>NC_047088.1:156503016-156806047 GCF_902459505.1 Geotrypetes seraphini | reverse complement strand
ATCTCTGGGAAAAGCATTGCCGAGTGGAGATCTTTCGAGAGGCCTCGAGAACACCCCCACCGACTGAGAGAAACCGAAGGAGGGAGGCACGTTGCGAGGAACCAAGCTGCAGATTGGAATGCAACAGAAACCGCAACACTGAGACAGCAGAGAACGGGAACATAGGTAGAAGCTGAGTTCCCCGATACGCTGGAGGAACCATGGCCGCCAGGGCCACAGAGGAGCCATCAAGATCCTGATGGCGCAGACCGACAATCCGAGTACAGGGAGGGAACGCATAGAACCCGCCCATTCCATCGAGAAGGAAGCATCCACCACGATGCGAACTCGGTAGAACATCCTCGAGCGATCTCGAGGCAACCAGAGAGTGAGGGTTCAAGTGAACAGAACTACCTGTTGCCCAAAGAAGAAGCAGTGACGTAACACCCACTGCCATTGACAAAAGGCTGCCCCGCAAAGAAACAGGGAACCTGTACACCCTGGCTTGGTCACCGAATTCATTGCCAGGAGAAGTCGGGACGCACCCGGTCACGGTATTGCAAATGGCCTGGAGTTCCAGCAGATTGATGAGGCTGCGACAGCCCGCACCCGACCAAGAACCCGAAGGCCGTCGAGATGCACCCCTACGCCAATGCCAAGTAGTCCATCGGCAGACGGGAAAACGAGGAGGTGGCCCCCCAACGAAACAACGTGTCAAGGTGGGCGACACCTCGATATGCTGGGAAGCGGGATCCCGATCCTTTCAGCACTAAGATGCTCGGGTCCAGCGGGGAACATGAAGATGAAACCCGGCGAACCACGGGACATCCACCGGGGAAAACCCTTGCTACCAAAAGGATCAGCAACAGGTCTGCCGAGGCCGAAAACCGCTGAGACACCAGCCGACACAAGCGCCGAAAGGCCACCTGCCGAGGCAGAGGCAGAAAAGACCGAAGGTGGACCGAGGACAGAAGGCCCACCTTCCGGCATAAACCCACAAGGGCCTCCTCTGAGGCCCCGACAAGGATCCAGTTCCGCCCCTACTGACTCCCGAGACTGGGGCGGGCTGAGATAGACCCACTCCCGTACTAGAACAAGTGCAGGGCACGAAAGGCCAGGACCAAACGCAGATGGGAGGATGGGAATGCCCAACCGACAGAAGGGAGGCTATACTCCCGGTGCGTAGGCACGGAGACACCGCTCCCGAAGGGAGTGGAGGAATCCCCAGAAGGAGAGCAGCCCGGAGGCAATGCGAGAATAGACGAAAGGACGGCCCGAAGTCGCCGAAGCCGGCGGCCAACCCCAAACCCGGCGCTGCAGCAGCTATGGCGGCTGCTGCGAAGGAGGCCGAGATGACATAAGAAGGGTCTCCAGAGAAGGAGTCCAAACCACCAAGGCAGACGGGATGAAGCCAAAGGCGTCCCGATAGGCGAAGGACCTGTCGCGAGCTGAGAGGCGGTTAGTGGACACCACAAGAGAGGCCTCAATAAGCACAGAACTCACGCACGTAAAAGCGGCGAGACGCGCCTGGAGGGGCGGAACCTCAGCCCCCCTCGGCGCCAAGCGAGAGGCCGCATGGCGGGAGCAATAGAGCCGGAGCAGGGAGAGAGGCTGAACCCTCTCGAACCGGAGCTGGAGACGCCCAGGTGCAACCCCGGAGTCGACACCGTGGCCCAAACCCAGCCGCTGCCGCGGTAACAGCGACGGTGCTGCACTAAGCCACCGTCACTTCGAAACACAAGGCCATAGCACCCCAAAGGGCACAAAGCCCCAAGCGACGTCAAGTCACACGCCCCCGTCGACGGTGCGAAGCCTCGGCAACGACGAGGCGCAGAGCTCCAGCCAACGATGAGGCCCCCAGCCTCAGTCGACGTCGAGGCGCAAGCCTCAGGCGACGTCGAGCACAAGCGTCCAGAGACGCGGAGCACACGGCCGCAGCCGACACCGAAGGCACAAAGCATCCGCCGAGACACCCAACCTCCGCCGACATCGAGACCTCCAGCCCCAGTCGACATTGAGGCAGAAATCAATCGAGGCACCCAGCCGCATTCTACATCGAGGCGCAAGGCCCCAGGCGGCGGGGAGGCACCAAGCCGAAGTCGACGTCAAGGCCGCTGCCGTCGACGGCGAGGCACCAAGCCCCAATCGACGTCGGGTCACAAAGCTCCAACGACGTCAAGAAACGAAGCCCCAGGCGGCGGCGAGGCACCAAGCCCCAGCGACGGCGAGGCACCAAGCCCCAGTCGACGGCGAGGCACGAAGCCCGGTCGACGTCGAGGCACGAAACCTCATACGACATCGAGGCATGAAGCCTCCGTCGACTTCGAGGCACGAAGCTCCAGTCGACGTCGCGGCACAAAGCTCCAGCCGACGTCGAGGCACATCGAGGGTCAGAAATCAGCACCGTACCAACGAACTGGTAAGAAAGGTGCAGCAGTGCGCTCCCTAAGGGCAACCTCGACATGAGTACTCTCATGGAAGGAGGCATGCATTGAAGGTCTCGTAGAGGCGGACACGACCGCACTCGATGCCACCGTCGACGTCGAGGCACGAAGCCTCAGTCGACGTCGAGACAGGAAGGCTCAGTCAAGGTCAAGGCACGAAGCCTCAGATGACGCCTAGGCACAAAGCCCCCTTCGACGCCGAAGCACGAAGCCCCCGGCGACGTCGAGGCACGAAGCCTCAGTTGACGTCGAGGCACGAAGCCTCAGTCGACGTCGAGGCACGAAGCCTCAGTCGACGTCGAGGCACGAAGCCTCAGTCGACGCCGCGGCACGAAGCCTCAGTCGCCGCCGCGGCACGAAGCCTCAGTCGACGCCGAGGCACGAAGCCTCAGTCGACGCCGAGGCACGAAGCCTCAGTCAAGGTCGAGGCACGAAGCCTCGGTCGACGTCGAGGCACGAAGCCGCAGTCAAGGTCGAGGCACGAAGCCTCAGTGGACGCCGAGGCACGAAGCCTCAGTCGACGTCGAGGCACAAAGCCTCAGTCGACGTCGAGGCACAAAGCCTCAGTCGACGTCAAGACACGAAGCCCCAGTCGACGTCGAGACACGAAGCCTCAGTCGACGTCGAGGTACAAAGCTTGAGTCGAGGTCGAGGCACGAAGCCTCAGTCGAGGGCGAGGCACGAAGCCTCAGTCGAGGGCGCGGCACAGAGCCTCAGTCGACGTCGAGGGACAAAGCCTCAGTCGAGGCACGAAGCCTCAGTCGAGGTCGAGGCACGAAGCCTCAGTCGAGGGCGAGGCACGAAGCCTCAGTCAACGTCGAGTCACGAAGCCTCATTCGAGGGCGAGGCACGAAGCCCCAGTCGAGGTCGAGGCACGAAGCCTCAGTCGACATCGAGGTACAAAGCCTCCGTCGAGGTCGAGGCACGAAGCCTCCGTCGAGGTCGAGGCACGAAGCCTCCGTCGAGGTCGAGGCACGAAGCCCTCGTCGACGTCTAGGCACGAAGCCTCAGTCGACGCCGAGGCAAGAAGCCCTCGTCGACGTCGAGGCACGAAGCTCCAGCCGACGTCGAGGCACGAAGCTCCCGTCGACGTCGAGGCACATCGAGGTTCCGAAGTCAGCACCGTACCAATGAACTGGTAAGAAAGGTGCAGCAGTGCGCTCCATAAGGGCAACCTCGATCTGAGTATTCCCATGGGAGGAGGCACGCTTTGAAGGTGCCTGGAATGCCTGAGACTCAGCCGATGTCATTACCGAGGTAATGCCGCTAAAAAACAAAAGGAAGAAAGAAGACTTACCAGGGATCGAAGCTACTCAGTCCGATTCCAACGAAGGAACAAGGGTTCCGGCCATCCTGCTCACACGAGGTGAGCCGAGAGAGGTCAGGAGCAGAGAATACAGCTACAGCCAAAAGAGGCCTAGCCGCATGGCTGAGGCCCAAGAAGGGCCTGCCGTAAAAACACAATAAAAAGTCCGTTTTAAACATTTTTTTTTTTTTTTTAAACAAAGAAATACACGATCAAATAACAACGCACAGCGACTCCCTAACAAAATAAAGAAGCCGCGGTGCTAGAAAGGCACATAGAAGAACGGAGAGAAGAGAGACAGGGCTTTCTGGCTCCGCGGAAAACTAAGAACTGAGGACCATGAGGTGGGTATGCGCCCTCTAGTGGATCAGGAAGGCACACACATGCGTGGTGCAGCACTAGCAAACTTGAAATCTTCAATCAAGTTTGCTTGAAAAGCTGTCCGCGTCGGGGCTCCGTGGATGACGTCACCCACATGTGAGAATATGCTGCCTGCTTGTCCTGGGATAGCCACCAGACCCTTCCTATGTCCCGAAAAAAGCACAAAGAAGTGATCTGAACGCCAAAAATCATTAGTAACCTTCAGATAGTGCAACAGGACTCTGTGCACATCAAGCAAATGCAAAGAATGAAACCGCGATCCCAATCCTCTTCCTTGAACGACGGGAGGAAGAGGGACTGATTGGCATGAAAAGGCAAAACAACCTTAGGAAAAAAAGAAGGAACCCCCGACTCTGAAAAACACAAGAATGGATCCCTGCAGGACAATACCTGCAACTCAGACAAACGCCTAGCTGAAGTCAGAGCAAACAAAAAAACTGTCTTCAAGGAAACATCCTTAAGCGTCACGTCACTCAAAGGTTTGAAAGGAGCCCCTACCAACCTCCCGAGAATCACCTTCAAACTCCAATCCGGACATTGTCTCTTCAAAGGCATCCAAATACGGTTCACCCTAGAGAAGAATTCAACACCTTACCTCTGTAACAGGCGATAGCTGCCACCTGAACCCTAAGGGAATTGTAGACTAACTCTTTAGAAACTCCATCCTGCAAGAAAGAAAGAATATAAGGCAAGAAAGCCTGAAAGGGAGAAATCCTAAACCGACCGCACCAAGCATCAAACACTCGCTAGCCCCTAGCATAAGCGTAGAGGTAGACTTCTTCTTTACCTGCAGGAGAGTAGCAATAACCTGCTCGGAATAACCCTTACGCCTTAGCCGCGACCTCTCAATAGCCAGGCTGTAAGACCAAAGCAGGAGGGATTTTCCATCTGAACCGGTCTTTGCGCGAATAAGTCTAGAGTCACATGAAACCTAAGAGGATCGCCCTGCGACAGGCTCATCAGATCTGCGTACCATGGGCGGCACAGCCAGTCCGGAGCTACGAGTACCACCAAGCCTGGGAAGCGAGCAATCCGATGTAACACCAGGGCAGAAACACATTGTGACCGGGCCTGTCCCTGAGTAGGTGGGAAACCGGGCTCAGACCACAGGTAGATTTATTAATGTGCTTTTTATATGGCTGGATGAACAAAAACCCGGAAGACGGATTTCTAACTAGGTTTATTAAAGTTTCAAAAAAAACCCACACTTTCCTCCAACAAGCATAACAGGGGCTTCAGTCCTTGTGCCCTGCCTGGAGCTTCCAGGTCCATAAAATAAAGCATGTTAACATCCCAAATCTCCCAACAGAAACAAAGCAAAGGTTTGGCTTCCAAATTCTCCCACACAAAATGTGTCCAGGGTTAATGAACGTAGCCAAGCCCAACCTGGGCTAACTTTCAGGAGCTTCTTACCCCTCCAAGTCCTCCAGAGGTAAGATAACTAAACAGTTCTGACCATTACTTCTCAATTGGCCAGAATTGCCCTGACCCTGCTTCAAACACTGCTAGTGTCCAGGACTTCAATTAGCCTAGACTGGATTATTGAGGAAAGGGGCAAGACCTCTCATATCTCCCACTCCCCTAAGTCCATGTCTTCCCCGGGCTCACTCTCCCCAGGAAGGCTGTTCATCTCCCAGTCCATAGACCCATAACCCTGGCTGTTTCTCCACCCTGTGTCCTCAGGCTGCTTCTCCCAACCCCCTCCTTGCCTGCATGTTAACTCCTTGCTAACCTGTCCTCTCCAAGGCCAGTCTTTTGGTCCACCCTCCCAGGGTTTGTCTGGCAAGGCAAGATAGCGTCCAGGGATTTCAATCTCCCGCCTGCTGGGCTGTCTCCTGGATAGCATACGGGGCTGGGGAACAGGAACTCTGTAGTAGCTGCAATCCTTCCTGGTTGTTGGCTGATTGGGATTAGTCCCACCTGAGCTCCCCAACTGACTTCCCCTGGTTTGTATTTGAGGCTTTCTGACGTGCACACCTCGAGTGTTAACCCCACCCCCTCCTGAGTTGGGTTTAGGTTTCAGAGAAGGAGGAAAGGAGTAATAGGGGGAAGAATTCGGTTCAAGTGCCCTCCCCTTCTGGCTCTTAGGCTGGGTTATGACCGGGTTTTCTTCTTCCCTTCCTGGCTGTGCCAGCTCCATGCCAGGTTTTCCTGGGACCAGGGCATGATGCATGCTGGGTTTTGTGGTTCTTTTGGCTGGGACAGGGGCTTCCCTGTCACAACATACAGGGCAGAAACACATACAGGAGCTTCCGTGGAGGCCAAGGAAGAGCTAACACATCGACTCCTTCCGAAAAGTGTTCCCTGTGTCTACCGAAGAACCGTGGAACTTTGGCATTGCATACTGAGGCCATCAGATCATCTCCGGGAGACCCCACTTGCCAACAATGAGATGAAATGCCTGTTGGGACAATTCCCATTCTCCTGCATCCAGCAGATTCCTGCTGAGAAAGCCTGCCTGAATATTGGCCTTCCCTGCAATGTGCACCAATGACAGAAGAGGAAGATGAGCTTCAGCCCCAAAAAGAAGCATCTGCGCCTCTCGGGCTAACACCTGGCTCCTTGTACCCCCCTGTCTGTTGATATAGGGGACCGCCGTGACACTGTTTGACAGAACCTTGGTCGGCTTGCCCTGAATCAGCAGTTGAAACCTCAACAGAGCCAGCCTGATTGCCCTCAGCTCCAGAAGACAGATAGAACCTTGAGCCTCTTCCGAGTTCCAGCTGCCCTGTACCGAGGAGTGGAGGCACTAAGCCCCCCACCCGGTCAGGCTGGTGTCCGCCATGACTACCAGCCAGTCTGGGGTCGCCAGTGGCATGCCTTTGAATAGGTGATCTCCCTTCAACCACCACTACATGCTGTGAGAGGCTTAGTGACTCCATAACAGCCTCCTTTCATAGTCCTGTGACACCGGCAACCACTTGGACAGCAGGGACCTCTGCAAAGGCCTCATATGAAAATGAACCCAAGGAACCACCTCTAGTGTTGCTACCATGGAACCTAGGACCTGAACATAATCCCACACTCTTGGTTAAGGGACTTGCAACAGTTGATAGATCTGAGACTGCAACTTCTCTCCCCTGGTCTGGGGCAGAAAAACTTTCCCCTTGGTCGTATTGAATAGGACACCCAGACGCTCCAATGACTGCGAGGGGACTAGAGAACTCTTTGGAAAATTGATGACCCATCCCAGGGACTGAAGCAAGGAAATCACCCTCTGTGTGACTCTTAAGCTCTCCTGATGAGAGGAAGCCTGAATTAACCAATTGTCCAAATAAGGATGAATCCTAATGCCTTCCCTGCGAAGGAACACCGCTACCACTACCATCACCTTCGAAAATGTGTGTGGCGCTGGCCAAGCCAAAGGGCAGAGCCCAAAATTGATAATGTTGACCAAGAATCGCAAACCTTAGGTAACGGTGGTGTGGTGGCCAAATGGTAATATGCAGATACGCTTCCTTGAGGTCCAGCGCCATGGGGAACTTCCCTGGCTGAACCGCTGCAATCACGGATCTCACTGCTTCCACCCGGAAATGTCTGACATGGAGGAATTAATTGACCCTCTTGAGATCTAGAACCGGCCTGACGGATCCCCCTTTCTTGGGCACCACAAAGTAAATGGAATAGTGTTCCTGGCCCCTCTGGTCCGAAGGGACCAGAACCATTGCCCTCAGGTCAAACAGCCCCTGGAGTGAACTTCTCACCTTCTATACTTTGGCCCTGGAACACGGGGGACCCCCAAGAAAAAATCTGCAACAGGAGCGCAGAACTCTAATTTGTAACCTTCGCAAATTATATCAAGGACCCACTGGTCTGACATGATTTTGACCCTAACCCCCTATACAACCGGCGGAAGGAGGTGAGCTGGCTGGGAGGAAGAAGGTTTGGCAGGACGAAAGGGCTGCTTCTGGGAAAACCTGGACCTGGAGCTGCAAGACGCACTAAACGAGGCTCTATATGTCGACTTCCCAGGTCTATACCTCTTGGTATCCTGAAAGCGCAGTCTAGATGATGAAGACCTACCCAAACTCCTAGGCTTATCTTCCGGCAACCTCTGGGACCTAGAGTTCCCAAAGTCTTTTACCAGCCTATCCAGTTCCTCACCAAACAATAAATGGCCCTTAAATGGAAGTCACACCAAACGCAAGTTGAAGGCCGCATCTGTTGCTCAATGCCGAAGCCATAACTGTCACCTGGATGCCACTGACAGAGACAGAGGCTCAAACTACATCGTACCAAGCATCCACCAGATATGTCAGCCCTGACTTTACATCTGGAAATGTTGGAGGCAGAGCCTCCACTGACTCCACCAGTCCATCTGTAATTTGTTGGACCCACTAAAAGCAAGCTTGTGCTGCAAAAGAACTGCACATGGCTGCCTGCAGAGTCAGGGCTGCCACCTCAAAGGATGACTTCAAGGATGACTCGAGCCGCCTATCCTGAGGATCCTTAAGCGCTACTCCCCCCTCTACAGGTAGAGTGGTTTTCTTAGTCATGATTGCCACTAGCACATCCACCTTGGGAAACTTAAACTTGCCCTGCTCCTCCTGAGCCACCAGATATAACTGTTTCATAGCCTTGGCTACCCTGAGACCAGACTCCAGTGTATCCTACTGTGCAGAAATAAACACCTGCATGGCCTCATGCACCTGAAAGGCTTTAGGAGGCCTCCTAGTGCCAGCCATAAGGGGATTCAAAGTGGCAGATCCTCCTTGGTCAGATTGAGAGATATGCAGACATTCCAATGCTTTAGAAATGAATGCAGTTAGCTCCTCTCTATGAAACCGATGGAGCACCGAGGGATCATCTGCCTCTGACCCTAGCACCTCATCCAATTCCAGCTCCTGCTCCTGTAGAACCCCAGGGGAAGCAGAACGAGCAAGAGAGAGCCCAGGGTTAGATGCCTGCACCTCTTCCTCCTTATCAAACACCACCCTGCGTCATTTGGCTTCCCGCTGACCCCCTTCTCACCCCAAACAGTGGTAGGGCCAGTGGGTCATGGACCAAACTACCCTCCGGACTCTCCTCTGCCTGATCGGAGTTTGCCTTTTGCAACACAAAAACTTTGTGGAGCAAAAGAACAAACTCTGTGGAAACAGCCTGCAAAATTTCCAAATCCATGCTCACCTGCGCTTTCCCCTCTACTGCCTTACTGTTTCCTACCGCAGCCAACACCTTCACTTCCAACCGCGCATCGCTCACATGGGAATCAAGCCTTCCGGTGTCATCATCGCTGCACCCGTACCCCTGAACAAGCAATGGAACAAACTCCTGCTGGTGTTTTATGCTTCCCACAGCGGGAACACCGTTTAGCCACTCCTGCCATGGTACAAATGACAGGTGTTTCACATTGTATCTGCCAGGTATGGATTCATCTCAGTTTGGCCATTGTTTCTGCCTATAGTGTTTGGCATCATCACAACTGTTCCAAAGGCACAAGAAGTACAAGTATTTGGTGTACCCCAGTTGCAGACCCAGAAGGAGTGACAAAACTTTGAGATCACCACAGAGGTTCCACTGGTGATCTGCATAGTGTGTAAGTTTTAAAAGTGCCTCCATCAAGCGGAACTTACCCAAGATGGCGGTCTGAGGTATCTGCAGAGATGCCGTCATGCTTGTGGTGAAGGTTTCCTTATGTGATATAGTGAAAAGGAAATCGAAAATATGGGTGTTTCCCATTGAGGCAGCAGCACCATTTTACCCGATGGATGTCTTCGTCGATTGCGGCTCACGAACCCCACAACCGGAGGTTGCCACAGCTGGAGAGAGCGTACTAGTTGAGGCATGGGACTTCTCCTTCGAGGCTGCCACCTTATCTCCGGACAAGCGGAGTCCGCCTAGCTGCCCCGTTGCGACGGAGGAGTCATTTTTCGACGTGCCGGCTCAGTTTGTCCGCTTGCTGTCCTCTCTGAGTGGGAGGACTGACCCTGGAAGGGGGAAGGAGGAGCTTTCAAGAACCTAGCAAGCAGTGATAAGATCACAGCAAGCTCAAGCAGCTTCTCTAAGCACTCAGGAGGCTACAGGTACTTAGGGAGCCCAAGAAGTTTCTTTGATAATTGAGGTGGTCACTGGTACTGTGGGAACTGCAGGAAATTTTGGAACTGAGATTGTTCCCTTACAAAGGCCTAAAGTAATTACTATGGAAACCATATGGGAGGCTATATCAAATATGCAAACTTCACTGGGGAATCAAATTCAACAATTATCTTCGTGCTGTTCATTCAGAAAATTTGGAACTTAAAAATAAAGTATCAAGTCTGTAGAATAAAACATGTGACATTGAGACTAAAATAAAAACCTTGGAAGTACAAGCTCTGACTTGGGTCAAGGACAGTGCTAGTTTGCACTTTAAACAGGAAATGTTGGAAAACTCTGTTAGGAGATGTAATCTCCGGATTATTAATTTTCCGAAAGTCCAACTATAACTGCCCTAGCTATGTTTAAAAGATATTTGTCTGAAATTTTGAAGATACCAGAAACCTCATATCCACCTCTCTCAAAAATATATTACCTTCCAACGAGAGCTAAATCTCAAAATCCAAATCAGCAGAATTTATCTGCGGATAGTTTAGATTTGACACAGTTTCTAGAGAGGTCCGATATTGAGATCCAGGTCCCTGCTACACTAATAGTACAGTTTGCAATTAATTCAGATAGGGATTAGATGCTTAAGATATCCTTTAAGCATAAAGATGTTCCATTTTTAACTAATATAATAAGAAAGTACCCTGATGTATTTCGTTCAACCCAGAGAAGAAGAAAGCAGTTTTTTATATTGAGACCTCAGGCTGTACAGTTAGGGGCAACCTTTGTTCTAAGATATCCCTGTAAGTGTGTCATGACATTTGGAGGTAATAGATATGTGTTCTATGACCCACAGCAGCTATCTAAGTTTATTTCTGATAGAGAGTCTACATGAGCTTCTCTGCTCTCAAGTTAGCTCTAAAAAGAATTGTCCCTGAGCAGTCAGATCGCCTGTTTAGTTTGCCTTATACTTAATTTCTTGGTTGCCTTAATTCAGTTTTTTCTTCAGCTTCGTCTCCAAAATTGAGGACTAACAATACATTGTATAGGCTGATATTCTTTAAGCAATTTGGAATCTTAATTTAATTTCAGTTTACATTGTATGTTTTCCTTTATTGACTTGAAATTATCAATTGTTAAAATTATAAATAAAGAATATTAAAAAAAAGTATCTCCTTCGACTCGTATGTTTCCTTCAACCCAACTGCATGAGCAACAGGAACAGATGGATTCTGGTTTCCATTGTGTAAAAGTATCGCTTTAAGGCTTGCTTTGCTTTGATCAATGAATAGTCTCCATTCGTCAGAAACATGTTTATATCCTAGTTCACGCATGAGACCATTAATATCAGTATAGAAACAAATGTTTCCTTCCATTAGGTAAAAGGAAGCCAGAATGGTGTGACGATCACGGAAAAAAGATATTTTGGTGTTCTGCCTTAAAAGATTCCAATGCTTCAACCTTGAACCCAACAATTCTGCTTTCTCCTTTGACAGTGACAGATCTTATTGAGTTAACAGGTGAGGTTGTTTTTCATCCACTTCAGGTTCATACAACTCCTCCACAGCAGCAGAGGCACATTCTTCATCTGAACTTTTGGCACATTGTGCTGCAGATGTGGAAGGAGGAATTGGAACTGGATTCTCCGAGGCATGAGGAATGAGTTTAATTGCTGATGGGAAATCAGGATGCACAATTTTTGATTTATTCCTCTTTGTGAATCCAGCAATTTTTGTCATGCAAAAATAACAGTCAGTGATGATTTATTGGTTCACGCCACACCATGGGCACAGCAAAAGGCATCTTCTTCCGTTTCCCATTCAGCCACTGTATTAATCCAGAATAGCAGACAGTGCAGCACACATAAGGTGCCCATGCTTTATTTTGGTTGCCAAATTCACAACCAAAATAATACTTGTATGCACTTTGAAGTCTACTGGACTGATTCTTTTGCTGATCTTGTGCAGTAAATTGTCCGCAGACATAACAGAAATTATCATGATGGTTAACCCAACCTCGTCTGTTCATAATAATTATAATATCTTAGACAAAAACAAACAAATATAAAAATTCACAGGTAGGAAAAGCAGCACAATCACTTTTTAGTATAAACTTTCAAATTACTGGTATATGTGATCGATGAGCTGTCCTAAAATGCAATATTGTGTTACAGAAACAGTAAATTACCGATGCTTCACGGTAGTGTTATTGATGAAAATGATAGAAACACAAACTGACGCATAATTTAAAAACAGGATGTGATAGACGAAAACTGTTTTCAGATTTAGAGTCAGCATGTGGCCCTTGTTAAGGTGACAGAACTGCAGTAGCAAAATGCTTGTCGATCGGTGTAATCTATACTTTATTTGTCTACTACAGCTGCTCCATTAGCTTGCCTCTGTTAGAAAATGAAGACCTAGCTGTTTTGCTCCAAGCTTTTGTTATTTCAAGATTAGATATTGTAAAGCACAGTTACTTACCGTAACAGGTGTAATCCAGGGACAGCAGGCAGATATTCTCACTGATGGGTGATGTCACCGACGGAGCCCCGGTACGGACACTTCAAGAACTTGAAAAAGTTCCTGATGCCTGCACCGCGCATGTGCGAATGCCTTCCCACCCGATGTAGGTGCACGGTCCCTCAGTTAAGATAAGCTAGCTAAGAAGCCAATCCAGGGAGGTGGGTGGGTTGTGAGAATATCTGCCTGCTATCCCTGGATAACACCTGTTACGGTAAGTAACTGTTCTTTATCCCAGGACAAGCAGGCAGCATATTCTCACTGATGGGTGACCTCCAAGCTAACAGAGAAGGGATGGTGGGAGAGTTGGCCAAAGAAATACAATTGGAAAACAGAATAGCCGAAGTGCCCATCCCGTCTGAAGAAAAAAACCCAGACAATTTGGAATGAAGGAATGAACTGAGGACCAGGTGGCAGATGTACTGAGTTCCTCAGTAATGTAACTATAAGGAAAAACAACAAAAGCTGCCAGAACTCGAACTTAGGGACTGGGACACGATATCCCTGTGCCAGGCCAGTCTGAGTAAAGAAGAATGAGAGGGAGGCAATCAGCCAAGTGAAAATCGTTCCCATGAATATAGGATATCCAAACTGAGTTGAATCAAAAGAAAAGGTTGGGATAAAATCACTGCAGCTTCGACCTGCGTAACAAGGAGGACAAGAACAAAACATATAAAGCCAGGATCCTCGTAGGAAAAACGAGGTGCAGGAAACAACACAGACAGAAGAACTGACTGAGCGAAATGAAAATAGTAGAAGATACTTTGGACATGAACACAGAATCACCTTGGCTTGATGAAAGACTGATAAGGATGAAGCCGCTAGCAGGGCAAGAAACTCGCCGATCCCCCTAGAAGAGGTGAAAGACATAAGAAAAAACCATTTTCCAGGTAATTAACTCAAGTGGAGCCATTGTTACAAATGGTAGCATCAACAACCAGGAAAGAACCACAGGAATATTCCAGACGACAAAAGAAGGAATAAGGTGTGGTTACACACATAAAAAACCCCTGTCATGAGCCTGGGAACCAGAGAAGAAATCAGCAAGAGGTTGCTCCTCGACAGATCAAGGGAAAAAATGCAATAGCATTAAAAAGAAGTCTGAGAGCTATAGACTCGAGACTAGAATCAAACAAAGAGTCAATGCAGAGCTGTCTGACAATTTTTTAAAAATTTATTTTAAAAAAACATACCAAAAGGACGCCAACCAGTCTAAGTTGTTTTCTTCTGGCTGCGCTCACCTTGATAATGTAGGCAGCTTTTCATTGAGTGAGTACAGATAGCCATACAGTTCCTGTATAAAAAATTTGTAAAACACAGCAAGCGGATCATCAACAGAAATAAAATGGTGCTGGTGGATAAAAGAGAGGCCAAGCTTAGGTCATAAGCTGAAGTAAAAAAAAAAAAAAGAGCAAACAAAAAGGTAGTATTGTATACACAAAGTATTTTGTAGTGGAACAGCAGTCTAATGGTTAATGCAATGGACTATGAACCATGAAAGCCATGAGTTTAATTCCTACTTCAGCCTGCTCCAATATGCACAGTAGGAAACTGATGAAGAAAATGCACTACAGCTTTCCCTCTGGATTTGTGGTTTCACTACTTGCGAATTCAATTATTTGCGATTTTTTGCAGGCTGCCTGAACCTCCCCGGACTACTTTTCGCAGGCTGCCTGCACCTCCCCAGACCTTACCTGGTGGTCTAGCGGTGAAGCGGGACAGGAACAATCTTCCTATGCCCCTTGCAGAGCCATCATCAAAATGGCTGCCGTGAGTCTCCATTGTAGTCTCGAGATTACAACTGGAACTCACGGCAGCCATTTTGATGATGGCTTTGCATGGGGCAGGAACATAGGAAGATCGCTCCTGCCCCGCGTCACTGCTAGACTATCAGGTAAGGTCGAGGACGCAGGAAGGAGGTGGGGGTGGGTCAGAACCGGCCCAAAAAATTATTCGCGATTTTTCCCTATTTGCGGGCTGGCTCTGCACCTAACCCCCGTGAATACATTGGGAGAAGTGTATACTAAAGAGCAAATGGTTAGAAAAATGAGCTATATTAATTCTTACTGTGCCTGCCTTGAGGGAATAAGGGGTTCTCCCTCAATAAGACTGCAATTATACTACTGGACAGCAGGGGGCACTAGCCCAAAAGGGGATGCACTGAGCTCTGCAGCTCAGAAATGAGCCACAAGAACGGAAGTAATGTAACCTTGCTGAGTCAGAGGGGCAGGACTCAGGCAGGGAGGAGGATATATGCCCTAGCCTGGAGTGATTCCAAAGAGGTTCCAGAGAGAGAGGTCCCTAAGGAAGAGACTTCCCTGAGTGGAGAAGTCTTAGAGAGAGAAGACGTCCTTAGCCATGAGTTGGAGCACAGCCCTGGGAAGAAAGAGAGTAAGAGAGAGATTGTCAAGGTGAGATGGTTGCTGAGTGGATTGCTGATTGGGTAGCTAAGGTAAATCGCCTTTTGCTGAAAAAACTGTATGGAATAGGGTCTTGGAGCATGACAAAACCTAAATACCATTATAGTTAAACTTGGTAAAGCATATGATTATAAGAGCTTCAGTCTGTGGAATTATTGATGCCCTTGCGTTGAATTAAGAGTTTACTTTGAACCCTGAGCCTAAAGTGGTTATAGTAGAATCTAAACTAACCAGCATTCAATTAACTAGTACTCTCAACCAACTGTCAAAAAAATTGCCAGAAAAAAAAAAAAAAAAGTCTCCCGCGCTCCTCAGCCAACCTTCAAACAACCCACCTTCCTCCCTCCAGCCCTCGAAGCAACAGTGGCAGCCGTCCTGACAACCCCCCCTCCCTCCCTGTAGGCCCAAGGCAGCAGTGGCAACCAATCCTGACAACACAACCCCCTTCCCTCCCTCCTGTTAGGCTCTGCACTAGTGCTGCCTGATTCACGATTCAAATCAATTCACTTCGGGTGAACTGATTCAAATCGATTTAAAACAAACAAACAAACAAAAAATTGGCCTCTCGATTCGGCTGACTCTTCCCCCTCACCCCCTAAAGCAGGAGCGGCAGTGCTGCTCTTGCTGGCCGGCCGCTGCCGCACCTGCTTTAGAGGGCGAGGGGGGAGGGTCAGTCGGGAAGTGCTGGTGTCTGGTTTCCCCCCTGGCCTCCTGCTGGTGTCCGGCTTCCTCCCCTGGCCCCCCACGCACCATTTACCAACAAGCAGCAGCCTGCAGATAAGATCGCTGGGGCTAGCAATCTCTACAAGCTGCTATAGGTCTTTGGAGCTGTTTCCTCTGCCACGGTCCCGCCCCTCCTCTGACGTCAGAGGCAGGATCGCGGCAGAGGAAACAGCTCCAAGACCTATATCAGCTTGCAGAGATCGCTAGCCCCAGCAATCTTCTCTGCAGGCTGCTGCTAGTAGGTAAATCATGCGTGGGAGGCTAGGGGGAACACGCAGGCCTTCAAGGGGGTGGTGGTGGTGGTACAGGCCTTCAGGGGTTGGATGCAGGGCTTTGGAGGTGGGGTGCAGGCCTTTGGGGGGTGGCACAGGCCTTCAGCGGGGACAGGCAGAGCTTCAGGGGTGGGGTACAGGCCTTCGGGGGGGGGGACAGGCTGCCCTTCAGGTGTGGGGTGCAGGCCTTCAGGGGGGGGGTGGCACAGGCCTTTGGGGGGACAGGCAGATCTTCAGGTGTGGAGTGCAGGCCTTTGGGGGGGGGACAGGCCGCCCTTCAGGTGTGGGATGCAGGCCTTCAGGAGGATGTGCAGGCTTTCAGGGGGAATGCATGGCTTTGGGGGGATGCAGGGCTTCAGGAGGGGGTGCAGGTCTTCAGGAGAGGGGGGCCCTGGTGTAGAAGTACACGGAGGGAGGGAGAGAGGGAAGGGAGGGTTCAAAGAGATGTGCCTATGCCGGACTTTGGGGGGGAAGAAATAATGGGTCTAAAAACAAAGGAGAGGGAGAGAGATGGTGGACAATGGGATTTAGGGAGGGAAGGAACAGAAAGGGAGAGAAGTTGGACACAAGGGATGGTGTGGAGGGGGGATAGAGATACTGGATAGGAGGGTAGTTGAGAAAAGAAAGGGAGATATGGTGGATCCTGGGGTGGTGGGGAAGGAGGAAGAGATGCTGGATGAAAGGGTAGTTGAGAAAAGATGGATCTGTGGATGGAGACGAAAAAAAGGAAGGATGTCAGACCTCTGGGGGAGGAAAGGGAAATGGAAGAGGAGGACAGAGATGGAAAATGGATGGTTAGCACGGAGAAAGGAGAAAGAAGGAGACCCCTAGCAAGCAAGTTATCAGAAGACAACCACAGTCTGGGACCAACAAGATTTGAATAAATGACCAGACAACAAAAGGTAGAAAAAAATAATTTTATTTTCTGTTTTGTGATTACAATATGTCAGATTTGAAACGTGTATTCTGCCAGAGCTGGTGATAGACCACAAACATCAGCTAGGACTTAACAGAGAGAGGAAAACTCTTTTTTGTTTGTTTATTTTGTTTACACCACAGCGCCAGTGTGGTTAGGAGAAGGCAAAGGGGGTGAAGAGGCTTTAAAAGGGGTGAAGAGGCTATAAAATAAACCCACCAGGATGTTTGAAAAAAAACACCCAATTCGACAGGAAAATCGAATCGAAAAATCAATTCAATAGGCTGAATCAAATCAAAAATTTTTTTCCTGAATCGGGCAGCACTACCCTGCACACAGCTGCCTCCCTGCCAGGTACTGCACACAGCCCCCTTTCCTCCCTCCTCTGCCAGGCTCTGCACTCAGCCCCCTCCCTGCCAGGCACTGCACACAGCTCCCTTCCCTCGCTCTCCACCCTGTCTATTGTATCTCCTCTGCCGCTGGAATCCCTGGTGGTCCAGAGGTGTAGCTGGCAGGAGTGAGCTTTCTACACTCCTGCCCACTGCTAATCCGGTCGGTTGCTGCCTGCCACAAGTTCCGGCCTCCAACTGCTGAGCCGTATGGAGCAGGAGCGCACTTTGGCGCTGCTGGTCTGCGCTAAGTGGCTTCCTGAATGGTTCCCATGAATTTTCATGAGAATTCGCGGGAGCCATTCAGGAAGCCGCTTAGCGCCGATCAGCAGCACCAAAGCACGCTCCTCTTCAGTACGGCTCAGTGGTTGGAGGTTGGAACTTGTGGCAGGCAGCGACTGACCGGATTAGCAGCGGGCAGGAGCATGGAAAGCTTACTCCTGTCTGCTATACCTCTGGACCACCAGGGATTCCAGCGGCAGAGGAGGTATGGTGGGCAGGGAGGGGAAACACAAGGTGCAGAGCCTGGTGGAGGCCTGCAAAAAGTTTGGGAGGGGAGGCAAGTGGGCGCTGGACTGAATATAAACTGGGACCCCCATTTTTGTGCCAATTTTTGGCCCCAAAATCCCAGTTTATATTCGAATATATACAGTATATCCATATGCTGGACTGACCACCACGAGAACAGGCATCTGGGCTTGATGGACCATTGGTCTGACCCAGTAAGGCTATTCTTATGTTCTAATAAACATTTGGATAGTAAGTGTTAATTCTACCAGCTTGCTACTAGACTTTCTAAATAAAAAGCTGATTACAGGAAATCAAAAGGGTAAAACCTGGCTTACAGTAACAAGTAGGACATATTGAGAAAAAACAATATACCTATTTATAAAAGTGTGAGAAAGCAGCAACATTTCCTTGAAAAGAAATTTACTCCCACATATGACAGTATTATTACCATAACCAAAACAGAACTGCAGGATGATGTACAGGGTGCAGGAATTTATTTATAATACAAAAAAATCTTAAAAACATATACAGCACAACATTAATAAACATATCCAAAAAACTGGTCCTAATTTACAAATGGACCGGACCCAACACGGTCCGTGTTTTAAAGAAACACTCCTTCCTCAGGGATCCTACAAAGAATAAAGTTGTAAATGGATATGAATCTAAATAACACTTTGCAAATGACATACTATACCAAAAATAGGTGTGTAATGCTATGATTAAGAAAAGATGTCACTTTGGGACAATCATAAACTTAAGCATAATGGAAAAACCCTCTCTTGGAAGAAATGACAGAGGGCTGGTCTTTGGTCTGTATCTCAGCTCCTTTGTAATGACCAAGTGACTCCTTTTCCACAACTGTGTGCTCAGTACCCTTCTCTTCAAGCTTGTCAACCACAATGGCTCACTCTCACTATGACTCTTGCTACTGTGACCCTACTCCCATACAATCAAATTTATGAGTCATCTTTAGCTCACTGGACTGATTTAACTGTCTCTTCGGGGAAAGCGATTTCCACCTTCTACCACATCCTGAGAGATGGTCGCCACTCCTTATCGCCTCAATCTATGCATCATTGGGAAACTTTGCTGACCATTCCTCCCTTGATTGTTAATTGGACCACTTTTTGGTCCATAACTAATTGCCCTCTCCTCTCAGCCAGAGTTTCACAATCACTGTACTTCCTCATGTGGCATGCAATATGGACTCCCCTTCGTATGTGGAAAGCCAAGTTAAAATCTGATTCGAAGTGCTGGCATTGCTCTGAAGGTGAAGGCTCCTTGGATCATATGTTATTCTCTTGTCAGACCATTAGACCCTTTTGGTCCCGCATTCGGACTACTATCAAAAATATAACATCTTGTACTGAAGACATTTCATTTGACATTGTCATTCTTCGCTCTCAACATCCTTGTTTTGCCTCATCAATCTGCCTTCCACGATTGATAGATGCGATGATCACCACTGCCATTATGTACATACTCAAGAATTGGAAATCGGCCGATCTGCTGGATTATACCTTCTGGTGAAATTCTCTCTGCTTATATCAAAGATATAAACAATATGCTTTTGAGAAATGTTCTTTATCCAAATTATCTTCATATCGCTCAGGTCCCTCTTCACCTTGGAAATTTCTTGACCAGTTTATTCATTCTACTTAGTTGACCACTTCTATCCTTTCTATTCTTCTCCTTCAGACTTTTCACTCTTCTTTCCTTTCTCCTTTTCGTTCTTCCTTTCTTCTCTTCTTTACAATACTTGTTCATATACATCCTTTCTGACCTTTCCTTGTTATGATGAGCATTTAGTTTGGTTCAATGGAACATTTATATTGATATATGTGTATGCTCACCTTCTATTTGTATAAGAACAGAAGTTCATTGTTTCATTTTATATTGCCTTATTTATGTTTTGTTGTTTATATAAAATCCAATAAAAATCTTTTGAACAAAAAAAAAAAAAGAAAAGATGTCAATGGTGAATACAGCAGGCAAGTGATAAAACATAAAATAAAACATGGAAAAAGTGCTTGGAAGGGTGGGGGACATGGGGGAGTGGGTTATTGCCTGGTTTCTTGGTTGGGTCCATTTGCCTCCACGCAGACACCACGCGGTAGACTCTTTCATCGTGTGTTTTGGTTTCTGGTTGTATTTGTTCCCAGAGTATTGTATCTTTTATCTTGTATTTCTATTTCAAAATAAAACTTTATTTAAAAAAAAAAAAGAAAAAAGAAAAAGAAGATAAGATTATTAGATAGAACTAAAAAGACAATGACAGGAAAAAGGATGTGAGATGCACAAAAGGAATAGAAACAGAATAGAAGACAAGCACCGAAACAATGTGACAGTGAGAAGACAGTAAGAACAGAGATCATATCTGAATATAAATGTGCGTACCCTACTAATGGCATGTGATATATCAGAAAACCAGATTGGATAGAATAAACATTATACAAATAAGCAAAAAAGCCAACATTAAGAAAAGATAAGGACAAATGGCGACAAATATAAGACAAATAAAATTCCTATGATAGCAACTTATACACATGAAAAGATATAACCAATCCATTAATTATCAAAGTATAGTATCCTTATTGCGCATAAAGTGACATAAATAGTGCATAGAAATGAAAAAGTACCAGCATACTGGCCAAATCCGTCTCCAATGGCTAAAGGTTTTTGCAAGTACACAGAATCCATTTCCTACAAGTACTAAAAATGCCTGCATCCTAAGAGGATGTAAGCCTAAGTAAAAGCTGCCTGTGTACATACATCGCATCCAAAAAAGATGCCGATATGCATTAAAGTCAGACTTAATTGGTGCATGAGGCTGCGCAAGTCTAAAATGTGTCTCAAAAATAGAATGATCGAAAAGAAGAAGAGAAAAACTTTATTAGAAAAACTGGTGAACTGTAAAGGAACTGACTGGCACATTACGAGGCAGTGTAAGAAGCCGTGATAGAATAACTCTGTTAGCCTACAGAAATCTATAAAAAATAAGAGCAACTTATCAAGAGAGAACAGGTTTAGGATCTCCTGTCTAAATCGCTGACTATGAACCACAAAGTGCAGAGTAAAAAAGCCGCCACAGGAAAAGACCGATAATATACATAAAGCGTAATAACGTATGAACGCCAACTGTAAACAATCAGTGAACTGATAGGACGAGAAACTACTATAATAAAACGCTAAGCGCGCATGCGCACTCCTACCTGCATGTTCCGTGATCCGTATGTCTGTGGCAGTCAGGAGTGTGCATGCGTGCTTACAACGGCCCCACACAGTACTCCAACACGCAAAATGCTCTAGCAGCTGAACCCAAAGTGAATCGCGGCCTTACACAGTACTCCCGCGCTTACAATGGTCCCACAAAGTACTCCAATTAACCCATCCGACCCTCCCACTGCTGTCTGACCCTCCCATCCGACCCTTCCTTCCCGCGGTTTGGCCAGCTTCTGTTGTCCCTTGCTGCATTCTCCCCTTCCCGCAGTCCAGACAAACCTCCCGACTCCAGCAGCGGCCGCAGCACTCCAAACACGCTGCTTTGCAGCCTTCTACTGCCCTGATTTGTTCTGCCGCATCTCTGATGATGTCATCAGGGACGTGCCAGAGTAAATCAGAGCAGTAGAAGGCCACGAAGCAGCATGTTTAGAGTGCTGCGGCCGCTGCTGGAGTCGGGAGGTTTATCAGGACCGCGGGAAGGGAAAGGGGGGGGTAGGGGAAAATGCTGCTGCACAGTGATGTGGAGGGGAAGTGAAATGCCGCTGCTGCTACTGCACAGAGAAGTGCAGGGGGAGGGAAATACTGCTGCTGTTGCTGCACAGGGAAGTGGTGTGGGGGGAGGGAAATGGACGCAGAGGGAATGCTGCTGCGGCTACTGTTCTAAAGGGAAGTGGGGGGAGGGAAATACTGTTGTTGCTGCACAGGGAAGTGGGGTGGGGGAGGGAAATGCTGCTGCACATAAAAATAGAGGGGGAGGGAATGCTGCTGCTATTGCTACTGCACAGGGAAGAGGGGTGGAGGAGGGAAATGCTGCTGCACATAAAAATGAAGAGGGAGGGAATGCTGCTGCACAGGGAAATGGAGGGGGAGGGAATGCTGCTGCAGTTGCTGCACAGGGAAGTGGGGGGAGGAAAATGCTGCTGCTGCAGAAGAAAGGCATATGGCCTTGGGGAAGGACAAAGGGGACCTGAAGGAAAAAGATAGCAAAAGGGGTGAAACAGGGTCAGAGAGAGATAGTAGAGGGAAAGGGCATGATGAGGGTCTAAAGGGTACAGAGGACTAAGGAAATGGTGAAAGGTGAGGTGGTGGGACTGGGATCAGTGGGAGGCACGATCCAGCCATGGTACAGGCAGTGCATGGGTGGCTCCAGGGTATAGGTGGGGCTATTCTAGTAGAGAATGACACGGGGAAAAAATCTGTCCCCGTCACCGGCCCACCATCCTCTGCACCGCCCCGTCACCGCCGTTCCCTTCACCGCCCCGTTACTGTCACCGCCATCCCTTTCACCGCCCCGTCACCGCCATTGCCATCCCATTCACCTACCCGTCACCGTCCCCGCTGCATCCATATAAGCCTTAGTACTGTAATATTTAGCTTATTCCTTTCTTATAAATCAAAGTTCCTGCTGCTGAACTAGAGAAAGAGATGTTCAGCTGGCAGGGCTTTGTTTATAAATTTTTATCAACACAACTAATATACTATTTTATCCTAAAGCAAAAAATAAATAAATAAATATAATTTTTTTTTTCTACCTTTGTTGTCTGGTTTCTGCTTTCCACATCTTCTCATTGAATTCCTTCCATCCACTGTGTGTCTTCTCTCTGCGTCTTCCATTTGCTGTTACTGTGCCTCTCCCTTAACCCCCCCCCCAATTGGTCTAGCACCCATCTTCTTCCCTCCGCTCCCCCATAGTCTGGCATCTGTCTTCTTCCCACTCTGTCTTCCACATTTCCCTTCGGGGTCTGTTCCTCTCCACCCTCCTTCAATGTCTGTTCTATTCCTTTCCACCACCACCCTTCCCTCCCTCCTTTACCATCTGTTCCTTTCTACTACCCTTCAGCTCCTCTCGCGTGGCCTATCTACCTTCCTTCCTCTTATTTTCATGGCACGTTACAATGTAATTTGTGCAAGCCACTGGAGCCTGCAAGCTCAGTCCCTGTCCCATCCCCACAAACCATCTCGCTTCTGTGCTCCTATTTTCTCCATTTCTAATATCTCCCCTATGTATCTGTCATTGCCCCCCCCTGTGTCCATATACCATCCCCATGGCATGTCCCCTTTATGTCTCTGTCCCTATGCCCCATGCACATAATTTCCCCTCTTTCTGTTACCTTCCTGTGTCCAGATTTCCCCTATCTTCCTCTTCCATACCAGTGTGTCTCTTCTTTTCAACCCCATCTAGCTTTTTTCCCTCTTTCTTCCCCCCCCCCCCCTGCTTCTAGCATCTGGCTCACCTGCCAGTCCTTCCCTTTCTTTCCTGCTGTGGGTTTTTCTTTCCGACTTCATCCCCTTGGCCCAGAATCCTTTTCCCTTTTACTCCCTCCTTCCAATTTGATCCGGGAACACTAGCGATCGCACGGTCCCCGCAGCCACTACCTGCCTGCCCAATCGATTCTAGTGTTTAGCCAGCTCTCTCCCTTCTCCTCACCTTAGTTTGTAGATTTTCTTTTTCGGCGACCCGCACGCTATCAGAGAGCCGCGCACCCGCTTCTGCTCAGTGTTGAATCTTCTGCTCTGCTGCAACTTCCTGTTTCCGGTTGCGTCAGAGCAGAAGATTCAACACTGAGCAGCAGCGGGTGCGCGGCTCTCTGATAGTGTGCGGGTCGCCGAAAAAGAAAATCTACAAACTAAGGTGAGGAGAAGGGAGAGAGCTGGCTAAACACTAGAATCGATTGGGCAGGCGGGTGTGAGCTGCGGGGACCGCGCGATCCTTCATGCCTCACTGCGGGGACAAGACCATTTACCGCCCCGCGGGCGGTGAATGGCCTTGTCCCCGTCGCCGCAGCGACTGCTAGTTTTCTTCCCCGTTTTCGGCGGGTGACCCGCGGCTAAAATGCGGTGGCCGCGGGTAAACCGCCACCGTGTCATTCTCTATATTCTAGCACTCATTACTGTAACAAATGTAATGGGCTTAAACACTAGTATATGAATAATATCATATGATGTCAACGGGGGAATGAGGTTAAAACTAAAGCAGAGCAAGGTAAAAAGAGATAGTGAAAGCAAAATACTGACAAATAAGAAAATGGATAGAACATGGGCACCGTGGCAGAGAGCCTTTAAGGGATAAGGGTACAAATGTAATTTATAAAAATGTGTAATGATGGTAATGCGTCCACGTCCGTTCTAATGGACCAGTCAAATGAGATGTCAAAAATTGAACATAGCTCTCAAAGAATTCCTGTATATAACGGATATACGAAGTATAAATTCATCTAGCAAGATATAAAAAGTTGGAAGGCATAAAACATAAATGGAGCTACCAGGAATGCATAAACAGAATTAAGCTGTCAAAATGCAATATATACAATGCAGATCTAGGTAGGGCTAGTCTCGGTTAGGGTGCTGGTCTTTGACCAGAGAGCCACTGCGTGAGCGGACTGCTGGGCATCATGGACCACTGGTCTGACCCAGCAGCGGCAATTCTTATGTTCTAGGAAAATAATAAAAAAAAAAAAACAATAGATGCTATATGGATGTAAATGATATATTAGTGTATAGCTTGTGAAATAGATAATCCATATAGACCATGACAGATATGTGAATGAAGAGCATATGAGCTGTGCTAGTCAATGGGAGAGTGCAAGACACGGGACTACGCAAAAAGCACAGTTACTTACCGTAACAGGTGTCATCCAGGGACAGCTATTCTCACAAGTGGGTGACGTGATCCAACGGAGCCCCGATGCGGACGCCTCACAAGTAGACTTGCTTGAAGAAACTCAAAGTTTCGAGTAGCTCGCACCGCTCATGTGCGAGTGCCTTCCCGCCCAGCACAGGGTGCGTCTCCTCAGTTCAGATAGCTAGCAGAGAAACCAACCTGGGGAGGTGGGTGGGATGTGAGAAAAGCTGCCTGCTGTCCTTGAATAACACCTGTTACAGTAAGTAACTGTGCTTTATCCCAGGACAAGCAGGCAGGTATTCTCATAAGTGGGTGACCTCCAAGCTAACCAAAGTGGGATGGTGGGAGAGTTGGCAACTTAGGAGAATAAATTTTGCAATACTGTTTGGCCAAACTGTCTATCCCGTCTGGAGAAAGTATCCAGACAATAATGAGAAGTGAAGGTATGAACCGAGGACCAAGTGGCAGCTTTACAAATTTCCTCAATGCGGGCTTCGCTTCTCGTCAACGGGACCCGAACGGATTCTTTCCCTATTCTTCGTGGCACCCAGCAGGGTTGCCCCTTTTCACCCTTGCTGTTTCTCCTCTCTTTGGAGCCTTTGCTGTGTACTCTTCGGGGTTTTGCGGAAGTGCGGGGCCTTTGCATTGACGGGATTGAGTTAAAAACGTTGGCATTTGCGGATGACATGTTCTTGATTCTCACTAGGCCTGAAGAATCTTTACCGATAGCGTTGGATCTCATTTCTGAATTTGGCTTTTACTCTGGTCTATCTCTTAATCTGGATAAGTCATTGGCCTTACCATTCCCCCCCCCCCCCCCCCGAGCTGCGCTCCCGGTGGAGGGGTGCATTTCCTCTTTGTTGGGCGGACTCTAACTTGAAATACTTGGGGGTCCTTATTCCTCAGGACTTATCTCATTTATATCACTTGAATGTGGAACCGCTGTTCCAGGCCCTTCAGAACAAATTACAGCTCTGGGGTACTCTACCCTTTTCGCTCTTGGGTCGGGTGCATCTCTACAACATGCTTATTGTCCCCTGTTGGCTATATGTCTTTCAGGTCCTTCCTCTTTATTTGTCTTCTCGAGATGAAAGTCGACTGGTACGCCTGGTTCAGAGATTTTTGGTCTGGGAAACGGCCTCGTCTGCCATACAAGAGGTCCGCAGCTCCGTGGTACAGGGGAGGGTTGGGTTTATTGAACCTTCGTTACTTGACCGTTGGTTGTGGCATGCGTCACATTAATGACTTTTTTAGGGGTACTTCGGTGTTCACTAACACTTCTTTGGAACTTTTTTGTTTCCGTTCTATTCACTTTAGTGCTTATTTTCATTCTCTTCCTTCTCTTGTGTCTGAACCTCTCTCTGTGAAAGTGCTATACCGCCCTTTGAGGAAGGTTTGGCTCTAGGTTTGTAAATTTCATGCTCTTTCTGCTTCTGTCATTCCCTTTCTGCCTATCCGCTTCAATAGCTCCTTCCTGCTGGGGATAGATGGGCCGAGTTTTGCCTGGTGGGAAACAAGGGGGATTCACTATGTTTTTCAATTAGTTGATGATGATGGCAAAATAAAGCCTTTTGCACAGTTGCAAGAGGACTTTGACCTCCCCCCCACTGATTATTTTGCTTATATGCAACTTCATCACTATATTTCTTCCTTACCCTCCAGTTCTTTGACTGCCTCTTGTCACGAGTTGCTCTCCACGGCTTTCACCGTTGGTTCTCAACTTCCAGTCCCCCTTAAATTCCATCATCGCCATTTGAAGGATGAGTCCCCCGTGTTTGACCATTTCAATTTACGGGAGGCCTGGGCTCGTGACCTTGCTGTAGATTTGCCAGATGATGTGCTTTTACAGGCTGTCCGTAGGTTGCCAGCCTTTCAAAAATATACCACTTTCTGGGAACAACACTATAAGTTAGTTTTCCGCTTGTACATCTCTCCAAAGAGGGCATATCTATCCCGCCTTCGTGAAACTGCAGTTTGTCTTCGATGCCATGCCCCTGAAGCGGGCTTGGGACACATGTTTTGGACTGTCCCAGATATTCAAGCTTTTTGGAATGCTGTTTTTGTCTTTGTGGAGTGCATCTGGAAAATTACCATTCGCCGCTTCCCTTTGTTATTATTTGGAACTGTTCCTCACTACTTCCCTCGTGTGAGGGGCGCTACAGCTTTCCTTAAATGGACTGTCTTGGTGGCCCTGAAATGTATTTTGTTACACTGGCTTGAAGATACTGCTTCCGATTACTCTCTTTGGTGATGCCGGATGATTACCCTCTTGATGTGGGAACGGAGAGATGTGTTGGACCTTTCTTCTCTCACAGGCCGGGTCTTTCAACGCACTTGGGAACCCTGCTGGCCCGAAGCCGCTTGCTGAATTGTTGAATCTTTGTATTCTGTTTTCCTTTGTTATGTCTGGTTTACCTGCTTTCTGTATAATTTTCTTTGGATGAGATGTACTTCGAAGGAAGACCCTGGGGGGGGGGGGGGTTATTTATTTTGGGGTGGGTTGTGTTGGCATAGGGGGGTTTTCTTGTCTGTAGGGATGGGTTTTATTATCCAAAATGCTGAGCATGCTTGTATTTGCTTGCTTTCTTGTTTGATGGTTTTGTTGAGCTCAATAAAATATATTTGAACACAAATTTCCTCAATAGGTGTAGATCTGAGGAAAGCCACAGAAGCTGCCATTGCTCTGACCTTATGGGCTGTGACTTTACTGTGAAGAGGAAATCCGGCCTGGGCATAGTAGAAAGAGATATAAGCCGCCATCCAATTGGAGGTGGTACGCTTAGAGATAGGACGTCCCAACTTGTTCAGATCAAAGGAGACAAAAAGTTGAGGAGCAGTTCTGTGCGGTTTGGTGCGTTCCAAGTAGAATGCCAAAGCATGTTTACAGTCCAGAGTATGAAGAGCTGATTCTCCAGGATGAGAATGAGGCTTTGGAAAAAAACATTGGAACAACAATGGATTGGTTGAGATGAAATTCCGAGACCACTTTAGTAAGGAATTTCGGATGAGTGCGAAGAATCACCTTGTCATGATGGAACACTGTAAAAGGCGGATCCGCAACCAACACTTGAAGCTCACTGACTCGTCGAGCAGAAGTGAGGCCAATGAGAAACACCATTTTCCAAGTGAGATACTTCAGATGAGCATTGTCCATTGGTTCAAATGGAGGTTTCATCAGTTGAGTAAGAACAATATTGAAGTCCCAAACCACTGGAGGCGGATTGAGAGGAGGTTTGACACTGAAAAGTCCTTTCATGAATCTGGAAACCACAGGATGAGCAGAGAGAGGTTTCCCTTCAATAGGCTGATGGAAAGCAGCAATTGCACTAAGATGGACTCGGACTGAAATAGACTTGAGACCAGACTGAGAAAGGTGCAACAGATAGTCCAAAACTGAAGATAAGGAGGAAAGTTGAGGCTCCTTATGATGAAAAAAACACCAAGCAGAAAATCTAGTCCATTCTTGGTGATAGCATTGTCTAGTAGTAGGCTTCCATGAAGCTTCCAAAACATCCCTCACAGATTGAGAAAACTGGAGAGGAGCTATGTTGATAGGAACCAAGCTGTCAGATGGAGAGACTGTAGGTTGAGATGAAGTAGAGCTCCCTGATGCCGCGTAAGCAGAGAGAGAAAAACTGGTAGAAGGTATGGCTCCGGCTGTTGAGTTGAAGAAGAAGGGAGGACCAGGGTTGTCTGGGCCACCGAGCAGCAACCAGAATCATGATGGCATGATCGGATTTCAGCTTGACCAGTGTCTTTTGAATGAGAGGAAACGCATATAGAAAGAGATTCGTCCAGTCCAGAAGAAAAGCATCTGCTTTGAGGCGATGAGGAGTGTAGATCCTGGAGCAGAACTGAGGCAGCTTGAAGTTGTGGGGGGCTGCAAAGAGATCTATCTGAGGCATTCCCCACTGAGAGAAGATGTGATGAAGGGGCGTGGAATGGAAAGTCCATTTGTGAGGCTGTAGAAGACGACTCAAGTTGTCTGCCAAGGCATTGTCCGCCCCCTGAACGTAGACAGCTTTGAGAAGGTGTTGTGGCAAATTGCCCAATCCCAAACTTTCAGAGCTTCCTGACAGAGGGAGGCAGATCCCATGCATCCCTGTTTGTTGACATAATACATTGCGACTTGATTGTCCGTGCGAATGAGGTCTACACGGTCGTGAAGCAGATGCTGAAAAGCATTGAAAATCGCCCTGAGTTCCAGGAGATTGATGTGACATTGACGATCCGTACTGGTCCAATAGCCTTGAGTACGGAGACCATCTAGATGAGCCCCCCCAAGCGTAAGTTGAAGAATCGATCGTGAGAACCTTCTGATGGGGGGGGGGGGGCGTGTGAAAAAGTAAGCCTCTGGATAGATTGGAAGAGAGCAACCACCAGCGAAGAGACTGTGTCAGAGCAGGAGTGACTTGGATGTGTCAAGTCAGAGGGTCGGAAACCTGTGTCCATTGAGATGCCAGGGTCCACTGAGGAATTCTGAGGTGAAGTCTGGCAAAAAGAGTCATGTGTACTGTAGAAGCCATGTGACCCAGAAGAACCATCATTTATCTCGCCGAGATGGCCGTACAGGCGAGAGCAGACCGAATGACAAAGATGGAGAAGAGCTTCCAAACGTTGTTGAGGAAGGAACGTTCTGAATTGGACAGTATCTAGAACAGCTCCGATGAATGGAAGAGTCTGAGAAGGCTGGAGATGGGATTTCGGGAAGTTGATTTTGAATCCCAGACTCTGCAGGAACCAGATAGTCCGCTGGGTCGCTAGGACGACTCCTTGAGACATGGAATCCTTGATGAGCCAGTCGTCCAGGTAGGGAAACACCTGAAGACCATGGTTCCTGAGCGCAGCAGCCACCACTACCAGGCACTTGGTGAAGACTCTGGGTGATGAGGCCAGGCCGAAAGGGAGCACTCTATATTGATAATGAAGATTTCCCACCCAAAATCTGAGGTACTGACGGGAGGCTGGATGGATGGGAATGTGTGTGTAGGCCTCCTTGAGATCCAGAGAGCATAACCAGTCATTCTGCTCGAGGAGGGGATACAGGGATGCTAGGGTTAACATGCTAAATTTTTCTCTGACCAGAAATTTGTTGAGCACCCTGAAATTCAAAATAGGACGCAGATCGCCCGTCTTCTTCCGAACAAGGAAGTACCTTGTTCTGCTGAGCCAAAGGAACGGGCTCGATAGCTCGGAGCTGAAGCAAAGCTTGAGCTTCCTGCAGAAGAAGGGCAGTCTGGGCAGAGGTGGAAGGATACTCTCTTGGAGGATGTTCTGGAGGAACTTGATGGAACTGAAGAGAGTATCCCTCCCTGATGATGGAAAGGACCCAGAGGTCGGAGGTAACAGTCATCCATCGGTGGTAAAAATGATGGAGACGACCTCCAATAGGGGGAAAAACGGGATAGGCTGACGAATGGAAGGAGCCTGCTTCGGTGGAAAACACCGTTGGTAAATCAGAGGAGGACGTGTAGGGCGAGGAGCCGGCTTCGGCTGGAGAATGGAAGCAAAAGACTTCTCGTGGTCCGAAAGCTTCTTGGTGGCAGCCTCTATAGACTCATCAAAGAGGTCATGGCCAGCACAAGGAACATTAGCCAGCCGGTCCTGCAGGTTATTATTAACTACCCTATACAGCCCACCATTAAAATATTGGGAGTAACGCTTGATCAATGCCTAACCATGAAAGACCAGGTAGACTCCTTAATCAAAAAGGGTTTTTTCACCCTCTGGAAGCTCAAATCCATTAAATCATATTTTGACAACTCTGCATTCAGAATCCTGGTACAATCCCTCGTACTGAGTCAACTCGACTACTGTAACATCGCCTATTTAGCAACCTCCCAAAAGAATATGCGACGCTTACAATTAATTGCAAAACGCTGCGGTCAGACTTATCTTCGGTCTAAAGAAATTTGACCACATGACGCCATGCTACAAACAGCTACACTGGCTGCCGTTGGAAGCTCGTGTGAAGTTTAAGTTCGCCTGCCTCTGCTTTAAAGTTCTTTACGGACTAGCTCCTAAATACATAACTGACCTCTTCTCCTTCTCAGCCAACAGACACAAGAGAAGCTCCCACTCGCACTTCGTTCCCCCCCCCCCCGGTTAGAGGTTGCAAACAAAAAAAACACCACGAACACCTTCTCTCACATCAAGCAGCTTTATGGGGTAAAGATCTAGAACAACTGCTCTCGCCTACCACTTATGAGCTATTCAGGAAGCGCCTCAAAACTTACCTGTTCCTGAAGTATCTAGATAGCTGACCCGTTCCTCTCTTTCCCCTCTATAACGGTTCTATTACACTATCCCCCTCTTGTTTTCCCATCCCCTAAGTTCTCTCAACTTGTACTTCATTAATCTTTTGTAAACCGCATAGAACTTAACGGTACTGTGGTATATAAACTTATTATTATTATTATTGTTAGGATCCATGTCGATGGTATGGAGCCACGCCAGACATCGCATGGCCACCGAGCAAGCAGTAGCTCGAGCAGACAGCTCAAAAGCATCATAGGAAGACTGAAGAAGCTGCAGCCGAAGTTGGGACAAGGATGCAAGGACTTCCTGATATTCAAAATGCACACGAGAATCCAGATAAGGCATGAACTTTTGAAGGATGGAGAGAAAGAACTCAAAATAGGTGATGAAATGAAAGTTATAGTTGAGGACTCTGGAGTTCATCATGGAGTTTTGGTAGATGCGATGACCAAATCTGTCCATCATTTTGCCTTCCCTGCCCGGAGGAACAGTGGCATACACCTGGGAAGGGTGAGATCTTTTCAAAGAAGATTCAACCAGAAGAGATTGGTGAGACAATTGAGCATTGTCAAACCCCTTGTGATGAACAGTCCTGTATCTGGAATCCAATTTGCCTGGAACAGCTGGAATGGAATAAGGAGTTTCCTGACAGCGGACAAAGGTTTGATCCAAAAGCTTGTGAAGATGAAGCTTGAGGGATTTAGCAGGAGGTTGAGGAAGATGCATGGTCTCGAGATACTCCTTGGAAAACTTGATCCAGTGTCAAGCTGAATATCCAAATCAGCTGCCATCTGACGCAGAAGAAAAGAGGAAAAAGACAGCTGATCTGCCAAAGCCTAGCCTTGAGAGGGACTCGAGGATGTCGAGGCGGCTTGCTCCAATGAAGAAGGAGACCTGGATGGAGAAAAAGAACCCACCGGGTCTTCGAGAAGCGGAAGGGTCGAAGCAGACGGTGGGGAATATTGAAGAAAAGGTTGCTTGCGATGAGGCGAGGCATGCCTGGATGAATGCTTCGAAGAATGCCTCGATCGATGATGCGAGCTGTGGCTCGAAGCAGGCCTCGACAATCGAGGAGAGCGTGTCCCCACCGAAGCCCCCAGAGAATGGATAGGGCTTGAGGCTGTGGAACGAAGCAGAGGAGGCTGAGTGGAAGAACCTCGAGGCACTCGCAAAGACTCTGCTCCTTGCATCGAATGTACGGGTTCCAATGGAGGCATGGGCAAAGACTCTGTTCCTTGCGATGTATGCCGAGATGCCAGACCAGACACTCGCAGAGACTCTGCTCCCTGTAGAGCAGTGATTCCCAACCCTGTCCTGGAGGAACACCAGGCCAATCGGGATTTCAGGCTAGCCCTAATGAATATGCATGAGAGAGATTTGCATTTGATGGAGGTGATAGGCATGCAAATTTGCTTCATGCATATTCATTAGGGCTAGCCTGAAAACCCAATTGGCCTGGTGTTCCTCCAGGACAGGGTTGGGAACCACTGCTGTAGAGAGTGTGCGTACGACTGAGGCATAGGAGGCGGCTCGACCTCGTGGGAGATCTCCGCATGCCCAGACTGGATTTGTGAGAGAAGCTTCGGCCCCATGGTAGTAAAGAGCTGAATGAATTGCTTCTCCAATAAGGTCTTGAACGAAGCCGGCAAGGATGGATCCGTGTCTCCAATGGGACCACCTGCACGGGCTTCGTGCTCCCTCAAGGAAGTGTGAGAATGCTTGGACTTAGAAGCCTTGGGCACTTTAAGCACCACCGGGGGAATGGGCTGCTGTGCTACCTGACCTGAGGAGAAAGAGGAAGGCACTGCAGCAGGCATCGAATACAGAGCCGGTAAAAACGAGGCAGGTTTGATGAGGCTCGGAGCAGAAGCTGTGGAAGCCTGGAGAGCATCGGATGATGTCGAGGGCGAAGCACCCTTCGAGGATGAAAGCTCCATCGAAGACTCCATGCTGAAAAGCTGCTCCCACAGGATGCAACGACGCTTGTAAGCATGAGACGTAAGTGTTGAGCAAGGCCGGAACGATTTCGGGAGATGTGGAGACCCGAGATACCAAAGACAGCGTCGATGAGGGTCCGTCAGGGAAATCGCTGGCTGGCACTTGGAACATTTTTTTAAAGCCGGTTGCAGGCCGGGACATAGGCTGAAAAAGCTCCGCCACAAGATCGAAGCCACGGGGCTGCAGCCACGTGGCCTGCCCGGTCAAACGAACAGAAGAAATTTTTATTTTTATTTTTTAAACAATGATGTAAAACAGCGATTCTGAGAAAAAATAACCCAAAACCGTGGACAAAAGAAGGCACAAGTGAAAACATTTCACGCAGAGAGTCGAAGACAGACTTCTCGGCTCCGCGGAAAAGTAAGAGCTGAGGAGACGCGCCCTGTGCTGGGCGGGAAGGCACTCGCGCATGTGCAGTGCGGGCTACTCGAAACTTCGAGTTTCTTCAAGCAACTGCTTGTGAGGCGTCCGCATCGGGGCTCCGTTGGATCACGTTACCCACTTGTGAAAATACCTGCCTGCTTGTCCTGGGATAACAGTAGAATTAGGAACAATCTTAATGAATAATTAATGAAAGCATTCAACCATGCTGAAAATAGTAAATAAAATTGATGAAAACATCTAAAAAGCAATCAGTTATATGATGAAGCATTACTTGACAACAATAATGATAAAATTGAAACCATCAAATCATACAACATACATGAAAATAGTTAAAAATAGTAACAGCACAAGTGCAAACAGTAGAGATTAAAACAATCTTAATGAATAGCCAAAAACCATTGGCTAAAAATAATAGATAATGGAATTGATAAAAACATATGAGTAACACCTAATTGCATCATAAAACATTGCTTGATAAAATTGATAAATAGTAAAAAAAATAAAAATGGTTAAAAGTTATGATAACCCAAATACAATTGTGGGCATACATGGCTAGCCAGAACACAAAAACTATGGCCCATAACACATATTGCAACATAGTTACCTAATATCGCATAAACCCAACATGAATTTAATACATAACAGTTTTTATATAATTTTTATATGTGATAATTTTTATATATATATTCACGATACAGAAACAATGATGTTTTCATATCTAATAATATATACAAATGAATTGACAGAAACAATATTGTGTATAATTACTAGGGCGGAAAAATAATTAAAACACTAAATAAGGCCCACGAATAAAAAATGCAAAAGGTATGACCAACTGAGGGTCTTTAAATCAATGAAGCCCATTGTGCTTAATTTACTTGAGAATGCACAATTTGGTATTTATTAAAAAATAAAAAAATAACAAAAGTCACAGAAACGGGAAATTACAAACCGGTAAGCCACTTCAGTGCTGGGCAAAATGGTGGAAACAATTATAAAAAATAAAATTGTGGAACACGAAGACAAACATGAGTTAATGAGACAGAGTCAGCAAGGGTTCAGCCGAGGGAGATCTTGCCTCACCAATTTGCTTGACTTCTTTGAAGGTATGAATAAACATGTGGATAAAGGTGAGCCGGTTGATGTAGTGCAGTGGTCTCAAACTCGCGGCCTGCCAGTTACTATTTTGAGACCCTCGGTATGAATATCAATCATAAAAGCAAAATAAAACAGTTTATTGATCATATGTCTCTTTCACTATAAATTACGATTTATAAACTATAAAGAGTTTTACCTCATGCAAAATCGTCATTTCTTTAATAAGACATTAACTATTTTTTCTGAGGCCCTCCAAGTACCTACAAATCCAAAATGTGGCCCTGCAAAGGGTTTGAGTTTGAGACCACTGATGTAATGGAATCAGTGCTATTTAACTTATTGGATCTCTAAATTGGAATGACGAGTGAGATGATTAAATTTGCAGATGACACTAAACTGTTCAAAGTTGTTATTATTATGAAACTTTTTTTATTGGTAAATAGAATAACTCACAACCACCGAATATAGAGAAGGATTGTAACATTTTCAATAATAGTCAAAGGAGGGCCACCTCCCCCCCAAAGAGGACTGGACTCTGATGTCCTCTCAGGGAACGAAGAGACCCAAACACCCCCCAACAGGCCCATACCCCCCTCCCCCCCAAACCCCTCCTCCCCCCAACCCCAACAGAAAAGAATCTCAGGTCAGACAGGTGGAGCAGAATACAGTTGCAATCCATTCACAATTCGACTACGACTCCGCGGCGGCAAACTGTCCAAATAGGGAAGCCAAGTGTGAATAAAGTCACTACTCTTACGACGAGAGGAACAAGCCAGCCGGGCCTCCCAGCACATCAGCTCATGTAGTTTGTTTCTCCAATACCAGAAGGAGGGAGGAACATCGGTCAACCAATGGTTCAGGATACACTTCTTCCCTAAAATATAACATTTGCTCAAGAACAACTTTTCAGCAGAAGAAAAGACAGAAAATGCAGGGAAGTGAGCAAACAACAAGTGGAAAACAGAAAGAGGAACAGGAACCCGAAGGAGATCCTGCAGGAAGGAGGCCAGAGCCCCCCAAAAACCCTGTATACTCTCACAACTCCAAAAGCCATGAAAATAAGAGTTCACTTCAGTGTTACAGGTGAGACAAAGCTGGGTATCCACACAACCCATATAGAAGACCCGGCTCTGGGAGGTATAGGCCCGCAACAAGGTCCTGTAATGGCACTCTTGCAGCTCCGCATTAAATACTAAGGCCGGAATCCGGCGTATAGCGTGGAGCAACCAATCCGCCCTAAGCTCCTCCCCACATCCCTCCGCCAAGCCTCCAAAACCGAGGAAAAATCACGGGGAGGCTCCAGGGCTGCAAGCCGCCTTTGAAAAGAAGAAACTGAAATCTGAGGTTCCGGATCCTCCCCCCCCCCTCGAAAAAAGCTCTAAACTGCATCCCAAAGGACAATGAGAGAGAATCTCTAGGAAGCGAGTGCACATAGTGCCGCAGCTGACAATGCGCATAAGCAAGACCTTGAGAAGGAAGACCCCCCCCTGCTGCAAATCAGCGCAGGACTGCAGCTCTCCGTCATCCAGCAGAACCTGAAAGAGGAATTCATAGCCCTTAGCCCGCCATCTTCCAAAAACTGAAGGCACTAACCCCGGAGGGAAAGAAAGATTACCGGCCAGGGGCAACAACACACTAACCCTAGAGTCCTGATGCCACATGGGAAGAATCCTCCGCCACACCTCCCAAAGAGGGCGAAACAAGACACTACGTCTACCAGGAGCAGGCACCTCCACCAACCGAGCATGCAAAAGAGACAAGAGGTGGGTAGGATAGAAATAATCACGCTTGAAGGAAATATCCGTATATAGAGCGGTACCCAAAGCCCAATCTCGAATATGCCGCAAGAGACAAGCCCAGTTATAGAACCTGAGATTCGGCACCCCAAAGCCTCCCCGGTCCCACGAGCCCACCATTAAGCTCCACCGTAACTTAGGCTTCCGGCCTCCCCAACAGAACCGCGAGAGCAAAGAGTAAAAAGTCCTTAGGTCCCGCTGCAAAAGACACAAGGGGAGCGTCTGCAGGACGTACAACCATCTAGGAAAGAGCACCATCTGAAAGAGATGTACTCTTCCCATCAAGGAGAGCGGCAAATCACGCCAAGCAGCCAGAACCGATCCCATAGAGGACAAGAGACGCGTAACGTTCAACCTATAAAGTTCCCGCACATCCATAGAAAGCCGGATTCCCAAATAGCGAAAGGAAGAATCAGCCCATTTCAATGGAAAAGTCCCTCCCCAAGACGCCCGGAGCCCCGCCGAAGAAGCCAACGCCTCAGATTTAGTCAGGTTCAATGCAAATCCCGAAAAGTCCCCGAATTCCCGAACACTCTCCAAGAGAGTAGACAAGGAGCGGTGTAGATCAGACAAAAAGACCAAAAGATCATCAGCAAAAGCTGCCACCTTAAAATGAGTGGCACCCAATTGAAGGCCACAGATGTCCACATTAGATTGCAGCTCCCGAATCAACAGATCCAAATAAAGAGCAAAAAGCAAGGGCGATAAAGGGCAGCCCTGGCGGGTACCCCTCCGAATTGGAAAGGGGGCCGAAAGGCCCCCGTTCACCGAGATCTGCGCCGCTGGATCACTATACAGCGCTTGGAGAGCATTGAAAAAGAAAGGGCCAAACCCGTACGCACGAAGCACAGCAAAGAGGATCCCCCACCCCACTCGGTCAAAGGCCTTTTCAGCATCAAAACTAATAAGTAGGGCAGGGGTGCCCTCCACGCCAACCTTCTCCAAAGCCAACAGAATACGACGAATGTTTTTGGACACCGGGCGAGCACGTACAAAGCCCACTTGCTGGTCAGACACCAGCGAAGGCAGTACCCGGGCCAAACGATTGGCCAGCACTTTAGCCATCAATTTCGTCTCAAAATTCAGCAAGGAAATGGGTCTATAGGATTCTGGCAAAACCGGATCCCGATCCGGCTTGGGAAGAACGATAATCTGCGCAAGATTCAAATAACTGGGCAAAAAACCTTTAGCAACGCTCAAATTAAAAATCTCTGACAGAACCGGGGCAATCTTGGAAGCGAGCAACTTATAAAACTCCCCACGAAAACCATCGGGCCCCGGTGCCTTGCCCAACGGGCACGCATGAATCACACTCTCCACCTCCTCAGCAGTAAGAGGACAGTCCAACATATCCGAGTCAATGATCGATAGGCGGGGCAAATCCAAACTATCCAAATAGACCTTACCATCAAGGAGGTCCGGGTCAGGCGAATCATACAAAGCAACAAAAAAATCACGTAAAATACGGCTAACATCCTCAGGCTTATGATGTATAACCCCCCCTGAGTCTCTCAACGCCGCCACACCGGACACCCCACGATGAGAGCGGGCCAACCGAGCCAACAGCCGGCTACTCTTATTGGCAAACCGAAATAATTGGAATTTATAGTGATCCCGAGATCGCATCGCTCCCCGATGCAAGAGCTCATTCAATTACTGCTGAGCCTCTAAAAGCTGCGTCCGGAGCCCCAAAGAGCCACCACCAGCATAACGTCTCCGCAAAAGCAAAACCCGACACTCCAGCGCCAATACTGCCCGGTGCCGCAGTTTAGTTTCGTGAGCCGCAAACGCCAAGATCTCGCCGTTTCCCAATAAAGAATGGGATCGTCTCTATGCTCCAGATTGGTATGTTGAAAATCCCCCCACTTACGCAACAGAAAATCATGAAAACGAGCATTCCGATACAAATGACAAGGGAACACTCACCGGGCGCCACCCCCTCTAGAGGGCCCCCACTGCCAGTCCAGACTCACCCACGCGTGATCGGATATCTCAATTGGGCCAAGCACTGCGTCCTGAACCACCGGAAGCAACTCCCTGGACAAGAGAACCAGATCGATCCTAGAAAGTGTACCATGGGCCCTAGAAAGGTGGGAATAATCCTGTTCCACCGGGTGCAAAACCCGCCAAACATCCAACAAATCAAGTGAAGAAGCCAAAAGCTGAGCCCCGGTACAAGTTTTGTGGGCCTCCCTTCCCGCTGAGGAAGAGCGGTCCAGCCGCGGGTCCGGAACCTCATTAAAATCTCCCCCAAGCAACAAAGGAATATCACCAAATTGCAACAAAAGAGAACGCAGCTTTCTAAAAAATTTGGCGGAGGGATTATTAGGAGCGTAGAGGTTACATAAAAGCAGGGGTTTATTGTTAAGAGTAACCGAAGCGATCAAATAACGGCCCTCAGGATCCTTGAGAACCCTGTGAGTCTGTAGCGGAAGGCCCTTGCGAAAGAGAATCACAACACCTCCCTTCCCCCCCAGAGCCGGAGCCTCCAGATGGTCACCCACCCACCATGTACAGAGCTTAGCATGTTCCACAGAGGTTAACCGAGTTTCCTGTAGAAAAGCCAAGGAAGCTCGTCTCCGGTTAAGCTGCTGTAAAATTTTAAAGAGTTTAATAGGGGAATGAATACCCCCCACATTCCAGGAAATCAGTTTATGTTCCAGGAAAAACAAGATAGAGATAACATAGCAAGTACAATAGAACCATTTGAGCAGAACCAGAGGAGTGTCCCAGCCACCCCCCCCCCCAGCCATATCAACCACCAAAAAGCCCTCCTGACCCCCACCGGTCTGAACCTAGGAATACCCCAACCCCCCAAAAACCCACCCCTCCCCCTCCCAGAAAATCCCCCCCTCCCCAACCCCCCCCGCTTCCCCCCTACCCACCAGCCACACCACAACCCAACGGTTGCCACTTCCTGAAAGCAAGATACGCCCACCACAGGATCAGCAGGATATCCAGACACCAAACCCCCCCCCCGACTCTCAACACCCGGCTAGCCACACCCACCCACCAGCCCACCGAAATCAAAGGAGCCCCCAAACAACAAACAACCAAAACCACTCACGCACTCCCATCCTTCCACACCAGGAGATATCAAAAGCACCCCAACAACACGGAGTTCGCGCCCCTAAAGAGGCCAGAACGAGTCCAACAAAAGGCCAAAGGGAGGCAGAGAAGTCGGTCCACGGAGGCGTCCCCATAAGCCCCAGACCCAAAAGGCTAGAGCTCAACAGGATCTCCAGCAATGCAGCAGCAAGGTCTTCAAATGCTAGGAGGAGGCAGCAGGAAGGTGTTCATCGACAAATCTCTGAGTGGCCTCAGGAGAGTCAAAATGGTGAGCTGAGCCAGAGAACATCACCCGCAAACGTGCCGGATATTGCAGAGAAAAAGGAACATGGCGGCGAACCAGTGCAGAGCAAAGAGGAGAAAACTTGTGACGAGCCTGGGAAACCTCCGCAGAGTAGTCTTGAAAACAGAGGATGGAGATGTTGTTATATTGCAGCTTCTTCCCTTGCCGCAAAGCTCGAAGGACCTCCATCTTATGCCGGTAATTCAAAATCCTGCAGATCACCACCCGCGGACAGTCCGCGCCGTCTCTGCGCCGTCCCAAACGATGAGCTCGTTCAATATGCAGGGGACCCAATTTTTGCGGTAAAGCCAGGGACTCCGTCAGCCAGTGCTCCAAGACGTCCCCCAGGTCGCTCTCCGCAATAGTCTCCGGCAGGCCGACGAACCGCAAGTTATTCCGGCGGGACCGGTTTTCAAGGTCCTCCACCTTGGCCTTCAGCGCTGCCAGAGAGGAAGCCTGCACCCCCTGCTCCTGAGTCAGCCAGAGAACCGAATCCTCCGCATGGCTGACCCTCTGCTGGGTATCCCGGACCTCGGAGGCGAGGGCAGCAAAACGCTGGTCCATCGAGTCCAACTTATCCAGGATTCGCTGCAGTTTGGCGCCGAGCGTGCCCTCCAGCGCGGCCTGCACCTCCGCCGACACCTCTGCAACCCAAAGCGAGCTGGGGGACTCCGGCGAGGCAGGAGCCGCGTGCGCCGCCATCTTGGTGTCCTGTGGCTTCCCACGCTCGCAGCTCTTTGCCGGCGTCTTAGCGGCCATCCCTCCGTCACCCGCAGGAAAAATCGGCTCGGGGTCCAATCGCGCCGATCCCACAGCCCGGGGGAGCAGTGTCCAGGTAAAAGCGCCGATTAGCAGGAAAAGCTGTGGCGGGCGTATCGGAGCTGTAAAGCACCCAACCTCACAGCCCCATGCTTCCGCCGGAAGTCCTCAAAGTTGTTATTATGCAATTTCTATATCTTAAACTATTCAAAGTTGTTAAAACGCATGTGGATTGTGAAACATTGCAGGCAGACCTTAGGAAATTGGAAGACTGGGTGTCCAAGTAGCAGATGATATTTAATGGGGACAAATGTAAAGTGATGCATACTGAGAAGAATAACCCAAATCACAGTTACCAGATGCTAGGGTCCACCTTGGGAGTTAGCGCCCAAGAAAGGGATCTAGGTGTCATTGTAGACAATACAATGAAACCTTCTACCCAATGTGCGGCGGCAGCCAAAAAAGCAAACAAGATGCTAGGAATTATTAAAAAAGGGATAGTTGACAAGACTAAGGATATTATACTACATGGTGCGACCTCACCTGGAGTATTGTGTTCAATTCTGGTCTCCTTATCTCAAGAAAAATATAGCAACGCTAGAAAATGTTTAAAGAAGAGCAACCAAGATGATAAAGGGGATGGAACTCCTCTCATATGAGGAAACACTAAAAAGGTTAGGGCTCTTCAGCTTGGAAAAGAGATGGCTGAGGGGAGATATGACTGAAGTCTACAAAATCCTGAGTGAAGTAGAACAAGTACAAGTGGATCGATTTTTCACTCTGTCAAAAATTGCAAAGACTAGGGAACACTCGATGAAATTACAGGGAAATAATTTTAAAAACCAATAGGAGGAAATATCTTTTCACTTGGAGAATAGTTAAGCTCTGGAACGCGTTGCCAGAGGTTGTGGTAAAAGCGGATAGTGTAGCTGGTTTTAAGAAAGGTTTGGACAAATTCCTGGAGGAAAAGTCCATAGTCTTATTAAGATATGAGGGAAGCCACTGCTTGCCCTGAATTGGTAAGTATGGAATGTTGCTACTCTTTGGGTTTTGGCCAGGTACTAGTGACCTGGATTGGCCATCGTGAGAACGGGTTACTGGGCTTGATGGACCATTGGTCTGACCCAGTAAGGCTATTCTTATGTTCTTAGGTTCTCTTTCATTTGAAAGGAAGCTCTGGAATGAGAGGGCATAGGATGAAGTTAAGAGGTGATAGGCTCAGGATTAATCTAAGGAAATACTTTTTTACAGAAAGGGTGGTAGATGTATGGAACAGTCTTCCCGGAAGAGGTAGTGGAGACAGACTGTGTCCAAATTCAAGAAAGCCTGAGATAGGCATGTGGGATCTCTTAAGAGAGAGGAAGGGATAATGGTTACTGTGGATGGGCAGACTGGATGGGCCATTGGTCTTTATCTTCCATCATGTTTCTAAATAAATAAAATAGTACTTATATAAGTGAATACTACATTCATGCGCATAAGTGGGCTGTGCACACTCGGTGGGATTCTAGACTATGAGTGTGAAGGGCTGGTAGCACATAACTGCGAGGAGCGTTCACAAGTGGAGGTGCATAGGAAGATCCATATGTTTCTTGTTTTTTTAAATCTTTATTTTTATTTATTATTATTATATTATTCACAAGTAATACAAATTGTTAAAGCAATACAGAATCATAGTCCATTATGCAAAAAACCAAAAGAGAAAGAAATTTTCACATTACTATTAATAAGAAAATCAATTCTAAATGGTTATGACTCTTTCATAGACCTCAAATTAGTAGAACAATCCAGTTACAGGGAGATAATCAAAGAAGATTTCAAATTAAAAAGGTAAGATAAAGGCTTTATACGTCTACCCCCCTCCCCACGGAATTTATTTAGAGCTAAACTCTCCCCCTCTGATTAACCCCTTAAGGTCTGAAAAGGATCTTAGATGATCAGGTGCATAAAAACCATATTTTAAACCCATATATTTAATTATACATTTACAAGGATAAGCTAAAGTAAAAGTAGCTCCCAATTTCTTGGTATCTTCTCACATTGCTAAAAAAAAGCTTGCGCCTTTCTTGTGCTGATTTTGTGACATCATGGTGTAGCCATATACTAAACTAAACTAAACTAAGCCTTAAGTTTATATACCGCATCATCTCCACGGAAGTGGAGCTCGACACGGTTTACAAAGTATAAAAATAAGGAAGAGAGAGGAGAAAGATTTACAAAAGCATGTAGAAAGGGGGGATGTAAACAGGAGAAGAGATGTTATATGCTAGAGAAAAGCCAGGTTTTCAGTTGTTTTCGGAAAAGTTGAAGAGAGCCCAGGTTCCGCAGCGGGGCAGTGAGATCGTTCCAAAGGCCCGTGATTTTGGAGAGGAGAAATCTTCCCAGTTTACCTGCGTGGAGGATGCCATGTAGAGAGGGGAAGGATAGTTTATGTCTGTGGGCTGATCTGGTGGTAGCAGGCGTCAGGGCGAGGAAGGATAGAGGGATTAGGGGCGGAAGGATGCCATGAATGATCTTGAAGGCCAGGCAGGAGCATTTGAAATGAATTCTGAGAAGTACTGGGAGCCAGTGAAGATTGGTAAGTAGTGGGGAGACGTGGTCAGATTTGCGTTTAGCAAAAATCAGCTTGGCCGCAGTATTCTGGATAAGCTGGAGTCTGCGAAGACTTCTTTTTGTTAGGCATAAGTAGATGGCATTACAATAATCGAGTTTGGATAGGATGACCACAGACCACGTTGACCACAGAAAGGTGTACCTATTTTTTTAAAGAATAATCTCATAATTGAATTAAGATGTTGCTCAATTATGAAATTCACAATTAATGTAGCTCTGTCCTTTACATCTGTAAAAGAATCTTCTAAGACTGCTGTTAAATTTTGTAATCAATGCCAACTGATAAATTCCCAGGAAGTAATATATTTTCAGAAAGAAGTCCTTCTTCCAGACCAGCTTTTCTTTTTAAAGCTGATAAGTAATAAACCTTATTAATATGCAGTAATTGATCTGGTGGAAAAGACAAATTCTCCACCAGAAATTTTTTAAAGAGATCAATCGGTGACACTGAAGAAATTTTTGGAAAATTCAACACTCTTTAAGTTAAGACGTCGATTGTAATTTTCAATCATTTCTATTTTACGTGAAAGAACAGTCTGGTCTTTGATTATAGTGGTAATAGCATTTTTCAAAGGAATAGTCTCAGAGTCTACCTTTTCTAAACATTCTTGTTTCACTTTTTCAATATTTGAGGTAAAAGAGTCTACTTTAGTTACCAATACTTGTACATCTGAAGCCGGAAAATCCATATGTTAACTTACATGCTCATATTTACAACTGCCTTTTATATGGTGTAAGTGATAGTGCCTAAACGTTGGTGCACAAATACCAACTTATGCTTTTATTCTATAATGCAGGGGTGTCAAATGTCGGTCCTCGATGGCCACAATCCAATCGGGTTTTCAGGATTTCCCCCAATGAATATGCATGAGATCTATTAGCATACAATGAAAGCAGTGCATGCAAATAGATCACATGCATATTCATTGGGGAATTCCTGAAAACCCAACTATATTGTGGCCCTCGAGGATCGACATTTGACACCCCTGCTATAATGGAAGGTTGGCACCCAGATATTGCTATAGAATTTGGGTTCAGCATTTTGGCATCCAAATTTGGATGACCTCTATAGAACTTCCCCCCAAATACAGTACATAGTCAACCTAGAGTTTTGGTTCTGCTTCAAAAGTCAGATCTCAGATCCTGCCTCTCTTTCTGACACCTCCTGCAACCTACAGCAATGCATTAGGTAATGACCGTAAGCTCTTAGGTAGAGGACTTAATGTATCCAAATGCTTATCACCACCATACAATGCTATTTATGACTAGGGATGTTATAAAAATAAGTATTATTAAATAAATGCTGATTGAAAAGCAACTTTTGACTCAAATACAATTATAAGAACATTGCTCTCTGTTTAACATTATGGCAAAAGGGTTCAGAGGCTATAGAAACTGTAGTGGCTCCACACTGTCAGGCTCCACACTGTCAGTTTTTCTGAGATTCCCTTTACACAGTCCTGCTCCTGAGTCACAAAACTACAGCCACATATTACAGCAGACCCAAGAGGGCTGAAGATGCTACTTCTAGTTTGTGGGTAAAATGGGTTGGGAGAAAGGAGCATTTGTAACTTAAAGATGATCTTTCAGACAGTGCTCACTGGTGCTTCCCGATTCACTTCGATGAATTGATTCAAATTGATTTGTTTCCTTAAAAAATTGGACTTGGGCCATGTAGTGATCCAGGAGGTTGTATTTTTCCTGAGCTCCATAGCTCTCCCTCCCTGAACGCCCTTTTTGCACTATATTCTACTTCAATATTCGAAAACTAACTTTGCTGGATTTTTACCTATACTCGTATGGACAAGTTTGTCCAGAAAAACGGGAGCTGAAATAACCACAAAATCCAGTAAAAACGACAGAACTACACTAAGGCTCCTCCAAGTACTGATGGGAAAATGGCGGGCCCCGCCGAGGAGCCTGATATTGTAAGTGAAGTGCTGGTTGTGAAATTGACAGAGGCTGTGGTTCTGGCGCTAGGCTCACAACTTGATAAAGTTAATGATTCTCGTACTACTCTCGAATACGGTCACCGATTTTAATTCTTGAGTTTCAGAGGTTGAGCAACGTGGGAGCACAGCTGAGAATTCTTTGACCGCGGTGCATGCGAAGCTAATGCAGCTACAGCGTAAAATCCTTTCATGTGAAGAGAAAATGGAAGATTTTGAAAATCGTTCCAGGTGGAACAATGTCCGTTTGGTAGGCATACCTGAAACTATACTGGACAATGATTTAACCACTGCTCTAGAGAAATGGCTCTCGGAGGAATTTCTTGTTACTTCTACCTTGGGCCCTCTTTGGATCAAGAGAGCCCATAGGCTGGGCTGGAAACAGGATGGAGTAATCAGACCAAGAATCGTGATTGTCCGAATTTTAAATTTTGCAATCAAAGATTTGATTATGAAAAATTATCACCAAAGGAAGGATGTTACCTTTCAGAATCACATAATTCTAATCTTTCAGGATTATTTTGCACATGTGGCTTCCCTCCGGAGGGGTTTCTCTTCCATTTGCAAGCAGCTTACTGAAAAGAAGTTACATTTCACCTTGCAATTTCCAGCTAAACTTCGAGTTCTTTACAACGGTCAACCTTTTGTGTTTGACACCAGTGCTGGTGCCCGAGACCAGCTTTTACTGATTTGACGGTTTCCAGATTTGACGTTGACTCCATGAGATTTTCTCCTCGCACAGATTGTGCTTCCATAGTTCTCCTGGTTGATGTGATGGGTGCCTCCATGGTGCTGTAACTGTGCATCCTCGCCAAGGGCATGATGTTTTCATCTCCACTGGCCACCAGTCGACAGAGTATAGACTGTTTTGATGACCTACAATTTCTCTCCTGAATCATGTTGGAATTTGCTTGGTTGGACTGTTCTTTACATGTTCTGTGCTCTTGCTTGAGACTTTCTCTGTTGCTTGGAACTTTCTCTGTTGTGTCCAAAACGAGTTTCTTCTTGTTGACTTGCATGTTTTTTTATTTTGACCTATTTCAATCTGATTGCTGTTTATTATGGTATGGGGAGGGAGGATTATTGGCATGAGTGAGCCCCTCTTGATGGATTGGTTGTTGGTGGTGTTAAAGAGGGGTTTGTGGGGGGTGGGTGGCAGGGTGGGATTGGTGTGTGGCCTGGTGTGATTGTGAGTACGTTTTGTGTGAGCGCTCTCTATGAGTTTGACTGTCGGGGTGAGGCCTGGGCACCCTGGCAGTGGATACAGGTTGCTAGTGTCTATATACTATACTATAGTGTAGTGATACTATACTATAGTGTCTGTGTAACTATATACTACTAGTACTATAGTATACTATAGTGTCTGTGTAACTATATACTACTAGTTTTTTAGCCCGTTGCTAGAATAGATGTGTTGACTTAGGCATTTCTTTCTGCCCCGTCTGTCTGTCTTTTTTTCTTTCTTTCTCTCTGCCCCCTGTCTATCTTCCCTTCTCCCTTACTTTTACCTCCCCCCTGTCCAGCAGCACCCCTTCCCTGCTCCCCCTGTCCAGCAGTAGCCCTTCTCTATTCCTTTTACCTCCCCCCTGTCCCCTTCTCCCTTACCTGCTCACTATCCAGCATCCGCTAGGCCGGGCAGCCTTGGGGCTTTTGCTAGGCCGGCCCGCCTCGCATTATCGAAGTGGGCCGGCCTAGCAAATGCCCTGCGGTGAGAAGGAGAGGTGTCGTCAGAACTCAGCCGGCGTCAGAGATCAGGGCAGGAACGTTGCTGGGAAAACCACCGCACGTGTTGCAAACTGCCAAAGGCTCCTACTACATATGTGGTGACATGGAGCCATGGATCAGGGATCACGGCCGCACAGAGTTTCAACTGCATGTGCACTAAGGGTTTTATTATAGCGGATAATTTGTCTCATCTCCTAAGAGAGGGTTATGTTGAATGTCCTGGAATGTATCAGGGATCAATTCTCTGGTCAAACGGACTAAGATTTTGCAGTGTTTGGCCCGACATAAGGCTGACATTGTGGGCTGTAGGAGAACAAGCTTACTGGGATAGAACATGGTAAACTGCTGCGCTCTTGCGTTAGGTAATGCTACTCTGCCTCTTCTTCCAAAGCTAAAACTGGGATGGCACTTCTAATTCATAAATCGGTGCTATTTCGTATGACTAATGTCATTTCTGACCCTGAAGGGTGCAATGTTGTAGTTCAGCGTATGTTATATCAGAGTAAGATAGTTCTGGTCCTTTTTGAAAGAGCTTCTTTGTATCCTGCTATCCTTACAAGATGTTTCACTAGCACATAAAATTATTTTGGGAGATTTCAATTCTATTATGAACCCTGAGTTAGACTGTTCACTGGGTCCTTTACATAATTCTACCCATTCTGATAATGGGTTAAATGCCTGGATACAGACCTTAGATCTAGTGGATGTCTGGAGGACCCTACATCCAGGGGAGTGGGACTTTACGCATACTTCCAGGGTCTACCATACCTTTTCACGGATCAATTATATATTTCTTTCCAGATTTTGGTGCCAAAAAACAGTCCAGGAGTGTTAAATAAAAGATCAAAAAATTCAGGAAAGAGTTTTTTAAGGTAGGAGATCCCAATCCTAGTCCCAGAAACTTAAAAAAAATGCAATTAAAGGACTCCCTACCCCCCCCCCCCCCAATGACTTCCATAGACTATAGTGGAGTGTACTCGGAGTTCAATTGATGTTGGGCCTGCTTCAGCTTAAACAGCAGCTGGAAAGTGGAGAAGATTACTGCCTCAGACAGGCATGTAAAGAAGATCCAACTGTCAGTTTCTTTGGGCTGCCAGTCAGACTATCAAATGGATTGAGATCCCAGATCCCTACAGCTTCATACATGTCATCAAGGGAGGGGGGTAGGGTGGAATACACAGCAGACACCCGATAAAGTCCTCAGGACTGACATGGGGACCACATAGCCTGTGCTCAAGCTCCAGTAATAGCGGTCCCTGAGCCTTCCAAAAGTACCAATGTAGACCAGCTAGGTAGGTGCTCTGTTAAAAGGGTTGTCTTCTCAGCTAGACTTCTAACAGGAGAGTCTGTGTCTTCTCCCAGGCAAGAGCTGCCCCAGTAAAACTGGGGACCTCTGAAGCTCTAAGAAGCCTCAATTTCAGGAAAAAAAACCCCCTGAAAATAATAAATCAAAATAAAAGCAGAAGGTAAAAACTAAGGAGCTGCAGCACAGCCCAGTGATATAAGAGGCAGAGCCAAAAAATAAAGTTACATGATGCCTTCTACACAACTTGCAATTAGAGGCGCATAACCCACTGGTTCAAGACTCATGCTTTTTTGCACTAGAAATGTTATCAAATACTAGCACTTTTCTTATGTGTTTATGTGTGCATAACATGCACACAACTATTATAGCATTGTTCTATAAGGTGACAGGACAAAAGCGCATGTTTGTCTCGCACGCTTATGACTGTGAACCATCCTATAACCTACCTTAAGTTATACATTAAAGTGTCAAATTTAGGCGTGAACAATTATGTTTACCATGTATCTAGCATAAGTATTCATGCCTACATTTAAGCACATCAATGTCAACTTACTCTAGTATTCTCTAATGGCATTTTGGCACAAAGATGCGGTTATATAATTGGTGCCTTGGTGCATGGTATCACACCTAAAATGTGGCACCCTATTACAGAATTGTCCTCAAACAAAATAATTATTCATTCACATGGGATTTTCCCAAATCAACCAATAAAACTCCCAGCAACAGATACAGAACTGAAGTAGAATTATAAAAACATTCCATTCAAAATTTGGTGTTACATCAGTGAAAATAATAAAAACTCCCTTCACTAACAGACACTCCTTGCATATACACTCTCAAAATGCAATAACCCCACCTATGAAAAGTTGGCACTGCAAAAATTCTAGATCACCACAGGTAGACCTCAAGTTAGAAAAAAGAGAACAACCAAACACAGAACTTGCATGTTAACAAGAATCTTCTTCTGTGGTTGCAATAGGAAAACACAGACTGTCACCTAGTAAGGAAAATGAAACTACAGATTAGAAAAATATCTAGACAAAAACTGAATCTGAAACCCAAGGAATCACGAATCAGACTGAGCTGCAAAACACTGAAACCTAAGGACAGTACCAGGCGGACTTCTACAGTCTATGCAGTGGTGTAGCAAGGGAAGTTGTTGCGAATTGTTGCACCACACCCCCTCATGCACTCTTCCCCACCGCCCCGACATCATCCCCCCCCTGTTCTTTCCTGCTGCCACAAAATTGCTGCGCTGCGCCCTCCCTTCGTTCCTCTTTCCCACCTTTGCAGCAGCAAGCAGGCTGGAAAAGCTATTGCTCACGCCGGTTGAGACTTTTTTCTAATGTCACTTCCTGGCCCCACGCAAAGAAAGTGATGTCAAAGAAAGGACGAGGTCAGCAAGAGCAGTGCATAGGGCAGCCTGCTTGCTGCTGGCAAAGTTGTAAAGATGTACTGGGGGGGGGGGGGGGAATGCAGTGTTGTCAAGGCAAAAGGGGCGAGTATGGGAGCAAAGAGGAGAGGTGCCAAGACCCGGGTTGGTCTACACCCCCTGCCTCCCCTTATTATGTTACTGGGTCTTTGTCCCAGAAATATTAAAGAAAGAAAAACAATTTAATCATTAATTAATAATGTGTGTGACTGTGGGGCAGACTGGATGGACCATTTAGGTCTTTATCTGCTATCATTTACTATGTTACTATGACTACCATTTGGTAACAAGCCCTACAGTTTTTCTTCTTTTGATCCAGGCAGGCAGTCAGCCAAATTTAGTAGGAGGATTGAAAAATTCTGCATATGGTCCAGCACTGAATAATCATCATCTAATATAATAAAATGGTAAGCCGGACATGTGCACTTCCTATGCGTGCGCCAGTTTTCCGTGAGCTGTAGCGACCCGTAGGTAGGACTGCGCTTGCGCGGCTTACGGTTCAGTTTTTCGGTCTGCCCTGCTCCCTGCTGCTCCTTGTCGTATTGTATTTTTTAGTTGAAAGACGCAGCGGTGGCTCCTCTCATGATCCTCGCCTGCGTCGGACTTCCGACGCAGGTGGGGATCATGAGAGGAGCCAACGCCGCGTCTTTCAACTAAAAAATACAATACGGCAAGGAGCAGCAGGGAGCAGGCCAGACCGAAAAACTGAACCGTCTTTCAACGCCACGACTCCCCCCCCCCCCCCCCGGCGACCCTACCCGACACAACTGAAACCCCCGTTGACCCTCCCACCGCTACAAGGCTGACAAACCCAGCACCCAGCAGGAGCAGCAGCATCCCAGGCGCACTAAACGCTGCTTCGGGTCTTCTACTGGCCTAATTTCCTCTACCGCATCCCTGATGACGTCATCAGGGACGCGGCAGAGGAAATTAGGCCAGTAGAAGACCCGAAGCAGCGTTTAGTGTGCCTGGGACGCTGCTGCTACTGCCGGGTTTGTCAGCCCTCTAGCGGTGGGAGGGTCAATGGGGGTTTCAGTTGTGCCGGGTAGGGTCGGCGGGGGGGGGGGGGAGTCAGGCAGGCATCGGAGGGGGGGGGGAGGTTCAGTGGAAGGGGAATGGCAGGCAGGCAGGCTGGCATCGGAGGAGAGGTGGAGGGGTTCAATGGAAGGCAGACAAGCAGGATGGCATGGGGGGGTTCCATGAAAACATGCTGCTCAGGGGGATGGGAGGCAAGCAAGCAGGCAGGCATGGGGGTGGGGGGGTTCAGTGGCAGGGGAATGGGAGGCAGGTAGGCTGGCAGCGGAAGAGGGGTGGGGGGTTCAATGGAAGGCAGACAGCCAGGATGGCATCAGGGGGGGTCCATGGAAACATGCTACTCAGGGGGATGGGAAGCAGGCAGGCAGACTGGCATGGGGGGGTTTCGCTGGAAGGGGGATGGGAGGCAGGCAGGCTGGCATTGGAGGAGGGGTGGGGGGTTCAATGGAAGGCAGGCACGCAGAATGGCATTGGGGGGGTGGGGGGTTTTCAATGGAAAGCAGGCTGGCATCGGAGGGGGGGAGGAAGGAGGCACTGGGGGCACTAAGGACATAGAAAGGGGCACTATGGACATAGGAAGGGGCACTAAGGACATAGGAAGGAGGCACAGGGACATTCACAGACAGAAAAAATGACAGACAGGCAGCATGCAAGGAGAGAGAGACAAATTAAAAAAAATACCCAGACAGACAGACATGAAGGGAACGGGGGGCCGACAAAGAAGAGGACTCGAGCCGCAAGGAAGAAGCTGGGCCTGCCTGCCTGTGGGGAACGCTATAAGGGAAGGGGGGGCCATGGAGCAGGCTAGACCACGGAAAGGGAAGGGAGAGGAGCCAAACGGAGCAGCCAGATCGCAGCAGGCTAAAACGCGGGGAAGGGGCCGAACGGAGCAGGCCAGATCGCGGTAAGAGAAGGGAAGGGGTGGGGGAAATGCTGCAACTGTTGCACAGGGACCTGGAGGGGAAGCCAAATACCGCTGCTGCTGCACAGGGAAGTCGGGGGAGGAGGGAAATGCTGTTGCTGCTCCACAGGGAAGTGGGATGGAAATGCTGCTGCACAGGGAAATGGAGACAAAGAATGACTGACAGACAGCAGGAGGGAGGGAGACAGACAGAAAGGAAGAAAGACACAGGGGCAGGGAGAGGGGCAGAAAGACAGACAGAAAAAGGGAGCCAAGGAGAGAGAGAGAGAGACAGCGGGAGAGAGAGAGAGACAGAAAGAAAGAAAGACAGACAGACATATATTCTAGCACCCATTAATGTAATGGGCTTAAAGACTAGTAATAAATAATAATATATATAGGCATATATAAGTCTGCTCGCTACTGTCAATGATTTAGAAACAGTTGACTGCTGAAAACAGAACATTAGGCAACGTAATACTATTAGTGGAGCCCAGGATTTATTGAAAAGATATCTTTTCAAAATTATTTGCTTACTCTACAGTATAAATACATATTAACATAATCACATGCAAATGTTTTGGGGAAAATTTAAAAAGCATATTACAAATGTATAGCTATTACTCTTCGTGGTATTATTTACTTCCACCATTCTATTTAGGCACTAAAGTTAACATAGTAAATGATGGCAGATAAAGACCCGAGTGGTCCATCCAGTCTGCCCAAACATACATGCTCCATAAATTAATTATTTAGTTTAAATGGTCCTTTTACTTAGATATTTCTGGGCCAGAAACCCAAAGCTCTGCCCAGTATGTGCTTAGGTTCCATCAAAGCTCACCCCAGCCCTTCTTAACCATCCCAGCCATTGAAGCCCTCCCCAGCCTGCCCTCAACTGAATGTCCATATATGGGACACAGTCTGTGCAAGCCCGCCCAGTACTGGCTTTAGTTTTTCAATCTATACCCATTATTTTCTGATTAGCGATCCTCTGTATTCATCCCATGCTTATTTGAACTCTGGCACCGTTTTCTTCTCCACCACCTCCCTGGGAAGCGCATTCCACGCATCAACCACCCTTTCTGTAAAGAAGAATTTCCTAACACTACTCTTGAATCTACCACCCCTCAACCTCAAATTATGTCCTCTGGTTTTATCATTTTCCTTTCTCTGGAATAGATTTTGTTCTACGTTAATACTTTTCAAGTATTTGAACGTCTGAATCGTATCTCCCCTGTCCCTCCTTTTCTCTAGGGTATACATATTCAAGGCTTTAAGTCTACCATTTCCGTTGCCTTCTTCTGGACCGCTTCAAGTCTTTTTATGTCCTTCGCCAGATATGGTCTCCGAAATTGAACACAATACTCCAAGTGGGGCCTCACTATCGACCTGTACAGGGACATCAACAACTTCTTTCTTCTACTGGTCATGCCTCTCTCTATACAGCCTAGCATCCTTCTGGCAACATCCACTGCTTTGTCACACTGTTTTTTTTGCCTTTAGATCTTCAGACACTATCACCCCAAGGTCCCTCTTCCCATCCGTGCATATCAGCCTCTCACCTTCCAATTTCTAATCCCCAAATGCATTACTCTACCCTTCCTTGCATTGAATTTTAGTTGCCAGATATTAGACCATTCTTCTAACTTCTGCAGATCCTTTTTCAGGTTTTCCATTCCCTCCTTGGTGTCTACTCCGTTAGAAATCTTGGTATCAACCACAAAAAGGCAAACTTTTCCTTCTACCCTTTCGGCAATGTCGCTCACAAACATATTGAACAGGATTGGCCCCAGCACCGATTCCTGAGGGACTCCACTACTCACCTTTCCCTCCTCTGAGCAAATTCCATTAACCACCATCCTCTGGTGTCTGTCCGTCAACCAGTTTCTAATCCAGTTCACCACTTTGGGTCCTAACTTCAGCCCATCAAGCTTGTTCAAGAGCCTTCTATGAGGAACAGTGTCAAAGGCTTTGCTGAAATCTACGTAAATAACATCTAGCATATGCCCTTGATCCAATTCTCCAGTCACCCAGTCAAAAAATTCAATCAGATTCCTTTGGCACGATTTACTTTTAGTAAAACCATGTTGCCTTGGATCCTATAATCCATTTGATTCTAGGAATTTAACTATCCTTTCTTTACAATAACCGAAGTTAGGTTTACCGACCTGTAGTTTCCCGCTTCATCTCTGCAACCACTTTTGTGAATAGGGACCACATCTGCTCTTCTCCAATCCCCAAGAACCATGCCTGTCTCCAAAGATTTGTTGAACAAATCTTTAATAGGACCCGCCTGAACCTCTCTGAGCTCTCTCAATATCCTGGGATGTATCCCATCCGGTCCCATCGCTTTGTCCACCTTCAATTTTTCAAGTTGTTCATAAAATCTTTCTTTCGTGAACGGCATGGTATCTACTCCATTCTCATGTGTAACTTTGCCGGACAATTTTGGTCCTTCTCTAGGATCTTCCGTGAACACAGAACAGAAGTATTTGTTTAACATGTTTGCTTTTTCCTCATCACTCTTCACATATCGATACATATCGTCTTTTAGTCTCACAATTCCATTTTTTTTCTTCCTTTCACTAATATATGTGAAAAAATTTTTGTCTCCCTTTTTTACATTCCTAGCCATTTGCTCTTCTGCTTGCACTTTTGCCAGACGTATCTCTTTCTTGGCTTCTTTCAGTTCCACTTGGTAGTCCTTTCTGTACTCCTCTTCTTGGGTATTTTTATATTTCAGCTCTTTTGCCTTTATTTCTGTTTCCTTTTTCTCTTCAAAGGGCTCCTGAACTTTAGGAAAGCAATAAAAACACCTTTTCAACTAAATCCTTTGCCTCCTCAGGGAGGCACTGAAAGCTGTGTTCCACCTCTATTCAAACTCTGGGACTGAGATTCAGAGGGACAACTAGGCCTAGCCAGAATCCTGTCCCACAATGCAGAGAAAATGTTAGTTATCATTTATATTCCGCGGGTTTTCAAAGAGGTCAAGGCAGATGACTTTATGCAATGTCACCTCAGTAACTACTATACAAAAATAGACAAATATACCTCCTCCCTTTTTACTAAACCGTGATAGCGGTTTTTAGTGCAGGGAGCTGCGCTGAATACTCTGCGCTGCTCTCGATGCTCATAGGCTCCCTGTGCTAAAAACTACTATTGCAGTTTAGTAAAAGGGGGCCATAGTGCAAAATAAAGACAGTAGATATAAATTCTCAAAACGGACACATTTTGATCACTAAATTGAAAATAAAATCATTTTTTCTACCTTTGTTGTCTGGTAATTTCATCAGTCTCTGGTTGCACTTTATTCTTCTGACTGTGCATCCAATATTTATTCCCTTCTTTCAGCCTCCTGTATTCTTCCTCTCCTCCAGATCTCATTCCCTCCCCCAACTTTTCCTTTCTTTCATGCAGGAGGAAGTGAAGACAGAAAGAGAAAAATGGAAGGGGCAGAAAGAGGATGGACACTGGATGAAATGGAGAGTGAAGAGAAGATGAGGAAAGCAGAAACCAGAGATGATAGATTTTTTTTTGTTTATGCTTTAGAATAAAGTAGTATTGTAGCTGTATTGGTAAATATTTATAAACAGAAAATTGAAATAAGGTAATCTTTTTATTGGACTAATTTTAATACATTCTTTTACTAACTTTTGGAGACCAAAATTTCCTTCCTCAGGCAGTGGTGTACCAAGGGAGGGATGGGGGCGGGCAGTCAACCCCGGGTGCAGCTCCTAGGGAGTGCTCCTCCAATCCCTTTTTATATTGGGGGGGGGGGGGCTGTGTGTGTATTAAAAACTGATCAGCCCTGGGTGTCACATACCCTATATACTTCAAAATAACTGGTGAAAAAACATCAAAAATCCAAAATAACCAAAAGGTAAAACTACAGTGGATATGATAATACAGTATCTGTTTTATATTGCTACTGATATTTATTTTATATCATAGCAAAACCGGGAAAAGACCTCAAACGCCCAAGTGTTTGGAATACTTGTCAGTAACAACACTTGGGGCATAAACATCATCACTGGTCAAAAAAATAGTTTTTTAAAAAATTTATTTACTCAAATTATATGTGTGTGCATGTGCAGATAATTTATAAATGCAGTCTTTTTACTAGCAGTGTACAAGTTGTTTATCTAGCATCCTCTATAATAAAATCCTAAGTGCGCATGCGCACTTAAGACGGCATATTTCCTGACAGTGTGCTGTGTCCCTCCGTGCCGAATTCCATTTGCGAACACAGAGGCAGGAAACACGCCGGCGACTCCCCCCTCCCGCCCTCATTCATCGCCAGAGAAACCTCCATAGTTGTCGGAACAGGGTGGGGGGAGAGCGATGGCACAGGTGCCCCTGCCAGCATCTACTTCTCCCCCTCACCTGCTCACCCGCCCGCTGTGTTTAACTTCAAAGAAAAGCACTGCGCCATGCTGCCGCTGGCCTCGCTGTCTTCTTTCCACTGCGGCCCGCCATCTGACAACTTTATGTTTCCGCTAGGGCTGGCCGCAGTGGACAGATGACACAGAGGCCAGCAACAGTGCGGTGCAGCGCTTTTCTTTGAAGTTAAACATGGCGGGGGATGAGCAAGTGGGAGGGAGGAGGGGGGAGGAGTAGATGCCGGCAGGGGTGCATTACAGAGTGAGGGAAGCGGAAGGGGGAAGGGACAAATGGATGTGGAGGAGGCAAGATGGGGAGAGGGAGAGAGATTCAGGGAGGGGACAGAAGGGGGAGGGAGAGATATGGATATGAGGTTCATGCCGGTGGGCCAGAAGGGATGCTGTTGGACAGGGGGAGCAGGGAAGAGGTGCTGCTAGACAGGGGAGAGGTAAAAGGAAGGGAGAAGGCCTACTGCTGGACAGGGGGAGCAGGGAAGAGGTGCTGCTGGATAGGGGGGAAGTAAAACGAAGGTAGAAAGGCTTCTGCTGGATAGGGAGCAGGGAAGGAGTACTGCTGGACAGAGGGTGGTAAAAGGAAGGGAGAAGGGCTGCTGCTCGACAGGGAGAAACAGGGAAGGAGTGTTGCTGGACATGGGGGAGGTAAAAGAAAGGAAGAAGGGCTACTGCTGGACAGGGGGAGCAGGCAAGGGGTGGTGGTGGACAGCCGAGGAAAGAGAGAGACAGAAAGAAACAAAAACAGAAAGCGGCCAAGGAGAGAGAGAAAGAAAGACATACACACACACCTATTCTAGCCCGTTAATGTAACGGGCTTAAAGACTAGTTGAAAACATTTGACTTTAACCATCAAAATTCAGTACTTATCTTGTTGGGCTGGGGTTTTTTGGGGGGGGAAGGGGCTGCTTTTTCAAGGTAATTGGGCGGGATTTAAATTTTTAAAAAAATCTGGCAACACTTTAGTTCCGGTTATAGAAATTCTCAGACCAGAGGCGTTCTTACCTGCTCTTCTATCTTAAGTCGCTACCCTGTTAGCTCCTTGTATAATACGAAGAGAAACTAAATCAGCCACCATCTTTTCCGTGTCACGTGAAGTTGATTTATTTCCGGAGTCCTACACGATTGGTTCCTGTGGCAAGCGTCTGTGTACTTGAATTTTGCATATAGAGGTCGGAAATAAAGTACAGGTGAGGAACAGCGAAGTAGAATAGAATAGAAAGAGAAAATTACAGCGAAGAGAAATTGGGATGGAATGTCTCTATTTTTGTGGAATTATTTTTTAGGTGGCTTTTTCTATCTTTCTCAGTAAAGTGTGCCAAATGTACCTGCAACCAGAATAAAAGAATATTTAGGGGATGGGTCTAGCTGTGGTGGCTGGATGAGGACTTCCATGGCTGCCCTGGTGCTCCCGTGGTCTGGCCCAGGCAGGCAGGACGTTTTAGGACCCGTTAAACGGTGCACATGCTTAGACTGACGTTTGGAGCGCCGGTGGGTCCCCAACTGAAGCCTGAACCTCGATTAGTTTGGCGGCCCAGGGAGTTCTCGCTTAATTGCGTTTCTTCCCCGATGGAAGAAGAATATCCGAATCCGTCATGGAGGTGGTCTTGTCAACATTTTGAGACTTAAGATGATTTGGGGGTCACTTGTTTGTTTTTAAAATGGTTATTTTTTTTCTAGCTTCGTTTGTTTTTCTGGGGGTAATTTTGGGGTGCTAGTTTTTGATGGTAAGGTTCTTTAGGAGGTATCTAGTGGTGGACTATGGAGGTCTGGTGGCTTAAATAAAAAAAATACGATAAGTTTGTCCGTTTGGTGGTTTTTTTTTTGGCAGTTTTGGAGTGTACATTTGCAGTTTTAAAGGTCAAAGTCTGTAAGGAATAATTTTTCTAAGACTCTTTATAGATGTTATGGAATTTCAGTAGTTTCAAGTTTAATAGATTTTGATTTTTACGCAATATCATATATTTCAATGAGTATTATATGTTTCCAATACATAAAAAGAGAGCAGGGTGGACAAAATAAAATAAGATAAGACATTACATACAAATCATTTTGTTCTATTACAAATTAGTACAAACTGGTACAAATGGGTAATGGGAAGAAATACAATTTATAAAAATAAAGAAACGTAAGGTTTGAACACAAAGGATGGGATAATTTAAGAAGAAGTATAGAATGAATTGATTGAGATGCTTTAATCATTTGTAATGAATTCAGTCAGAATATGAGGATATTGTTTAGATTAATTGAACAGTCTATATTGAAAGCTTTTTTTTTTAAGAAAAAAAGGTTTTAAAAAACGCTTACAGTTTCAATTTGATGACCTATTCGTTTAATTCATTGGGGTCAAGATATTGTGTTTACTTGAATGTTCTATCTACATATTGAATGCATCTTTATAAAGAAAACCTTTTAAGGCACGCTTAAATTTGTCTAATGACGTTTCGCCACGTAAGTAAATTGGCAAATTATTCCACTGTTGGGGAGCTAGTACTGAAAAAATGCTCTTCTGGTCCTAATTATTTTCAAAGAAGGAATAGTTAGTAAGTTTTGTTGTGTTGATCTGAGTGTTCTAAATGGAGAATAAGGTATTAAGAGTCGATCCAAGAATATCGGCTCGTGCGATTGTTGAATTTTAAATGTTATTAATATGATTTTAAATGTTATTCTATGTGTAACAGGTAACCAGTGTGCAGCTTGTAAGAGTGGTGTGAATTTTTTGAATTTGAACTTTTGAATTTGTAATAATTTTTATTGCTGTATTTTGTATTATCTGTAATCTTCTTATTTCTTTATTGGCTATACCATGGTATAAAGTGTTACAATAATCTAGCCAAGAAATGATTAGAGAATGAATAAGAATGTTGAGAGCTTCCGGTTTAAGAACTTTAGTTAATGATCTGATGAGATGTAACTTGTTGAAACAATTTTTAACTACTGAACTAATTTGGTTATGATAATTGAATTCTTGATCCAGGGTTACTCCCAATATTTTTGTTGTATTCACTTGTTGGAGGGGGATATTGTTTAGTAGTATCTGAAATGAAAATTGTTCTTTTAATTCTCTTTTCCATGGGAAGAGCATCACTGATGATTTTGTTGCATTCAACGCCAACATGTTGTCCTTAAGCCATTGGCTTATTTGTGTTAGCTTATTATTAATAGATATTATCTCTTTTGGATCTGCTAGATTTAGGGGATAAAGTAATTGGATATCGTCTGCGTATGCAAAAGCGGAAAATCCAATGGATTGGCTAAGAGTTAGTAGAGGTGCCAAAAAAATATTAAATAGAAGCGGAGAGAGGATTGAACCTTGTGGAATTCCAAAGGAATTAGTGAAGTTATTAAATGTTGAATTATTGAAAATAACCTTAGCTGAGCGATCTTGAAAGTATGCTTTAAACCAATTTAGCACTTGGCCAGAGATGCCAATTGAAGACAGTCTTTTAATGAGTAGATGATGGTCTATGGCAGGGGTGCCCAACGCGTCGATCGCGATCAACAGGTCGTTCGCTCAGGCGACCCCAGTCGATTGCACAGCAGGTTCCCTTCTTCCCTTCTCTTTTTTTCCCCTCCTGACTGGCCCGCCTCTTAAAGAACGCTGGCCAATCAGAGTGCTGGAAGGGCGGGGTGGGGGACGGAGCTCAGCGCATCACAAGAAATAGAAGCGCCTGTAATGATTGAGGTAAGAACGAGGCCTAATGCTGCCCGATATACAATTTTAAAAACCCCAAAATCGGCCTCCCAATCAGTGGCGTACCGAGGTGGGGCGGTCCGCCCCTGCCCCGGGTGCACGGCTTGGAGGGATGCACATCCGTCCGGGTCCTCCTGCCCTTCCTTTCCACCGGTCTGCGCACGGGGCTCGCACCCGCCGCCCAAATGGTGCTGTTGGTTATCGCGAGACTCGCAGGAGTTGACGGCACCATTCGAGCGTCGGCGCAGGACCAGGCAGGCGCAAGCCCCGAGCGCGGACCAGGGGAAAAGAAAGGCAGGATGACCCAGACCTGGCCGGCTGTGCACCCCTCCAAGCCGTGCACCCGGGCAGATCGTCCCCCTTCTAAATCCATTGTACTTGTCTTTTATTCAGTTCCACTAATGAGCATTGTGACAGGCAGTTCTTATGGGGCAGTTCTTGGAAGTATTTCTTTGTTTTTCTGTGCCTAAGTATTCTATTAATTTAACTTCCTTATTCCTGTGGGGATCTCCAAAGGAGACGAATGGGAGACGGCCGGTGGCAGGTGGTACTTTAGCAATTCTTACAGGTTGCCATAGGCCTCAGGAGCTGTCTTCCCTCTGCCGTGGTCCTGCCCCTCCTCTAAGTCAGAGACAGGCTTGGGGCAGAGGGAAGACAGCTCCTGAGGCCTATGGCAACCTGCAAGGATTGATAAAGTGCCAGCGATCCTCTCTGCAGACTGCTCCCTGCTGGAATTAGGTAAATGGATGTGGGGAGGGTAGGCCTTCGGGGGAGGGGGGTGCAGTCCTTCAAGGGGTAGTGCAGGCCTTCAGGGGTTGAGTCAGCCTTTGAGGGGGAATGTGCAGACCTTCAGGGGGGGGGGTCAGGCCTTCGGGGGAGGGGGGCTGTATAATAAAAAAAATATTTGAACATAAATACAAAGTACACTCGGTGTGTATATATGTGTATGTATATATATATATATATATATACACACCGAGTGTACTTTGTATTTATGTATGTATATACATATATGTATATACATATATATACATATATATGTATATACATATATATATATGTATAGCATTTTTATTGTTGGTAGATCATTTTGACTTGGTCATTTTAAAAGTAGCTCGCAAGCCCAAAAAGTGTGGGCACCCCTGGTCTATGGTGTCAAAAGCAGCAGATAAATCAAGTGAAATCAAAAGAACTGACTTATGATGATCTAAATGGTATTGTATATTAGTTGTAAGTCCAATCATTGAGTGTTCAGTTGAGTGATTTGATCTAAAGCCAGTCTGATTTGGATGTAGTGTGTGAGTTTTTTCTACAAAGTTAGTTACCTGATTAAAAACTACTTTTTCTGTTAATTTAACAAGAAATGGAAGATTGGCTATTGGTCGGTAATTTGATTTGATTAAGGTTGTGTCTTTTGGATTTTTTATAATTGGTCGAATAGTAGCTTCTTTCCATTCTTTTGGTATATATCCTATAGTTAAACTAGATTCTATCATACTTTGAATAAAAGGGCCAAAGAAGGAAAAATGGCCAAAGAAGGAAAAATGGTTTTAATAGAAATGGGGAGATTGTATAAATATTTGTACCCTTTGCATTAATACTTTGTAGAAGAGTTTTAAGATCTTCAAAAGTGGGAATAATGAAATTGGCACATTTTGAAGTGGGTATTGTTTGTATTTGTATTTCATCTTGGCAAAAATTAGTTTTCGGGTTAATGCTATCTCTAATTTTATTTATTTTATTAACAAAGTGATCCGCAAGATTTTGTGCGCTAGGTCTAGTTTGTAAAGATGGGTCTTCAATAACTTTAGGTACTGTGAAATGTTTTAAGATACTATAAAGAACAGATGAGTTTTTTGCACTTGTTATTTTGTTTGAATAGTATGTTATTTTGGCTACATTTATTTTATTTTTATAGTAATGCATCTGTTGTTTATATTTGATTAAATGTTGTCTAGATTTAGTATGTCTCCATTTCCGTTCTTGAGATCTAAGTTGTTTCTTGATAAATAAAAGTTCATCAGTAAACCAGCGATTTTTCATTTTTTTGTTGGTGATAGTAGAGAATGACACGGCGACAAAATTCATCACCGTTCCCGTCCCCGCGGATAACCGCAGGAAATAATCCCATGTCATTTTTTAGTGTCTTTTTCAACCTCAGTCCTCCTACACCAGCATTCTTCAGAGCAAAGCTTGTGGGTCAGTGGTTGTGGCCATTCATACTCTGATTCTTCCCTCTCTCCTTAAAGAATGACATGAAGATGGTTTACTGCGGTTATCCGCGGGGACGGGAACGGTAATGAATTTTGTCACCGTGTCATTCTCTAGGTGATAGTTTTCTTGCTTATTGGGGCTAATGTTTCTATTAGTTGTTCTGTTGCGTTGCGCCAGGATTTGATTTGTTCATTTATTGGAAGAAGGCTGAACTCTTCAATTTTAATATTAAAAGATGCGGCAATCGATGAAGTTTCTATTTTGTTATAATCTCGATATGAAATCATTTTTGAAGTGGCAGTATTCTTATTAGGTTGAAGATTGTAATTTGTGGTTATTAAATAATGGTCTGACCAAGGGACCGGGGTTATGGTAGGTTTTGTAAAAGTATCTTTGTGGTAAGTAGAGGTAAGGATCATATCTAAAGTATGCCCCGCAGTGTGTGTAGAATCTTTGATTAAAGTAGAAAGATTTAAGTTAGAGATTAGTTCGGATAATTCGATTGTGAAAGAATTATCTATATTATCCATATGAATGTTGAAATCTCCTAATATTATCGTATTTGTAGCTAGAGAGTTAAAATCAAATAATAGCAATTGTAATGAATCAAAATTCTCTCTTCCCATTGGGGGGGGGAGTATATAAAAGTAATAAATCAGTTTGTGGGGAAGTATTTATTTTAAAATGTATAAATTCAATCATAGCTCCTGTTGGGGATTGGTCTACCTTAAGTAGTGAAGCGTGGTTAAATAATACTGCTAGACCTCCTCCTTTCTTTCCTACACGATGATTGTAAATGTATGAGAATCCTAATGGACAAGCGAAAGAGAGATAAGCTTCTTCTCCCGTAGTTAGCCATGTTTCTGTTAAACAAAGGATATCTAAATTATATTGTTGTATTGTATCTTTGATAATGTGAAATTTACTTTTAATTGATCTTATGTTTATCAAACCTATATTTGTACTGTTGGAATAGGTAGTAATTGGGTTAGCTAATGGAATTTCAAGGTATTGAGGAAGTCGAGACGTTGAGGACTCACCCCTTTTAGTTGGTCTATAACCCCAGAAAGCTGGTATCCGATGCAATGAATCCTCCATAGGATCTTGACTTGGAGGTAGACGAAGGAGATTTAAAATAAGCAAGAGGTAGAAAAGTTTAATGGATAGAGATCTGATTATAGAAGCGCACCAAGGCTGCGCACAAAGGAGCATTTTTGGTTAAAAAATAAAATAAAATGCAGTGCATCTGTAAAAATGTGTATTTTTAAATTTTAAAAGTGGAAGAGTTTCCAGTTAATGTGTTGGTATGGCTCAGCGAGCTTTAAGTAAATAACACTATACTGTATTAGGAACATTTTGAAAATAATTTTACTTTTTTCATTTAAGTCTGTGAGACAAAGTGGAGCCCAAAACCACAGAACAGTGAATCGCAAACTGTGTGTGGTGAGATTGCAGGTATGCTGTGAGGCACTGGCTGACTGCCTACAAAACATGCCTCTCGCTGGCATCTCTCCTGTTGAGCACATACCCCTCCCTCCAAGGGTAGCTCAGGGCCTTTGCACGTGTGTAGACATTGGTGTGATGATATCACACATGCACATGACATCATCGCTTTGATGTACGCAACTCTTCTTTCAACCCCTACCTTCTAGGAAAGAGAATAAAAAACAAACATTAAATGTTCCTAACAATCGGTGCAACTTTTCAGCTGGCAGTGGGTGGTTCGGATATTAGGACCCAATGGCTCTCGCCCATTGGTGAAGCAGCAGCCTGGCACACAGCACAGCTTCTCCCTCTGCCAAAATGACTTTGACGCAAGCTCCTGCAGCCACATCAACAGCTTTCTCCCTCCAAGGGTTCTGATTCGGCATGGCTGGGGGAGGTGAACTGCCACTGTCCAATGTCAGCTGACAAAGGCAAATCGGCAGGAATCAGCAGATCGTCCCGCAGCAAAAAACATACGGAGACTGCTGACAGTTACCCCCTTCACCACCGGCCAGTATATTACTGATGTCCGAGTCCTCTTGGCTTTTATCATCCAGTCACCAGAATAGAGGGGAAAGCTCCTGTGGGCCTGATTTTGACCTTGCAGTCCTCACCCTCCACCAGCAGGCCTCCATCATCAAAAGGTAAGCCTTTGAAGGGCCAGAAATCCAGCAATCCCCCACCGGCCCCTGGGGCTTCCAGTGAGGCCTTACTTAGATCTAAATGCCATCGTTTTTTAACCAGCTGAACATGGATCCTCTCCCACCAAAACAATCTGCTCCATAGCCCTTGATACCTCAGTTAGCGACAGAGCTGCTTCCACAGCAGGAACCTCCTCAGTCAGCCAAGTTTCATACAAGACAGCACTGCAATCTTTCAGACAGTTCCCATTCCTCTGCAGCTTTTAGCGACACCTCTACCATCATGGCCAGAGGACTCATCTCATCTTTCTCACTGGCACTTCTGCTTCCTAAACAAGATCCTGAATTGGGTCAGGGTACCTCACTTCATTCTTCCCTGCCTCCACCTTCTGAATAACCAGAAGTCTGTTCTGATCCTTAGGAAGGTATCGTAGTCAACCACCCCAACGCAGCAGTCAGAGGAGAGTACTAGTATTCCAAGTTTCTTCAAAAAGTTTCCATTTTCTTCAGCCTTAACCAAGTTGTTCTGCTTGCAGACACAAAAATCTTCCAGGCCATCCTTCAATCCTGCCAGGTTCCATCCAAAGAAATTATTGCTCTGCCTGTGCATCAAGTCTTCCAGGACCTGCAACTTTTAAATTGGGAAAAACCTACCAGTTTTCTATGTTTCTAAGCACTTAGAACTCATATACAAAATGCAGAAGGCCCCTAGACATGACCTGCAACAGTTGCCACATCATTCAAAATTGGCTGTTAAAAAAAGGCTATGACAACCAGAACCCAGTTCAATGTCCGATTTAGAAAGGACAGCCAGTCTTGGGTTCAGTCAGCCGGAAAGTTTACCAGGGCACTATGCTCTCTGTCAAAATCACAGCCCATCAGCTCCAGATACTCCATTATCAACATTCAATTCTGAAGCACCTGGATGGTGTATCTCCAGATGTTGCTCTTCAAGAGACCAAGCTACACAAGCCTAATTGAGAAAAACAATAATATTAAACCACACTCTCAAAAAAGTTCACAGCACAGTAATCATATGAATCATGCAAAACAAACGGAGCTACTTAGAAAATATCTATATTTTCACAGGAAATGTAATCAGATACCTCTTGTTGAACACCTTAAAAAGGCTTTCACTGTAAAAATTACCATGAGGTAGGAAAAAGCCTCAGATTCCCTCCTCCACCAAATCAAGAACTAACGTCGTAAAAAAGTGGAGGCTACACAGGGTAAGATTAAATCACTGGCATAAAAACCTCTTTGTTTAATATTTTACTAAAGAAAAAGCCTTGTGCAATGAAAACCAGAAAAGTATCTTGAATTCACCATAAATCCACCATGAAAATAAATATCTGTAGCAACTGGTGCTCTAACAGTCACAATGGAACAATACTCATCTGAGATAGAGGACAGAAAGCACACTACACATCGACGATGGCCAGCGTTTAGCTAATCATAAGCTGCCTCAGGATGTAATAATAATAACAGTTTATATACTGCAGGACCGCGAAGTTCTATGCGGTTTACAATGCTTAGAAATGTTACAGATTGAGTGAATAACAAAGTTACAGAATGAATGAACAAACAAAGTACAGATTTAGCAACAGGTGATTCTTGCGCTTGGTTGTTAAGGACTAAGATTGAATGGGTTGGTCTCCTAAGTATTTCAGGAATAGATGTGTTTTCAGACGTTTCCTGAATTCTCCATAAGTAGTAGGCACAAGCAATTGTTCAAGGTCTTTACCCCATAACGCTGCTTGATGTGCGAGAAGATGTTGATGATGACTTTTAAATTTACAACCTCTAACCGGTGGAGAAACGAAGTTCAGGTGTGAGCTTCGCTTATGTCTGTTGGTTGAGAAAGAGAAAAGGTCTGTTATGTATTTAGGGGCTAAGCCATAAAGTACCTTGAAGCAAAAACAACCAAACTTGAATTTCACACATGCCTCCATTGGTAGCCAGTGTAAAAGTCGATAGGAAGGTGTCACATGATCAAACTTCTTCAATCCACAAAGTAGTCTAACCGCTGTATTTTGAACCAGTTGCAATTGCCGCATGTATTTCTGGGGGAGTGCCAAGTAGGCGATGTTACAATAATCGAGTTGACTCAGAATAAGGGATTGTACTAGAATTCGAAATGATGAGGCATCGAAGTAAGCTCTGATGGACCGAAGTTTCCAGAGGGTATAAAAGATTTTTCTGATCAAGGAGTCCACCTGGTCTTTCATGGTCAGGTTTTGGTCCAATGTTACACCCAATACCTTCATAGTGGGTTGAATTGGATAGCTGAGGTTGTTGATGCACATTGGTGCTTTAGTGTCGAGTGGGTATGGCGCTGCTATGAAAAATTTTGTTTTCTCTGAGTTTAGTTTTAGTCTGAATTCGGTCATCCATTGCTCCATCCGATTTAATACTTCTGTTGCTTTGGGGGTGACTTCCGAGACAGAGTTGTTGAATGGGATGATTATTGTGAAGTTGTCAGCATAGCTAAATAGTTTTATCCCCAGCTGGGATAGTTGTGCACCCAGCGAGGCCATGTAAACATTGAAGAGCAAAGGGGATAGCGGTGATCCTTGTGCTCCATGTATCTGAGAGATCGTGATTAAAACGGACTTGGTATGTGCGTGATATAAGGAAACCTCGAAACCAGTTCAGTACTTCTCCTCTGATTCCGATTGCGTCTAGGCATTGTAACAGTTTTCCATGGTCTACCAAGTCAAAGGCGGAACTCATGTCAAATTGCATGATTAGGGCGTTGAGGCCCTTACTGAACAATAGCGCAAATTGTCCAGAATGGCTGCAATTACCGTTTCAGTGCTAAATAGAGGCCTAAACCAGATTGAGTTTTGTGCAGGAGGGAGAATTGGTCAAGGTATTCCATAAGTTGGGTAAAGGTGGTTAATACTAAAAAACATATGCTTGAAATGCTTGAAATACTTAGCTTCAACAAGAATCTTTTCCTCTTCCTTAAAAAAGACGAGCCCTGACGTACTTTCACTAGAGCTCCGAGTTTAAACATGGTGGCTCCTCGAACACAGAGAGCGGAGAACGCCTCGCCTATTTAACCCTCATGCTCCAATTTCCAATTGAAGAATTGAATATAGATGAGTATGACACATTTACAAAATTTAAAGCTACGGCTTCAAATTACAACATATGATGTCATTCAGTTCTGGAGTTTAACTCCACAGGTTCTTCAGTCTCCAAAGTAAAAATCCAAAATAATTTTCTCCGCAAAAGTAGCTGTTGTCAATTCACATGATTCACAGGAATATGGTCCACTACACAGCACTGCAAATCATGAAGAGTGTGATTATGTTCTAGACCAGGGCTACCCAAGTCCGGTCCGTGAGATCTACTGGCAGGCCAGGTTTTCAGGATATTCACAATGAACATGCGTGAGAGAGATTTGGATACCAAGAAGGCAGTACAGGCAAATCACTCTCGTGCATATTCATTGTGGATATCCTGAAAACCTGGCCTGCCAGTAGATCTCGAGGACTGGACTTGGGCAGCCCTGTTCTAGACAGTGGGCAATGATGGGAGCCTGCAACTTAGTGGTGTTAAGGCAGCTTTTATGTTCAGTGATCCTTACTTTAAGGGAACGTGAGTCTACACACCATCTTATTAAAACTAATTATGATGCTTACGATATCTCCAGAACAGCAGCAATCACCACTGCAACTTTCTGCACAGCCTGGCTCAAGGCCTCTGATATCGGGGATGATCTGCATGAGCATTTGGCAGATGCTCGCTACCTAGGAGACGGCTTATTTGGTGAAAAGAATACAGTCTTGCGACTAAAGGAGGATTGCACAGCTAGGCGTGAACTTTCAGCTCACCCTCCAGGTCGTACTATCGAAGACCCTCCTCTTCCACCAATTACCAGAGATCTTATCAACAGTTCTTCCAGCAATACTACCCTAAAAAACGCTTCTTCCATTACAATAGATCTAACTTTCAACAATCTCAATCCTCTTCCTATTCACAAAAGCAACACCAGAGAGATTGAAAGCAGGCACCCAGATGCTTGCTCTCAAAAACAACCCTAGTTTTTGACAACTTACCAGTGGCAGCCGGTTCAGTCACTTCCTTCCCACATGGCAGGCCATTATGACAAAGAAATGGGTATTGGATATCATCCCCCAAGGCTCTCGTCTCGATTCTTTTCAGGAAGCTCAATTGGCCAAATATTGCAACCACTTTATACTTCTCATCATCACATTCGACTTCTGGCAGTGGAACTGGCTCTGCTCATTCAAAACAATGCAGTGGAAGAGGTATTAGATCGACAGCAGAACATGGGCTTCTACTCAAATTTTTTCCTAATTCCCCAAAAGACTCATGGCCTATGTCCTATTTTAGATCTCTGTTCATTCATTACCTGCATTAAATGGGAAAAATTCAAAATGATCTCTTTCAGCCCTTCTCCTTCTCCTGAGACCCAATGACTAGCTGGTCACTTTGGATCTCAAAGATGCTTACACCCACATTCCCATTCATCCTGATTACTGGCAATTCCTCCGATTCAAATTCCTCAAGTACTACCCCTTTGCATCTCTTCAGCACCACGTGTTTTCACAAAGTGCCTTAGAGTCATGGCAGCCCGCCTACACAGAAAACATCACTTTGATTTTCCTTATCTAAATGATTGGTTATGGGTGGCTCAAACCAGACACCACTTACTTCTCACTATCCAGGACACAATCCACTCTGCAATCCCTGGGGTTCATCATCAACTACAAAAAGTCATCATTAATTCCAGTATGCTCCCACATGTTCATAGGAGCTCTCATAAACACCTTCACAGCACATGCGTACCTACTGAAGGAGAGGCACCATGCCACCATAATCGCAGAAAGAGGAAGACAGGTAAAAATATCTGGAAAAGTTAAGAAAGGCTGGTCGTGTAGTAAGGAAAGCAAAGATGCAAATAGAAGAAAAAAATAGCTGATACTTTAAAACAGGAAGACAAGACATTTTATAGACATATTAGTGATAGGAAGAAGTGCAAAAGAGGCATTGTGTGACTTAAAGGTGAAGGGGGAGGAATATGTAGAAGCTGATAAAGAAAAGGCTGAATTGCTTAACAAATATTTCTGTTCTGTGTTCACGGCTGAAGCACCGGGAAAGGGACTGCATAAGACAAACATGAATAGGGATGGAGGAGTAATAGACCCTGATCGATTTTCAGAGGGTTGTGTTTGTGAGGAGCTAGCTAAAATAAAGGTAGACATATCGATGGGGCCGGATGGTGTACATCCGAGGATGCTGAAGGAACTTAGGGAAGTTCTAATAGCTCTACTTACTGACCTTTTCATTGAGTCTCTAGAGCAATGGTTCCCAAACCTTGTCCTGGGGGACCCCCAGCCAGTCGGGTTTTCAAGATATCCCTAATGAATATGCATGAGAGAGATTTGCATATAATGGAAGTGACAGGTATGCAAATCTCTCTCATGCATATTCATTAGGGATATCTTGAAAACCCGACTGCCTGGAGGTCCCCCAGGCCAGGGTTTGGGAACCACTGCTCTAGAGTCTGGAGTGGTACCGGAGGACTGGAGAAGGGCTGATGTAGTCCCTCTCCACAAAAGTGGAAGTAGGGAATTACTGGTAAGGCTAACTTCTGTGGTAAGCAAATTAATGGAAACACTTTTAAAACAGAGAATGGCCAAGTTTCTGGAATCCTGTGGATTACAGGACCGGAGGCAACATGGATTCACTAGAGGTAGGTCTTGTCAGACAAATCTGATCAATTTCTTTGACTGGGTGACCAAAGAATTGGATAGAGGGTGTTCTCTAGATCAGTGGTTCCCAACCCTGTCCTGGAGGAACACCAGGCCAATTGGGTTTTCAGGCTAGCCCTAATGAATATGCATGAAGCAAATTTGCATGCCTATCACTTCCATCATATGCAAATCTCTCTCATGCATATTCATTAGGGCTAGCCTGAAAACCCGATTGGCCTGGTGTTCCTCCAGGACAGGGTTGGGAATCACTGCTCTAGATGTTGTGTATTTAGATTTTAGCAAAACCTTTGACAGTATGTGGGTATTGACTGGTATTATTTCTATTAAACATTTTTATTAAATATTCTTATGAAGTTAAGCAGACTATTTCAGACTTTCGTAGCTGCCGCGCTCTATGAGTTAACAAGTCCATGATGGTCGGGGCTGAACTAGCCAATAAGAAGAGCAGCCAACCTTCCCCCCACGTAAGAGACGTGGTGTCACCCGATAGGTGGAGCTCTCTATAAACTAAGAAGGAGTATTTGCCACAGGGACAGGATGCTGAAGAAGTTGAACAAGCAGCTCAGTGAGTACTCGTTTTAGAGACTTTGTAAGATATGGATTAGAGCAAGAGAAGTGGGTACAGATAGTATATATGATTTATTTTCACAGGAAAGGTGGTGGAGAAAAGTGGAATATCTTAAGCCCTGAAGAAACGGTCCTAGACCGTGAAACGTTGGCTATAATTGAAAGAACACTTGTTTCCTCACAATTGGAAGCAATAGCAAGTTCAGTCCTGCAGTTAGAGGAAACTGTGGTAATAGGTATATTCTCTCCGGAAGTTTTTATGCCGATGATGTTGGTGGAGGAGGTTTGAGCGTTTATGCCCTACCTAGAAAACCTGAGGCTTTTTCTTCCGTTGAGAGTGGGCTCTCTAAATTTAAATAGTGGAGTAAACTAGTATTGAAGAATACAGATGTCTAATAAATAAACCGAGTGCCCTTGGGACGGGTCCTAAAGTGATGGGCTGGGTCAGGCACTGGTTGAGTGGAAGGCGACAGAGGGTAGTGAGCAATGGAGATCGTTCTGAATAAAGGGATGTTACCAGTGGTGTGCCTCTTGGGCCTGTTCTTTTTAACAATTTTATAAATTAAACATAAGAACATAAGCAGTGCCTCTGCCGGGTCAGACCAGAGGTCCATCCCGCCCAGCAGTCCGCCCCCACGGCGGCCCAATAGGTCATGACCTGCCTTAATCACCAGAAGGGGCCCCCTTGCCCCCTAGGTTTCTCATCGAAGTCCTATCTTCCCATCAATGTCCTAACCCTCCGGCCTTGCACCTGCACGACCTGGTGAGCTGTCTATACTTATGCAACACCCCAGCACCTCCCTCAGTACCCTACGTTTCCCTTTACCCTCAGGAATCTGTCCAATCCCTGTTTGAATCCCTGTACTGTACTCTGCCGGATCACTTCCTCCGGGAGCGCATTCCATTTGTCCAAAGGTTCTTGGGTAAGATTTGCCTCTGTGCGGATGATACCAAAATCTGCAATAGAGTAGGCACACCAGATAGTGTGAATAACATGAAGAAAGACCTGGCGAAGCTTGAAGAATGGCCTGAAATTTGGCAGTTAAGATATAATGCTACGAAATGCAAGGTCATGCAAACCCGAGGGAATGGTACAGTTTAGGGGGTGAAGAACTAATGTGCACGATGGAAGAGTGGGACTTGGGTGTGATTGTATGTGATGATCTTATGGTAGCCAAACAGGTTGAAAGATGACAGCGAAAGTTAGAAGGATGCTAGGTTGCATAGGGAGAGATATGGCCAGTAGGAAAAGGGGAGGTATTGATGCCTCTGTATTAGATTCTGGGTGAAACCTCATTTAGAATATTGTGTACAATTCTGGAGGCCACACCTTCAAAAAGATGTAAAAATGATGGAGTCGGTCCAGAGGAAGGCTACTAAAATGGTGTGGTCTTTATCATAAGGCATATGGGGACAGACTTAAAGAATCCAATCTGTATACTTTGGAGGAAAGGCGGGAGAGGGGAGATATGATTGAGATTACATTACATTACAGATTTCTATTCCGCCATTACCTTTCGGTTCAAAGTGGATTACAATAAGAGTTGTGGAAGGAAGGGTTACTAAGTTAGATCGGAGATTGTTTCTGAGAGAGGGAAAGGTAGGATCAGGGGTAGGAGAGGTGTTCGTGGTATTAGGCTTTACTCAGGGATTTCTTGAAGAGTATAGTTTTTATATCCTTTCTGAATCTCTTGTAGTCAGGGGTTAATGTCAATAGGGTGGAAATTTGGTTATCTAGTCTTGCTGCTTGAGTGGCTAGTAGGCCATCATAAAGTTTTTTCTGTTTTACTTCCTTGATTGTGGGGTGAGTGAAAGGGGTGTGTGTTTTTCTATGCCTGGTAGAGGTAGTTTGGATAAAACGGTTGTTTAAGTAGGTTGGGCTGTTCCCGTTAATAGTTTTAAATAGTATACAGTAAAATTTTAATTGTATTCTTTCTTGGATTGGAAGCCAGTGTGAGTCGATGTATGCTTCAATGATGTGATCATATTTCTTCAGTGAATATATGAGTCTCAAAGCTGTATTTTGGATTGTTTGTAGTTGTTTAATCATTATTGCCGGGCAGGGGAGGTAGAGGATGTTGCAGTAGTCGAGTATACTGAGGATTAGTGATTGTACTAGAAGCAGAAATTGTGGTCTTTCGAAGAATTTTCAGACTTGTCTAAGATTCCTCATGACTGCGAAAGATTTCTGTATCGTTTTGTTTATTTGTGGTTGCATGGTGCAGCCCCTGTCGATAGTCATTCCAAGTAGTTTTAGGGAGGTTTGTAGAGGGTAGTTGATAGAGTTGATTACTAAGTTGGTAGTGGTAGGGACTTTGTTATTTTCTAGGAGGATGAATTTAGTTTTGTCTGGGTTGAGTTTCAGTTTGTGATTTTCCATCCACGTCATAACTGTAGCTAGTGTTCGGTGTAGTGTGTCTGTCATTGCTAGCTTTGGTTGGTCAAAGGGTATGAGGATGGTGATGTCATCAGCGTAGCTGTAAGTGGTTAGACCTTGTTTGATCAGGTATACGCCGAGAGAGGCTGTATATAGGTTGAAGAGTGTAGGAAATGTTTAAATATCTACGTAATGTAAATGCGCATGAGTCGAGTCTTTCATTTGAAAGGAAACTCTGCAATGAGAGGGCATAGGATGAAGTTAAGAGATGATAGGCTTCGGAGTAATCTAAGGAAATACTTTTTTACAGAAAGGATGGTAGATGCATGGAATAGTCTCTCAGAAGAGATGGTTGAGACAAAGACTGTGTCTGAATTCAAGAGGGCCTGGGATAGGCACATGGGATCTCTTGGAGAGAGAAAGAGATAATGGTTACTGCAGATGGGCAGATTAGATGGGCCATTTGACCTTTATCTGCCATCATGTTTCTATCAACTTGCAGACTTTCAATATTATGAAATTGTACCTTATTTTTTGGAGCTTATTAATAAAGACCTTGTTTTAAATAAAAATAAAAACATGCAAAGTGGAAGCATAAATTATGACCATTTGTAATGAGGATGAATGTTCTTGTGCATGTGTAACAATGAGTTTTGCTTACTTAAACTATGCCTTCTTTGGAGTTTAATGTTGGCCTGTATAAATGTCTAGCTGATGTTTTATATGTTATTTTCTTCTTGTAGATATGGGACATGGACATGAGCATGGGCATGGAAAGGTGGAGCTGCCAGACTATAGACAATGGAAAGTAGAAGGAACACCACTAGAGGCCGTTCAAGAAAGGTTGGCCAGGCGAGGACTACGAGATCCTTGGGCTCGGTAAGAGGATATAACACTTTACTTAAAACCCTCTCTCAAGGCAAGCACAAGAGATTCTAATGGAAGATTAGGTTTATATCTTCGATAATCTTTTTTTTGTTAGACCCTGGAGGATTCCATTTGCTGGGTGTTCAATCCCAACTTGCATTCCGGGTGTTTCAGAAATCTACATCTTTTCTGAACACATGCTCCACCCCTTTAGCCTGTGAATCGGCAAACAACCTTAGTTCAGTCCCAAAGCCAAGCACATCAGGATAAGGGGGTACAGGATAGAATCCCCATCAACACAAGTAAATCATTAACTGGTTTGCTCTGCAAAATATTAACAAGTGAGAAACGGGCACAGAGGCAACTCAGAAAAACATTGAGGAACAATGCAGTACTAAACTGCTGTGTGCAGCGAACACACCAAGAAAGACCTTTGGTAACGTATATACTCACAGACACTCCCTATAGGATCTGCCAACTGGCTGGAAAAACTTCAAACCTGTAATGAGTGACTGAGGCAGAAAGGAGCAGGCTACTTCAACACTGAGTGAAGACAAAGAGGGTGGGAGTGTGAAACTCAAATTACATAAGGGGACGAAATCTGTAACACAGAGTAAGTCGCGGGCCAAATTTTTTATTGTTGCTTACCCCTTCCTTTACTAACACACAGCGTGGGCCCCAGTGCCAGCAGTGACGGCAACTGCTCTGACGCTCACAGGACTCTATGAGTGTCGGATCAATTGGTGCTGGCGCCATAACCCACGCTATGCACCAGCAAAGGAGGGAGTTAGTCTTAGCAAAAGTATAGGGATACAACCTCTCCAACCTCACGCTAACTATGTGTTACATACAAAATAAATAAAAAAGACTTTTCCACTCTCTTTTAGGTCCTAGTTCACGCTTGCTGTCTAACACAAATCTGACATATTGTAATCACAAAATAGAAAATAAAATTATTTTTTCTATCTTTTGTCTGGTCATTTTGCTTTTGGTCCCAGTTTCTCTTTCTGATTTTGTCTATCTTCTAATTCTCTTTCCAGTGTCTGCTGTCCATTGTCCATTTTTTTTCTTCTCCTCTTCTCTCTTGCTCCAGTCCCCGTGTCCAACATATTGATTTTTCCCTTTTAACTTAAATGACAAAAGTTTGGACAAAAAATCCTCTAAAAATTAAAATATATTTGTACCCTCAACTCCCTTGGGCAGACCTAACAGACGGATGTCATTATGTCTGCTATAGTTGTTAGTACCTTCTAAGTCCTTTACAAGACAAGTGATTATTTTCCTGTCAGCTGCAGATTTAATCAAATTATCTTCAACTGCTGAGACTCTCTGCTCAAGCTGATCCGTTCTCGTAGAGCATATTGTTAGTTTCTGTGAGAGGTTGAGGACTTCTGTTTGAATTAAGTTGAGCTTCTCTGTATTCCCCTGTATTAAATCATGTACTTTTTTTTTTTAAAACTCCACCATTACCGGATCATTATTCTCACCTTGCTCTAATTGTAACAGCACTTTTGATGGTGTTGGAGGGTCCTGTTTGGATCTTTTTGCTCCTTCTCCAGTGGCTGCAAAGGCAGTCTCCAATTTGGTCTGTTTTCTTGAAGCCATACTATTGTCACTGAAGTTAGACAAGTTATCCTAGGACAAGCAGGCATGATATTCTCACATGTGGGTGACGTCATCTACGGAGCCCCAGCGCGGACAGCTTTTCAAGCAAACTTGATTGAAGTTTCAAGTTTGCACACTGCACCACGCATGTGCTAGCCTTCTTGCCCACTAGAGGGCGCATCCCCACCTCGTGGTCCTCAGTTCAATTTCATCCGCGGAGCCAGAAGCCCTGTGGAAAAAATTGTGCTCTTAGTGCCTTCTGTCGCCGCGGCTGTGTACGGAATTTCGACGCGGTCGCTGCGTTTTTTGTCTTGTTATTTCCTTCTTTCTTTTCTTCTCAAAAAAAAAAAAAAACTTTCGATTTTCGTCGCTGCCGGGGGCTCCCGGTAGCTGTGGCCGAGGAACCTCGCCTGTTCCCGGTCTCTCTTGGGCCCATGTCCCGGCCCGTAACGGGCTTTAAAAAGTGCGGGCGCAGATCACGTGACGCCATGAAGCAGGACAGACGCTGACCGCGATCTCTCCTGCCGCTTCCTCTCTCAGCCCCCTCTTATCGGCACTTTTTCACAGCGCCCGCCACCGCGTTGCCGTGCAGGCTAGTGCCTAGCGCCCCGAATACAGCCGGCGGGGTTCAACAGCCTGCGATGTCGGCGAAAACCCCGAGGAAAGACCGGGACAGGCAGAAAGCGGGGGAAAGTAAAATGGCGGCGCCGGCTAGCCCTGAGGTGACGGGGAGCCCGGCGTGGGTGTCGGAGGTTGCTGCTGAGGTGACTGCCGCGATGGAGCTGGTCTTAGAAAAGCGGCTGCTCCCCCTTGATACTAAGCTGGAGCGAGTGCAGGAGAAACTGGACACGATGGGGCAGGAGGTGTCTTCTTTTCACCAAAGAGTGGAGGCTCTGGATGACCGCGTGCTCGGAGCGGAGGGCCTGCTGAGTAACCATGCTAAAACTCTTGCAGCTTTGGAGGATCGTTTGGAAGACCTGGAGAACCGGTCGCGACGCTGCAATCTGAGGTTTGTTGGCCTGCCTGAGGATCTGCCAGAGTCTGATCTCCGTGCCATGATGGAATCCTGGATTACTTCCTCCCTCACTCTGCCACCAGGTTTGGGGCCCCTGTGCATTGAAAGAGCTCACAGGTTGGGCCTTAAGCGGTCCATGATGGCGAGACCGCGGGTGGTGATTATTAAACTGTTGAACTATGTACATAAGCAGGCTATTCTTCAGGCTATGCGTGGGGGCCAGAATTTGACTTATAACAACAAGAGAATTTTATGTTTTCAGGATTACTCTGCTAAAGTTTCGCAGCAGCGTAGAGCCTTTGCCCCGGTGTGTACGGAGCTGATACAACGCAATATTCGCTTCGCCTTGCTGTACCCGGCGAAACTTCGGGTCCACAGCAATGGGGCTACCACTTATTTTACCACTGTGGCGGAGGCGCAGTCTTTCCTGGCCCAGGAGCCTGCGGCGGGTCCCTCTACCAGTGCAATTTCATCATCCGAGGGGCCGCCTGAGTGAGGAGATAATCTGTTTATCCTGTGGATCTGCGCACCTGCTTGCTTGTTGACCGCAGAGTACCGCTAGCCCAGTTGCCATTGTTGTGTTTTTCATTTTTTATTTTTTATTTTTTTTATTTTTCTCTTTTTGCTATTGACCTTGGTTGCTTGGAGGTGCTCTGAGCTCTTTTACATACATATGCATTCCTGGAGCCATTTATGTTTCCTACTGGAGTGGAGAGCGCCGTGCCTGGACTTGTCCAGCAGTTCGGAGCTCAGCAGTCTGTGGGTCGATGTCTGCCGGTCTCAGGCCTGTGACCGATGTTTTTGAGCTTCTCGAGTTGGGCTCTGGGCATATGGAGCTTCGGAGCTTCGGAGACCCGGAGTTTCTCGTCCATATTTGTACTTTTCTTGTTTGCTGCCTTCTTGTGGACTCTTTGGACGATTTGCTGTTTGGGTCCTACTGGGGCTCCTTTTGTGTGTTTCGGGGGGGTTTGGTTACAGGTTACACTGGGTGCGGGTGCTGCGCAGTGGGGTGGGGGGGGTTGGCCTGGGTTCACCTAGGGTGTATGTGGAGAGAGCTGGGAGTTCCAGTTGGGTTGGGATTAGTTCCTGCTTGTTTACGTTGGATGTCTTGCAGAGCTGGGGCTTGTTGGCCTCTTGGCCCTCGCCTTGGGGGGTTCCTTTGGGCTTTGTTGGTATTACCTGCTGGGTTTGGGTGTTGGGCAGTTTCGGCTTCTATGGTGATAGGGGTTGGGGAGGGAGTGGGCGTCAAATGTGATCTGCTTTTCCTTCGGGGAAAGCCTTTCTTGGGGGTTTTCTGGGATGGGTTTGGAGTTGGGATTGGGGAACAGTCGGGGGGTGGGAAGAGTAGGGGTGGGGTGGGGTGGGGGGGGTTTGATTTTTGTTTCGTGGGATGGTTTTAGGGTGGTGTTTTTTTTTTTGTTTGTTTTTGCGGTGCCTGATCCCGGGAGGTCCTGGGGTCTTGTCTTGTTTTCTGCTAGATGCTGTAGGCTGGGGCAGCATCTTGGCAGCCTACTCCTTTTCATCACTTTTGCACTGTATCTGTTTCATTTTTATGTCAGTTAAATGGTGAAAATTCTTACTTGGAATGTTGGAGGCATTAACTCGCCTGTTAAGCGGGCAAAAATTTTACAAAATTTGCAGAGACAGCGAGCGGATATTGCTATGTTGCAGGAGACACACCTTACTGACTTAGAACACGCTAAATTGAGACGGGGTTGGGTGGAGCGCTGTATTACGGCGGCCGCCGTTGGGAAGAAACGGGGAGTTGCTATTCTTTTTCGGAAAGCGGTGGCTACTCAGATTACCCCGGTGGCTATAGATGCTGATGGTCGTTATGCTTTTTGTACGGCGGTGCTTGGGGGGGTTCAAATGCTGGTGGGGTGTGTCTATGCTCCCAACGTTTATGATAAATCGTTTTACGCCCGTTTGAAGGCATTACTATTGTCGCGTGCTTCTCTTCCGATGATTGTGGGGGGGGACTTCAATGTTGCCTGGGATGCTTCCTTGGATAGATCTCGTTCATCTGGGGGGGGAGAGGGTACTGAGGCTAGGGGTCTTCCTCAGTTGTGTCATCTTCTGGATCTATTGGACGTTTGGAGACTCTTGCATCCGGGGGAGCGAGACTATACCCATCTCTCTCGCGCCCATGCTTCGCAATCTCGTATCGATTATCTGCTGGTTTCTCGATCGCTCTTTGCTAGGGTTCGAAAGGTGGAGATAGGGCCTTATGCGATTTCAGATCACGCATGGGTTTGGATGGATTGGGATTCGGGTGGGGGGCCTCGCCCACCTGGGTATTGGGCTTATCCACTGTGGTTACAGGAGGACCCTAACTTTTTGCCCTATCTTCTAGGGGCGTGGAAGGATTATCAATACCATAATAGGCAGCATGAGGAGAACCCGGTTTTGTACTGGGAGGCGGCGAAGGCGGTCCTGCGGGGAGTGATTATTAGTTATGTTAGCCGGGTGCGGAAGACCAGAGATAGAGAGTTGTTACGTCTGTCGGACCTGATGATGAGAGCTCGGCGTACCTTTGCTTTGCGTCCTACGTCGGAAAACAGACAGAGTCTGCTTTCCTTGCAGGCGGCGGTTAATGCACTTTTGCATCAACGGGCAACTAAGTCTTTGGCTTACTATAAATACCGCTTATACGTTCACGGCAATAAGGGAGGGAAACTTTTGGCTCGTTTAATCTCGCAAAGGGAGAGCCGTAAGAAGATATTGCACCTCCATACGGTAGAGTCCGGGCGGGTCACTAGTGATACGGACATATGTGATGTCTTGCGCCGTTTTTATGCAACTCTTTATGCTCCACCTCCGGATTTGGGACTTTCTGGGGATCTCTATTTGGAGGGGCTTGATCTCCCGTGTCTTTCGGAGGAGCAGACGGGTCAGTTGAACGCGCCTATTGAGGTGGAAGAGGTGGAACTGGCTATAGCACAAAGTCCTACCTTGAAAGCCCCTGGAGTTGATGGGTATAGAGCTGAATTCTATAAACTTTTGCAATCTGAAATTGGGTCGCCACTGGCTCACATGTTTAATGTGATGATCAATGCTGAGGCGATGCCTGAACACCTTAATGTAGCGCAGATTATTGTTCTTCCGAAGCCCGGTAGGGATCCTACTCTGCCAGAATCGTATAGACCTATTTCGCTACTTAACTTTGATGTTAAGCTGCTGGCAAGGATATTGGCTAACCGATTGGCACGGGTGTTGCCGCTTCTTCTCCATGAGTCTCAGGTGGGTTTTGTTAAGGGTCGATCGGTGGCTAAGAACCTGCGCAGAATTTTGATTTCTTTGGAGTATGCTTCAAGAGTTGCGGCGCCTTCTCTTCTTATTAGTTTTGATGCTGAGAAGGCATTTGATCGCGTCCGTTGGGATTTTTTGTTTGCTACTTTGGCTAAATATGGGTTCGGGGGTCATTTCGTTTCAGCGCTACGGGCATTATATGCTTCACCAAAGGCTTCTGTGTGGGTAAATGGTTGTCGTTCATCTTTATTTGAGATTCATACGGGAACTCGCCAGGGATGTCCGCTATCCCCTTTGTTGTTCGTGTTGACGCTTGACCCCCTCCTTCGTGATATCTATTCGAATCCGACTATCCGGGGGATTCAGTTGGGGGATCAGAGCTTTAAGGTGGCTGCTTTTGCGGACGATCTCTTGGCTTTTCTGACGGACCCTTCTTCTTCTTTGCAGGCTCTTTTGGAGACCATGAGAGAGTATGGGGATTATGCAGGCTTCCGTTTGAATTTGCTTAAATCTGAGGCCTTGCCTTCCTCACAGGCACTGCAGGTTCGGTGGGGCGCCTCTTTTCCTTTACGCTGGGCCCAGGGCTCCTTTCGATATTTGGGGGTCTACATTTCGGTTTCCACGACTCAGCTTTATTCGCTTAATATTCCCAAGCTTTTGGCTGATACTAAGGTCCAGCTGGAGGCCTGGGAGGGCCTCCCTCTGACCCTGTTGGGCCGCATCTCTTTGGTTCGCATGGTGATTCTTCTGCGATGGCTGTATGTGATGCAGACGTTGTCGCTTCGTTTGTTGAAAAAGGATGTCAACGGTTTATATCGTTTGCTGTCCCGTTTTTGTTGGAATTCGCGCAAACCGAAGGTTCGTTTATCCTATTTGGTGGGTGGTTGGCGACAGGGAGGACTGGGACTTCCGGATTTTGGCCTTTATAATGAGGCCTGTTTGCTGCGCCATTTGAAAGACTGGCTCCTGGATGAACATCAGTATACTCCGTTGGATTTTGAACGGGCCTTCTATGCTCCTCATACCTTGAACAGTCTCTTACACTTGCCCGCTACGGATCTTCCCCCTGAGTTCCGTGCGTGTGTTTCTTTGAAGTCTATGCGTGCTGTGTGGGAGAGCTTGGTCGGTAGACTGGGAGGGGACCCGAGGGTGTCGAATCAACTTCCCCTACGGGGGAATTTGGCCTTTGCGCCGGGCCGGGATAGCCACGCTTTTCTCGACTGGGCGGCCCGCGGCTTTCATCTTTTGGAACATCTGTTGACGGAGGAGGGCGGTTTGCAGCCTTTGGACACTTTGAGGGATCGATTGGGTGGGGGCTGGGGAGATATTTTTGCCTATTGGCAGGTTAAGCATTATATTCTTTCTCTTCCGCAGGATCGCCTTGCTTTCCCGATGGGGGTGCGTCTTCGGGTTTTTTTTGATGGGGTGGCAGTGGCTTTTACTTCGGTGTCGGCATTATATAGGGCCTTGTTGGAGCTTATGGATACTAAGGAGGTGTCGCAGCTTAGGCGAAGCTGGGGTCGTGAACTTGGCCTAGATCTTGGTGCTTGGGATGTTTTGCGAGCGGTGCGTGGGGTCCCTCATCTGCTTACGGGGGCGGAGTATCGTGAGTGTTATGTTAGAGTGATTTATAGGGCCTATCTTACTCAAGTCCAATTGCATAAAATGGGAGGTATTGACTCCCCTTTGTGCTTGAAATGTGGCAGGGCCCCCAATACTTTCGCTCACTCTTTTTGGGATTGTTGGACTATACAGGTTTTTTGGAGGGCTATTGCTCGATATTTCTGTGGGTTATTTGTGAGTGCTATTGTGGGTACTGTAGAGCAGCTGGTTCTTGACCTTCCTGGGGCCTTTCGCGGTCTTCCTAAAGGGGGTAGCCTTTGGTGTCGTAAGGTGTGTCTCCTTGCTCGCAAATGCATTTTGAAATCTTGGACTGTTTCGGAGCCTCCCTCTTTTTGGTCCTGGAGAGCGCTGGTGCATAATTTGGCCATGTGGGAGGCCCGTGAGGCTGTTGGCCACCCTCGTCGCCGACGTCATTTTTTGCTTGTCTGGGGAGTTTATTTGGACTCCTTAACTCCTAGAGGGCGTAGTCTCCTGTTGAATCCTCTGGTTTAGCTGGGCTGTGGCTCTAGGCATCTCCTGTGTTCGGGCACCGCTCCCCCTTTCTTTTTTTTTTTTTTTTTTTCCTCTATTTATAAGTTTTCTTCTTTAGGGTTGTTGAGGGAGGGATGGGTGATTCCTTGGGTCAGCTGGGGGCCACCAGAACACGGGCCTTTGGTACTTGGAAGTTACGTCTTTTAGCTTCTGTTTGTTGGGGGTGGGGGTAGGGGCTGTTTTGGGGGGGGAGGGTGGGGCTGGGGGGTTGTTGGCTTTGTACGACTTTACACTGCACGGATTTGGGTATTTTTGGATGCTTAGCCCTTTTCAGTGTGGTAGTTGTTATTTGTTGCTTTCTTATTCACTTAATAAAAAATAGATTTGAACATAAAAAGTGCGGGCGCTGTGAACGGCTTTTATCTATTACAGATCCGCACAGGTGCTGTTTGAGGTGCTTGGGGCCCCAACACCCGACAGCGTCCTGCGAGAAGTGTGCCACCTTCCAGAAGCGGGCACTCAAACGCCGCAAGGCCCGCATGGCAGAACTTTTCTCTGTCGAGTCCCCTCCCGGGAAGGCCTCGAGTTCGGCCTCGGCCCCGGCCTTGACCTCGACCTCGGCCTCGACCTCAGCTTCGGGACCCTCGGCTTCGCCTCGGCCCTCGATGCCATCGAAGCAGCTTGCCTCATCCAAGGCCTCGGGTAAGTCTCCACTTCCCTCCTCAGCTCCAGGATCGTCCAAAAAGCCATCCTCGGGCTCTTCGGCGGGAGGGTCCGCCTCTGCTAAACCCAAGTTGCCCACGTCCGCCGCCCCGAGGGAATACTCGAGACCGAGGTCGCCCTCTGAGGAGCAGCGGCAGGTCTTGCCACAGGGAATGTCAATCCCGGTGTTCCAAGACTTGCTCCGGGCGTTGATCGCCTCGGAGCTCACCGGGGCCATTGAGCATCTGCAGCAGGCTTCGGCCTCGACTGCTTCGGCCTCGGTGGCCCCGCAGTTGGCGACCTCGGCCTCGGGTACCGGGGCTTCGGCTCCCGAGGCGCCCACGGCCTCGACCTCGGCAGTACCATCGGACCCGGCTTCGCGGGGTCAGCCGGAGCGTAGCGTGCGCCCAAAAGACAAGGTGCGCCGGGTGCGGAGGATCTCGTCTTCGTCCTCGGAGTCCTCGCGAGGTTCATCGCCCTCGGGCAGGTCTCGGGCGAGGCGCCGTCCGAGGAAGGCCAAGCGGTCTCGGGCCTCGCCTCGGCGGCGCGGTCGCTCATCGCCGGCCGGGGCCGATACCTTGCAGGTGCGGGACCTGCGGGTCGATAATCCCATCTTATTCCGGTCTCCGGCCAGGGAGAGCTCCCGGGCCTCCTCGCCGGGGCCGAAGGGACGGGCTTCGGTGCCTCGGACCCCGGGGGGATCCCCGAAGGGTTCCTTTCGGCGCACTCGGTCTCCGACCCCGTCGAGGTCACAGGACTGTGCCTCGTTGGGGTCGGGGTCAGGTAGGGAGCCCAGATACTCTCACGAGGCCTCTCCCTTCGGCTCCGCCGGGAAGTCTCGGTCTCCCTCTCCTCCTGCTAAACCTTCATCTTTTACGAGGTTCGTGCAGGATATGGCGGGGGCTTTGGGTGTAGACTTGTCAGAAGGGTCCACTTACACCAAGGAGTTTTTAGAGGAGCAGGATCTTCCTGCCCCCCCTCGGGAATCCCCTCGCCTTCCGATCAACAAGGTCCTCCATCAGACCTTCCTTAGAAATCTTGAGGCTCCCTTGACGGTCGCTGTGGTCCCCTCCAAAATGGAGTCGAAGTATCGCACCCTCCCCATCAAGGGGTTCGAGAAGGGGCAACTTTCTCACAATTCGCTCCTAGTGGAATCGGCGCTTAAGAAATCGCAGCCTTCCAGGGTCTCGGCGGCGGTCCCGCCGGGTAGGGAGGGCCGGACCTTAGACAAATTCGGGCGTCGTCTCTATGCGAACTCTCTCATGGCAACGAGGGTCCTGAACTACGCCTTTTCGTACTCGTCATTCCTACGTACGATGGTGAAGGACCTCCCCTCTTTTCGTGAGGTGATACCAGAGTCGCATAGGGACAGGTTTGCCACCTTTAGCTCTAATCTGGCCCAGCTGCGCCTATATTTATTCCACGCAGTTTACGATGCGTTTGAACTTGCCTCGAGGGTATCGGCCTGTGCGGTGGCCATGCGCCGGCTGGCGTGGCTTCGTACCCTCGAGATGGATTCAAATTTGCAGGAGCGCCTGGCAAACTTGCCTTGCGTTGGGGCAGAATTGTTTGACGACTCTTTGGATGCGGCGACCGAGCGGCTTTCCAAACAGGAACGCTCCCTGGCCTCTCTGGTACGCCCAAAGCCTAAGGCCCCTACCCAGCGTCCTTTCCGGCAGCCCCCGAGAAGGTATCCTCAGAAGTCGACGCCGGCCTTCTCAAGACCGCCGCCACGGCGACCGCCCCAACAGAGTAGGGGTGGCCCCTCTAAGCCCGTCGCGCAGGGGGCGGCCAAAGCCGCGCCGTCCTTTTGACGGGGTGGGCGGTTGGGGGCGGGCCCCCACCGCGATATCGCGCCATCCCCTCCCTATCGGGGGTCGGCTAACGGCCTTTGCCGGGGCCTGGTCTGCGATTACGTCAGACGCATGGGTGCTCCGGACAATCTCAGAGGGCTATTCGCTCAACTTCTCCAGTCAACCTCCAGACTTGCCACCCGGGGCTTGCCCTCCCAATCGGAACCAGTTGGCCCTTCTCCAGGAAGAAGCCAGGGCCTTGTTGAGCCTCCGGGCGGTCGAGGTGGTACCTCGCGATCAGATGGGCCGGGGGTTTTACTCCCGTTACTTTTTGGTCCCAAAAAAGACCGGGGACTTGCGCCCCATTTTGGACCTCCGGAAGCTCAACAAGTTCCTGGTCCGGGAGAAGTTCCGTATGTTATCGCTTCTGGTTCTCTATCTGCTATTGGAGGAGGGGGATTGGATGTGCTCCCTGGACTTGAAGGAAGCTTACACCCATGTTCCGGTGCATCCCGCTTGCCGCAGGTTCTTGCGTTTTCAAGTGGGGGATTTGCACCTGCAGTATCGGGTTCTTCCCTTCGGTCTGGCGTCGTCCCCTCGGGTATTCACCAAGTGTATGGTAGTGGTTGCGGCGGCCCTGCGCTCGCGGGGTCTACAGGTCTTTCCCTACCTGGACGATTGGCTGATCAAGGCCCCGTCCAGGGAGGGGGTTATCTTAGCGACCCAACAGACTATCAGTCTTCTGCAAGACCTGGGGTTCGAAGTGAACTTTCCCAAGTCTCAATTGTGCCCGGCGCAGTCTCTCCAGTTTATTGGAGCCGTGCTGGACACGGTTCGCCTCCGCGCTTTTCTCCCCCCTCTTCGGCGGGAGGCCCTGCTTCGGTGGAGCCGCCACTGTCAAGGGCAATCGGAGGTATCAGCCCAGCACATGATGGTTTTGCTGGGTCACATGGCGTCGACGGTTCACGTCACGCCTTTCGCTCGCTTGCACCTGAGGCTCGCGCAGTGGACTCTGGCGTCGCAATGGCGGCAGGATCGCGATCCGGTGTCTTCCCGGATATCAGTGACTCCTTGTTTACGTCGATCGCTCCATTGGTGGACCGACTCTTCCAATCTGTCCGGGGGTTTGCTGTTTCTCGTTCCACCTCACAGCAAGGTCCTGACCACGGACTCCTCCGAGTACGCGTGGGGAGCTCATCTGGACGGCCTGAGGACGCAGGGTCTGTGGTCGGCCGAGGACCGTCGATGTCACATCAATGTGCTGGAGCTTCGCGCCATTTTTCTGGCCGCGCGAGCTTTTGTCCACCTGCTGCACGACCAGGTGGTACTCGTGCGGACGGACAACCAAGTGGCGATGTACTATGTCAACAAACAAGGGGGTACGGGCTCTTGGCCTCTGTGTCACGAGTCTCTTCGCCTTTGGGAATGGGCGATCTCCCAGAACATATTCCTGCGGGCAGTTTACATTCAGGGAGAGCAGAACCGGCTGGCAGACAAACTCAGTCGTCTTCTCCAGCCGCACGAGTGGTCTCTGAACTCCCGGGTCCTTCGCGAGGTCTTCGACCGCTGGGGAACTCCTCAGGTGGATCTGTTTGCCTCCCCGGAGACTCACAAACTGCCCCTCTATTGTTCTCGGATTTACTCCCAGGATCGTCTCGAGGCGGATGCCTTCCTTCTCGACTGGGAGGGGAAGTTCCTTTATGCGTTCCCGCCATTTCCTCTGATTTTGAGAACGCTGGTTCATCTCAGATCGACCGGAGCCTCCATGATCCTCATTGCGCCTCGTTGGCCCAGGCAGCCCTGGTTCTCCCTGCTTCTTCAACTCAGTGCCAGGGAACCTCTGCTTCTGCCGGTGTTTCCCTCTCTGCTGTCTCAGAGTCGGGGTTCGCTGTTACATCCCAATCTTCAGTCTTTACATCTGACTGCTTGGTTTCTCTCCCCCTGACTTCGATTCCGGTGTCTCGGGCCGTGAGGGACATTTTGGAGGCCTCGCGCAAGGTCTCGACTCGGCTTTGTTATGCCCAGAAGTGGACCAGGTTTACATCCTGGTGTTCTTTGAATCGTCTGGAACCGAGTTCGGTGCCTGTGGCTTCGGTTCTGGATTATCTATTACATTTATCTGAATCTGGCCTGAAGACGACTTCTATTCGGGTACATCTCAGTGCCATTGCTGCATTCCATCGGCACCTTGAGGGTCGTTCTCTCTCTCTTCATCCTCTGGTGACTCGTTTCATGAAGGGTTTAGTGAATGTCCATCCTCCTCTGAAACCTCCTCCGGTGGTGTGGGATCTTAATGTGGTCTTGGCTCAGCTGATGAAGCCTCCCTTTGAGCCCATCGACAAGTCGCATCTTAAGTTTCTCACTTGGAAAGTGGTATTTTTGATTGCGCTCACGTCTGCTCGTCGGATTAGTGAACTGCAGTCCTTGGTGGCGGATCCTCCTTTCACGGTGTTTCATCATGATAAGGTGGTTCTTCGCACCCATCCAAAATTCTTACCTAAAGTTGTGTCTGATTTCCACCTCAATCAGTCTATTGTCCTTCCGGTGTTTTTTCCGAAGCCCCATTCTCATCCTGGTGAGGCGGCGCTTCATACGCTTGACTGTAAGAGGGCGTTGGCTTTTTATCTTCAACGCTCCAAGTCTTATCGGAAGGTTCCTCAATTGTTTTTGTCCTTTGATCCTAATCGTTTAGGACACCCGGTTTCGAAGCGCACCTTGTCAAACTGGTTAGCTGCTTGTATTTCCTTTTGCTACGCTCAGGCTGATCTCCCGCTTTCGGGTCGAGTTACGGGTCATAAAGTCCGAGCGATGGCAGCTTCCGTGGCTTTCCTCCGATCCACGCCTATGGAGGACATTTGTAAAGCTGCCACTTGGTCTTCAGTTCATACGTTCACCTCCCACTACTGTCTGGACACTTTGTCCAGAAGCGACGGCCGGTTTGGCCAGTCGGTGTTACGTAACCTGTTTTCATAATTTGCCATCCTCCCACCTACCCTTTTTTGGTTGGCTTGGAGGTCACCCACATGTGAGAATATCATGCCTGCTTGTCCTGGGATAAAGCACAGTTACTTACCGTAACAGGTGTTATCCAGGGACAGCAGGCATATATTCTCACAACCCGCCCACCTCCCCGGGGATGGCTTCTTTGCTATGATATGGAACTGAGGACCACGAGGTGGGGATGCGCCCTCTAGTGGGCAAGAAGGCTAGCACATGCGTGGTGCAGTGTGCAAACTTGAAACTTCAATCAAGTTTGCTTGAAAAGCTGTCCGCGCTGGGGCTCCGTAGATGACGTCACCCACATGTGAGAATATATGCCTGCTGTCCCTGGATAACACCTGTTACGGTAAGTAACTGTGCTATATCTCCTTAAGGGGAAAAATTACATCTGCTGAAAACTTTCAGTAGTGCAGGAAAGGGAGAACAGATCACATGTTCATTCCTCTCAGCAGCCAAGCCCCGCCCCCTGGTCCTCAACATTGATTGTCCTATAGTCTAGAGCTTTGGGAAATTCGGCTGGAGCTACTCACTCTCCAGCCCCTTCAGAAAGAACAGCGGTGCAATTTTCTTTGAAACCACAGTGGTAGCATATGTACATCACGAGGGAGCTCTAGTGCTCTCTCTCGGGCCAGAATGATCAGTGGCATTCCACTGAGAGGGAGTGCTTCTTCTATCTTTCTCAGCGGCCCATGGGGCTGGAGTCAACGTTTTGTCAGTCTTCCTCGGCTGACAGTTACTGGTCTCAGGAGCATGGTTCCTCTCACAAGAGCTATTCTGTCTGCTTTTACAAGAGCCAGTGTTTGCCTCAGAGGGTCTTGTTGCCTTCGGCAGAAATCTCGATGGCCAGGTGCCTTTTTGTTCAACGAGCAGCGTGGAAGCTGGGGCCGGATGCCTTGGTTTGGCTCTGCCTGGCTCATGAGTTCCTGTATGATAGTATAAAGGTTGATAAGTTTGATTCATTCATTATATTCACTTGATATTTATTTTTAAGGATAAAGGAAGGTTTTATCATATCGATTCATTCATAATTGTTAAAATGGGTTATATATATCTTCTTAGGATATAAAATCATAAAGATCGGTAGGGATGATTTTTAGGCATTACTTTTATTTTAAAAGTAAGAGAAGGTATTATAATAATTTGTTCATGAGTTTTAAATACATAATAACACTGTACTAAATGAAATTATTTAATATTATTCTGTTAATCACATTTATCTTTGTCTTTCAAGATTTTAAAAATTTTAGCTTAAGCTGATAAAAATTTTGATTTTTTTTTTAGGAGGGTCTTCTGGTAAAAGGTTATATATGGACTTTGGTGATAGTATGGCTAGGGATGTTAAGCAGTTCAATTAATTATATTTATGCTCTGAAAGGATATTTTAAGGTTATTGCAGTAGATTCTGCTTATATTACATAAATTCATTGTGGGGAGGGGTGGGGGATAATGGGTCGGCCTAAATGCATCCAAGCTGGCCATGAGCTATGTACTTGGGTGGGGAATTGGATGGAAAAAGGGGAGTGGAGGACAAGATGTTTAGATGTGCATGAAATAAATAACCTTCAAATATGGTGGAAATTAGGAATTGGAATTGATCTTGTAGTTTTATTTCAATTAAAATAAAATGGCTAGAAAATTATTTTCCTTAAATGTTAACGGTCTCAATCATACCATTAAAAAAAAAAAAAAAAAGAAGATATTAACTTTTTTGAAACAACAGTAAGCTGATATATATTTTCTGCAAGAGATGCACTTATCAGAGGGAGAATCAAAAAAAACTGGAAGGGGTTTGGATTATACATTGTTTTTTCACACCGAGAATAGGTAAGAAAGCTGGTGTAGTAATTTTGGTCAATAAAAAGTTTTCCGCCAATTTCGATAACTTTAAGGCTGACCCATTTGGAAGATGGGTATATGTTAATATGACTTTAGGTGAGGAAGTGTTGACGCTGTTCAATCTATATGCCCCAAATTCGAAACAATTAGATTTCTTCAAAAAAATTCAGCAAATTATTCTTGATCAGGCTTTTTCAAATTTGATTGTAGCGGGAGACTTCAATGCAGTAGTGGATCCTTATATTGACAAACAACTAGGTAGATATATGAAGTCGGTGTTCTCCCCAGAAATTTTTTCCAGCCGGGTGGCATGAAAAAGTAGCCGGGTGGGGTGGGACAGGAAAATTTGGTGGTGGGGAAAATTAAGGGCTTCTTTTACTAAGCTGCAATAGCGTTTTTAGCGCTTGCAGAATTGCCACGCTACACGGCTAGAACTAACGCCAGCTCAATGCTGGCGTTAGCGTCTAGCGAGTGCGGCAATTCTGCACAAGCTAAGCGCGCGGTAAAACCGCTATCGCAGCTTAGTAAAAGGAGCCCTAAATGTATACTATTTGTATTAATTAATTATTATTAGTTATTTTCCAATGCTCAATATGACTGCCTTTCTTAAGGTTTGACATTTGTTCCATAATATTTTTATTAAATTTAAGAAGTATCCAATTCTAGAATAATAATAATAACAGTTTATATATCGCAATACCGTTAAGTTCTTTGCGGTTTACAATAGATTAAGCAAGGTACAAATTGATTGAATTTAAGAGGGGAGAAGAGGAGAGTTAATAGGACCGGAAATGCGTTGTTGAGGAGAAAGAGGTTAATAGGACAGAGGAATCACTATGGAGGAGAAAGAAGATGAGTGGGTCAATTGTCTAGATACTTTAGGAACAGTTGAGTTTTTAGACGTTTTCTGAATTCCTCATAAGAGTGGGCGAAAGCAGTTGATCTAGGTCTTTACCCCACAAAGCTGCTTGATGTGAAAGAAGGTGTTCATGGTGTTTTTTCAGTTTACAACCTCTAACTGGGGGGGAAACGAAGTAGGAATGAGAGCTTCTTTTGTGTCTGAGAAGGAGAAAAGGTCAATTATGTATTTAGAGGCAAGTCCGTTTAGCGCTTTAAAGCAGAAGCAGGCAAATTTAAACTTTATGCATGCTTCCATCGGTAGCCAATGTAACTGCCGGTAGTAGGGTGATACATGATCGAATTTCTTTAGTCCGAAGATTAGTCTGACCGCTGCATTTTGCATTAGTTGTAAACGTCACATATTTTTTGGGGAAATGGCTAAGTAGGTGATGTTAAAGTAGTCAAGTTGACTTAGTACGATGGATTGGACCAGGGTTCTAAATGCCAATGTATCGAAATAAGCTTTAATGGATCTGAGTTTCCAGAGAGTGAAGAAACCCTTTCTGATTAAGGAGTCCACCTGGTCTTTCATGGTTAGGCATTGATCTAGAGTTACGCCTAGTATCTTTATGGGGGGCTGGATGGGGTGTTTAGGTGTCAAACGGATGTGGTGAAGAATGAAGAATTTTGTTTTTTCTGAATTAAGTTTGAGTTTGAAGTTTGTCATCCATTGCTCCATCATGTTTATGGCTTCTGAAGCCTTGGGAATAATTTCTTAGATAGAGTCAGCAAATGGGATTATAATTGTAAAGTCATCTGTATAACTGAATAGTTTTATCCCCAGCTGAGTTAATTGCAAGCTTCGATTTTTTTTACTCCTCTAATATAGATTCCGGGAATAAGGACAAACAAGACAAAGCAGCTGAATTTTTACAATCAGTTGTGGGTCCAAAACTTCTGTATCATTTTAAAGATTCTCTTGAGGCACCCATATCTCTGCCTGAGTTCCAAACTACATTGAAGTCTCTCAAAGTGAGATCAGCACCAGGTAGTGATGGATTTATGGTAGATTTTCTAAAGACCTTCTAAAATTCGTTACTACCGCATCTTTTTCAAGTTTATAAAGAACAAATGGGAAAAGGACATATTATGGGAACCATGTCAGAGGCACTCACAATCGTGCTCCCTAAGCCAAATAAAGATCCTTTATTGGTAATTAATTATAGGCCGATCTCATTGTTAAATGTTGATGGTAAATTGTTAGCGAAACTATTAGCATTGAGACTGGCAAAGGCTCTTCCTTATATTGTGGGTATGCATCAGACTGGTTTTGTTGCTGGGAGATACTCTAGTAACAACACTAGGTTGGCGTTGCATGCTAAATCTAGCAAAATCTATAGATGTTCCAGCCTTCTCTGTATCACTTGATGCAGAGAAGGCTTTTGATCAAGTAGAGTGGTCCTTTATGTAAAGGACAATGGAATGGTTTGGGATTGGGCCTAGTTTTGTTCATATGATTCAAACTCTTTACAGTCATCCGGCGGCTAGACTTCACATTAATAATATGATCACGGAATGGTTTCCTCTAGGAAGGGGTGTTCGTCAGGGTTATCCTCTGTCTCCTCTGCTGTTTGATAAAGTTTTGGAACTTTTATTAGCAATTCAGCAAGCAGAGGAGACACAGGGTATTCCATATAATGGACGAACATATAAAGTCTCTGCATAAGCAGATGATATTTTGATTCATCTAATTCGGATTCCACAATTTCAGCTTTGTTAGACTTGATTGACAATTTTGGTAAATTTGCAGAATATAAAATTAATTGGACTAAATCTGAGGTCCTTCCTTTAAATGTTCATTGTATAAAAGGTTTGTTCGACTCATTTCCGTTCATATGGAAGAAAGATGGAATAAAATGTTTGGGCATAACAAAATTTGGATGAAACTATTTTGATTAATGAGAAATTGTTATTAAGGTTCAGGAAATTGTTATTAAGGTTCAGGAAATGTGTGAAAGATGGAACTCTTTAAATCTATCCTGGTGGGGGAGAGTGCAAACGGTCAAAATGATAATTACGCTGGTAATTTTATATCAATTGGGCATAATCCCAGTTTATTTTAAGATATCCTTTTACAAAAAAATAAATAGAATGCTTACAGGGTTCATTTGGACAGGAAAGGTCCTTAGAATTTCCTTAGTTTCCTTTCAAAAACCTCAAAACATGGGTGGGTTTAATTTTCCAAATTCTTACAGGTACCATCAGGCATATATTTTGCGTCTAGGGATGTATTGGATCCTCCCGGAGCTTTTGGATAGTCTGCCTGAATGGCTTCTTCTTGAGGAAAAACTGATGTCTCCACTTCACCTTAAATACTTTGAGTATTCAATTCCCGAGAATATACAAAAATAATAATAATTTTCTAGCAACCTGGAGAACTTTGAAATTTTTAGATGCTTTGTTGCCTATCGCTACTGCGAAAACAAAATTTCAATCTTTATGGTGGAAAACTCCAAAATTCTCTGGAAACAGTGGTTGCAAGCAGGAATTCATTCATTAAAGGATGTGATTGTTTGGGATAAGTTTGCCTCCATGCTTTATTTGCAACAATCATATTATCTTTGAAAGACGCAATCTATACAAAAAGGATTTTCAGAATGGTATTCTCTTGCAAACCAAAGGAGCTTGCCTTTTTTATGTTTTCAAGTAGATTTTCAGGGGTATCAAGCTTCTAATTGGTATAAAATAATTACTGAGTATATACATAAACCTAAAACAAGTCTCTATGAGATTTGGAACCCTGAAATATAGCATAAGATACCTGTAGCACGTTGGCCTAAACTATGGATTCGTAGTATGAATTGTACAGGATCTGCTGCTATGAGGCAGACTTTGTATTTTCTTTTATATAGGATTTTCTGGGCCCCAGTGAGATTGCAAAAATTAGATCATCTAATCTAAATCTAATCCTTAGGTTTGTATACTGCATCATCTTCACGTTCATAGAGCTTGGCACGGCGTGGTAGATGAAATAGGAAGGAACTACAACAAAGGGTTAGAGGTAGAAGTGTGAAGAATATTTACAGGACTTGGGATGCCAGAAACATAGAAACCTAGAAAAAGAAGGCAGATAAGGGCCGCGGCCCATCTAGTCTGCCCACCCTAATGACCCTCCCCTATTTAACTCTGTGTAGAGATCCCACGTGACGATCCCATTTCTTCTTAAAATCAGGCACGCTGCTTGCTTCGATCACCTGAAGTGGAAGTGTATTCCAGCGATCAACCACTCTTTCGGTGAAAAAGTATTTCCTGGTGTCGCCGTGCAATTTACCGCCCCTGATTCTCCATGGATGTCCTCTTGTCGCCGTCGGACCTTTGAAAAAGAAGATATCCTCTTCTACCTCGATACGGCCCGTGAGGTATTTGAAAGTCTCGATCATGTCTCCCCTCTCTCTGCGTTCCTCGAGTGAGTATAGGCGTAATTTATCCAGCCGTTCCTCGTATGGGAGATCCTTGAGTCCCGAGACCATCCGGGTGACCATCCGCTGGACTGACTCAAGTCTCAGTACATCCTTGCGGTAATGAGGCCTCCAGAATTGTACGCAGTACTCCAGATGGGGCCTCACCATGGATCTATACAACGGCATAATGACTTCAGGCTTACGGCTGACGAAACTCCTACGTATACATCCTATGATCTGCCTAGCCTTAGATGAAGCCCTCTCCACTTGATTGGCAGTCTTCATGTCTTCACTGATGATTACCCCTAAATCCCGTTCCGCAACAGTCCTTGCTAGGATCTCGCCATTTAGGGTGTAAGTCTTGCATGGATTTTGATTGCCAAGGTGCATGACTTTGCATTTTTTGGCATTGAAATTCAGTTGCCAGGTCCTAGACCATTGCTCCAATAGGAGTAGGTCGTGTAGCATATTGTCCGTTGTGCTCTTACCTATTATATTACATAGTTTGGCGTCATCGGCGAATAACGTTATTTTACCCCGAAGCCCAGTCCCTTATAAAGATATTGAAAAGGATCGGGCCCAAGACCGAGCCCTGCGGCACTCCGCTGATCACTGCCGTCGTTACGGAGGGGGTGCCGTTCACCACCACCCTCTGAAGTCTACCACCAAGCCAGTCTCCAACCCATTTTGTCAAAGTGTCACCTAATCCTATAGAACTCATTTTGCACAACAACCTGCGGTGTGGGACACTATCAAATGCTTTGCTGAAGTCCAAGTATACAATGTCCAAGGACTCTCCAACATCGAGCTTCCCCGTCACCCAGTCAAAGAAGCTGATCAAGTTGGATTGGCAGGATTTCCCCTTGGTAAATCCATGTTGACGGGGATCCCGTAGATTCTCCACGTCCAGGATCTTATCTAATTGGTATTTGATTAAAGTTTCCATTAGTTTGCTCACTATTGATGTGAGACTCACTGGTCTGTAGTTCTCAGCCTCCGTCCTGCAACCTTTTTTGTGGAGTGGAATGACGTTAGCCGTTTTCCAGTCCAAAGGGACTCTACCTGTGCTAAGGGAGAGATTGAAGAGCGCGGATAGTGGTTCCGCCAGGACGTTCCTTAACTCCCTGAGCACCCTGGGGTGTAGGTTGTCTGGCCCCATTGCTTTGTTGACCTTGAGTTTTGACAGCTCACAGTAGACACTGCTTGTTGTAAACTTGAAATCACTAAACGGGTCTACTGAGCCATCCTTTTTCTGTAGCTGAGGGCCAGAACCCGGCGCTTCGCGGGTGAAGACTGAACAGAAGTATTTGTTTAACAATTCAGCTTTTTCTGAGTCAGCTTCTACATAGTTCCCGTCTGGTTTCCTAAGGCGTACTATACCGCTTGTGTTTCGGTTTCTGTCGCTAATATACCTGAAGAAGGATTTGTCGCCCTTCTTGATGTTCTTTGCTAAAGTTTCCTCCATTCGGAATTTGGCCTCTCTAACTGCAGTTTTGACAGCTCTTGTCTTAGTCAAATAGACTTCTCTAGAGTCCTGAGATCCTGTCTGTTTGTAAGAAATGAACGCTTTTTTCTTTTCTTTTAAGAGGTTCGAGATCTCCGCAGAGAACCATTGTGGCTTAGTGTTCCTGTGCCGTTTACTCACTGATTTTATATAGCGGTTGGTTGCCTCCTGAATGGTAGCTTTCAGAGTTGATCACAGTTCTTCTATGCTATCTGTTCCTGCTCGGTTTTGTAGCGCTTGATGGATGAAATCCCCCATACCCTCAAAGTTGACGGAGTTCTTGAAGTTCTTGAAGCTAAGGACCTTGGTCAATGTGTTCGTTTGGCGAAACCCTTCTTGAGATTGAACCATACCATGTTGTGGTCACTGGATGCCAACTTGTTGCCCACTGAGACCCCAGTGACACTTTCGCCATTGGTAAGTACTAGATCTAGTATTGCCTGTACCCTCGTTGGCTCTGATACCAGTTGCCTCAGTTTAGCTCCCTTCATAGAGTTCAATAGTCTCCTGCTGCTGCTGGATGCAGAGGAAAGTGTGTTCCAATCCACATCAGGCATATTGAAGTCTCCTACTAACACTGTATCCCCACGTAAGGTGATATTCTCTATGTCGTCAATTAATTCCGTATCCAGGTCATCCTGTTGCCTTGGGGGTCTGTATATTATGCCAAGATACAAGCATTTGTCATTCCCCCTGGCCAAATTCACCCAAAGGGATTCCCCTGTGTACCTGATATCTGTGATTTTGGTGACTTTAATATCATCCTTAGTGTATATTGCTACACCTCCTCCCATTCTGCCCTCCCTGTCTTGGCGAAGTAGGTTGTATCCTGGTATGACCATGTCCCATCCGTGGGAGTCTGTGAGCCAGGTCTCCGATATCACCACCACATCCAGGTCAGCGTTCCTCATTTCAATCTCTAGTTCCAGGATCTTGTTGCCCAAGCTGTGGGCGTTGATGTACATAGCCCTCCATGCAGTATGTTTGCCATGCCTCCCTGAGACTGTTTCTTCTTGAGCTACATGGACCTTTTCAGTACTAATTGTAGTTTATGTACTTTCCCTAGACCCAGTATTACAATGTGTACCTTCCCCGGGTTCGGAAGTGTGTATACTCTGTGGGGGAATATACGCTTGAGCTACTTTGATTCTTTTAGTACAGCTTGCAATGTGTGTACCCTCCCTAGACCCAGAATTACAATGTGAACCTACCCCAGACTTAGAATTGTGTGTACGCTCCCCATACTTAGAAATGTGTGTATTCGGCCCAGTCCCAGACCCAGAATTGCGGTGTTTGCCTATCTCAGTCTCAGAAAAGTGTTGGAGAGAGGCTTACATTTTGAGAAAAGCCAGGTTTTCAGATGTTTACGGAAAACTTGGAGAGAGCTCAAGTTCCGAAGAGGGGAGGTAAGGTTGTTCCAGAGCTCAGTGATTTTGAAGGGGAGGGAGGGAGCTTTCCTGTGTGGGAAATGCCTTTTAGCGAGGGGAAGGATAGTTTTAATTTGTGGGAGGGTCAGGTGGTATTAGGGTTTGAGGAATTCCAAGAAAGAGGGATAAAGGGAGGGAGGATACCTTTTAGGATTTTGAAGGCTAAACAGGCGCATTTATAGTGGACCCTGGCGATTATTGGAAGCCAGTGAAGCTTGGCCAGGAGCGGGGAGACATGGTCAAATTTACTTTTAGCGAAGATGAGCTTGGCTGCGACATTCTGAATCCGCTGAAGTCTGTGGAGGTTTTTCTTAGTTAGGCTTAAGTAGATAGAGTTGCAATAGTCCAATCTGGAAAGGATGATGGATTGGACAAGGAGGGTGAAATGTTTTTGATGGAAGCAGGATCTAACTTTCCTCAGCATGTGAAGGCTGAAAAAGCATTTTTTTACCAAGGATTGGAGGTGGTCATTGAAGGACAATGTGGAATCAATGATGACGCCCAAGACATTGCTCGAGAACTCAAGCTGCAGAGAGGAGCCAGAGGGTAGTGGGATGGAGGTGGGTAGTTGGTCTAGTTTTGGGCCGAGCCAAAGAAGTCTTGTTTTGAACTCATACCAGGTCCAATAAATGTTGGCATTGCAGGTTGGAGCAGGGTACTTTAGATCATGCTGTTTTATTGCCTGTTGATTCAAGTTTTTTGGAAAATTATTTGGAGTAAAATTACTTCAATTCTTGGAGTTAACATGCCTTTGTCATATGGGACAGTTTTATTTGGTACTTCATTCTTGCCTGGAAATCTACTTGATGAATACAGAGATAGGCTCTTTCTCATAATGTCATGGGTGGGATTGCAATTATGAGAAATTGGAAGAATTGGGATCATTTAAATTTCCCATTTTGGTGGGAGACACTTTGCCTTTATCATAGATATGAAAGAATATTATCAGAACAAAAAGGTGATTCCTTGAAATTTAAAATAATTTGGAGTCCTATGGACTCGTTCACTAAAAATGGTCACTTACAAAATGGTCATTGAGTTGAAGAAGTATCAGTTTTCCTAGTGAGTTTATTTGTTTTGAGGCACATCTGGGGGTGGATAGTTGGGTTGAGGGTAAGGGTAATTTCTTTAGAATCTGTATTTATGAAACAGGTGATATCGTATTTCTTACATATGTATAAGTTCAGTTAATAAATAAGAGTAATTAGGTGAGGGAGGGGGAGGGTTTTATCTTATTGGTATATCCTAATGGTATTTAAGTGTCATTAAAGAATGTTATTGATTAAGATTATGTTACACTTGTAAAATGTTTTTATATAATCAATAAAAAATTTAAAAATGAAATGTTGAGGACCAGGAGTCTACTAATCCTGAATGGGGTAGGCCCGCAATTAGCCCACAACCCAACAGGCTGGCATCCGTTCTAAGAGTCATCCACTCAGAAATCTGAAGAAGCCAGCCCTGGCTGAAAGCCACCCCCTGAAGCCACGAGCTCAAATTGCTGCTAGCTGGCTCCGTTCAGGGGAGTAGCATCTAAAGGGGGGAAAACTTAGCGGATATCACTAAAATATGAGGGACTCCCGTCAAGGGTGCATGGGCCCTGGCCCATGGGATCGCCTCCAAAAAGGCTGCCCAAGACTCCCGAACTTACAGATAAAACCAGGCCAAGAGAGCTGGACAGTCCAAAAGAATTTTGATCTGTTGACGAAGGTTCTGCCTACTCGCCCTGAGAAGAAACACACAACCCTATCCAGAGATGAAGAGAAGCCCCAGAAACTCCAGGGACTAAGAGGGTGCCAATCATCTCTTCCTGAACGTGCCAACACCTGCAGCAGAGACACTACCATCCCCAGTGTGCCTTCGTACACCCAACAAGACAGAGCCTAGAGCACCTGCTGTCCCAGGAAGAGTGGACTCGGACCCCCTGCTGGCGGAAAGCCGTCTCAATTACAATCACTTTGATAAAAGCATGGGAGCTGTCGTGAGGTCAAGGGGCAGAGCTGCGAACTGGAAATGCAGTTGCAGAACATGGAAACACAGAAATCTGCAATACTCTGGTCAGAATGAAATATGGAGGTAATCCTCTGTGAGATCCAAGGACACTAGAAACTCCCCTGGAGACAGTAGCTAGCACTGTGTATTCCATTGTCCATTCGGAAAAAGGGAATTTGCAATAAGTGGATGAAGGGTAGAACCAGAATATGTCTCTCCAATTCTCCAAGCCTTTCTGGCATAAGGAAGTATAAGCATCCTGAAGACTTAAGAAGCACTGCAGAATATTGCAGATCTTGGACTCTGTTGCCATTGACTTGATGGAGGCCAGAGGCAGGCAAAGGAGGACTAAGAAGTATACAATGAATGTTGAGTCCGCTTCTGACAAAATGGTAGAAGACAGCCTGCGAGTGAGGAAGCAATGCCTGCCTCAGGTGATATTGGTGCTTTCTTCATTTTTTATTTGTGAAGAATAGCCACTGCACAGGAACCTGAGGATGCCTGGAACTGGAACCGTGGTAATGACTCTATAAGGAAAAATCTGAGTATCCCTGATGACACCTGCAGGAGGAATGAAGAGAACTAAGATTCCTTCCCGACATCCAGTGAATCTGGTTCACAGGGAGCAACATAGGGCGGCATTCGCAACACTTGAGTAGAGGTCATCTAAACCTATACCAACAAGAATCCAGCCCTTGAAAAGAGGGCCGCTGAAGGTGATCCTCGAGGCAGCGTCCTCATCCAAAGAAAGTCCAAAGAGTTTGGTGCTCAGACTCTGCACCAGCAGAAAATTACTAAGAGCTCGAATGAGATCATAAAGGGTGCTTAGCACTGCAGCCACACTAACCAGCACCAAGAGAGGACAGGCATGAACTTCCACAGAGGACACATTGTGCAGGCCGGAAAGACAGACACGTGCCATAAAGGAAGTGGCCACCACCACTTGGCTACCTGAGGATGCTAGAAAAGAAAATTTGTATCATAAAGGCCTCCTGTCATCCTGAGAGTCCTGAAACTTCACTCCCCCAGCACTAGGGAGGGTTGCGCACTGAAAAATCTGTGCGTTGGTGGAATCTACCTAAGGCAATTCAAACCCATCAAAAAGCAGGATCCAGGTATTAAAACGTAGACATAGCTTTAGCAGATTAGAAAGAGCTTTCTGGGATTACATTGTTCTGTCCATAGGAACTGTGGACAGAAAGGAAAAAGCACATGAGAATGGTCCAGGATTGAAGCCAGAGAATTGGAAGGTGGAAAATCCAAATGGAATTCTTTCAGAACATCAGCCATAAAGAGGTGGACAGAAGCTTGCTGGAAATGCATCAGCCATATCCAAATTAAATACAGTTGCAGGAGACATAAGAATAATAAAATCCGCATGGCAAATACTGCAATCGAGGTCTGGCACAGCCATATAAGAGAGCTACCAAACAGGAAGCTTTGCCACAGATACCATTGACTGAAAAAGCCCGAAGCGCCCGCTAGCTGCGTCAAATAAGTGGGACGATATGCCGTTCAGAGGAGCCGAATAAAATCTGGTGAAAAGGCCCACTCCGCAACCATGGCAAGGCTCTGTTGAGGTACATGCGTTGCGTCAAGAGTCCCCGGACTCGGAACGCAGGCGTACTGAGCCAGACTCCAGAATGGCTGCTGGGTGAGATTTTCTTTGGAAGGTACGCACCCAGGCCGGCTCTCTAGCCCAAGATGACACGGAGGAGGCGAAGTCCGAAGCTCCCACCCATCCCTCTGCGTGCTATAGCACGTGGTACACAATTGCTGATCTGACACCCATTCGGCATAGTCAGTGCCTACATTCAGTAGGGGCCCATTATCCCAGGACAAGCAGGTAGCATATTCTCTACATGTGGGTGACGTCATCCACGGAGACCCGATCGGATACTCTCGCAAATAAACTTGCTTGAAGATCTTCAAGCTTGCGAGTGTACCGCGCATGCGCGTGTGCCTTCCCGCCCGAGTTAGGGCGTGCATCTCCTCAGTGTGTCCTCAGTTCTTGTTTTTCCGCGGAGCAAAGAAGCATTGTTCTACAACTCTGCCGTTTCTTACTTGCCTTCTCGCACCGCGGCTTTCTTTCTTTTGTTTTAATTTTCTTCAAGTCGCTGTGCAGCGCCTCTTTTATTAAAAAAAAAAAAAAATTAATACTTTGTTGTGTTCCCTCTGGTTTTCCTCCGGCGGGCCTTTCTTGGGCTTTGGCTCAAGGGCTGCTAGTCCTCGTTTAGCTGCGACTGTGTTTTTTCTTTCTCCCCAGGCCACTCACTGGGTTCACCACGTGTGAGTAGAGCGGCTGGGCCTTTTTCCTTCCTTGGTATCGAGCAGCCGTGGCATCAATCCCTAGTGGCGGCCTCGTCTAATCCCTCTGGTCCCGTCTGCTGTGCCTCATGGGTTCCATCCTCGGGTAAGTCTCTTCTTTCCTTCCTTGGTTCGTTAGCTCAGTAACGCCGCCAGCTGAGTCTCAGGCATTCCAGGCATCGAGTGCAGTCGTGCCGCCAGCTGAGTCTCAGGCATTCCAGGCATCGAGTGCAGTCGTGCCAGCCTCTATGAGACCTTCGAAGCGTGCCTCCTTTCATGGGAATACTCATCCTCAAGGTTGCCCTCTACAGAGTGCACTGCTGCTCCTTCATTACTAGTTTAATTGGTATGGTGCCGCCTTGCAAAGCCTCAAATGGGGCTCTGCGCCTCTGCGTCGACTGGGGCTCTGCGCCTCGGCGTCGACTGGGGCTGTGTGCCTAAACTGGGGCTTTGTGCTTCACCGTCAATTGAGGCTTTGTGCCTCGACTGAGGCTGTGTGCCCCGAATGAGGCTTTGTGCCTCGGCGTCGACTGGGGCTTTGTGCCTTGCTGTCGACGTCTACCGGATCCTGTCAGGGATTCGAAGGTTCTCAACTTTCTCACCACTCCCTGGTGGTTGAGTCTTCCTTGAAGAAGTCCAACCCCTCGAGGGTGTACGCTGCCGGGGCGGGGGGGGGGGCATCCAATGGACCAGTTTGGTCGCCATCTTTATCAATAATCGATGATGGCGCACTGTGTCCTCTACTATAACTTTATCTAAACGTCCTCTCCGGTTCTGTGTGGAAGCCCTCCACTCATTCCAGGCAGACGTGCCGGATTCTCATAGTCAGGGGTTTCGTCTCCCAGAGGAGACTCTTTCCCAGCACTGGCTCTATATGTTCCAGGCGGCCTATGCCGCCTTCGAGTTGTCCTCGAGAGTCACGGATTTTGTGATCGCCATGCGTTGTCTCGCTTGGCTCAATGTGGCTCTGGATCCAAATCTCCAGGATCGTCTAGCCAATCTCCCTTGCGTGGGTACTGCACTATTTGATGTTTCTATCGAGGCGGCCACTCAGCGGCTCTCCGAACGCGGACAGTCCTTCGCCTCTCTGGTGCGCCTTAAGCTGAAGACCATCCGGCCCGGCAATGTAAAATCCCTCTCCAGAGGTACCCACAGGATACCACTCCTGCATTCTCTCGGCCTCCTTCGAAGCGGCCGCATCGGCTGCAGCAGCGCTGAGCTACGGTCCAGCCGCCGACTCCAGCGAAGCCTGGACCGTCTTTTTGACTATTCCAGTATGAGCTTCCGGGCTCTTCTCCTTCTGGAGACTTCTCCCCTCCCTTCGGGGGGGTGTCTCTATCATTTCTACGCACGGTGGGACAGCCTTACCTCTGACAGTTGGGTGCTTTCCATCATCCGGGAAGGGTACTCCCTTCATGGTGAGACCTCATCTGGAATACTGTGTGCAATTTTGGAGGCCACATTACCGTAAAGATGTGCTCAGAATTGAATCGGTTCAGCGGATGGCCACCAGGATGGTCTCGGGGCTAAAGGATCTCCCGTACGAAGAAAGAATGAGCAAATTGCAGCTCTACACTCTCGAAGAGCGTAGGGAGAGGGGAGACATGATTGAGACATTCAAGTATATCACAGGACGGGTCGAGGTGGAAGATGATATCTTTCTTCTGAAGGGACCCTCGACCACAAGAGGTCATCCGCTCAAACTCAGGGGAGGGAAGTTTCGTGGTGACGCCAGGAAGTACTTCTTCACGGAGAGAGTGATTGAGCATTGGAACAAGCTTCCAGTGCAGGTGATCGAGGCGCGCAGCATCTCAGACTTCAAGAATAAATGGGATACCTATGTGGGATCTCTACGAGGGTCATGCCAAGGGATAGGGTCACTAGGGTACAGACTTGAAAGAGCAGATCAGTAGAGTGGCAGTATAATTACAATTATACTTAAGGGGGTCATTAGACTTAATATGGAGGGTCAATAGTGTGGGCAGACTTGATGGGCTGTAGCCCTTATCTGCCGTCATCTTTCTATGTTTCTATGTACCCCCAGACCTGCCTCCTGGAGAGTGTCCTTCAAGCCATTCTCAACTGTCCCTTCTGTTGCAGGAAGCTCGAGCCCTGCTTCGCCTCTGAGAGGTTGATGAGGTTCCTCTGGATCAGTGGCGTACGCGGTTCTATTCCCGGTGTTTTCTGGTGCCCAGAAAGACGGGGGATCTGCGTCCGATCCTGGACCTTTGTGCCCTGCACAAGTTTCTAGTCCGGGAACAGTTCAGTATGCTCACCCTTCCACCGTTGTGCTCCCTCTTGGACACTGGACTTCAAAAAAACATACACGCACATTCCTATACACCCGGCCTCCTGAGATTCTGAGATTCCGGGTGGGGGATCTCCATCTCTGGTATCGTGTTCTTCCCTTTGGTCTGGCGGCCTCTCCGGGGGTTTTCACGAACTGCCTGGTTGTGGTAGCTGCTGCCCTGCATCTCTGCGGCCTGCAGATGTTTCCCTACCTTGACGACTGGTTGATCAAAGCTTCCTCTCGCCGAGAGGTTCTGCATGCGACGAATCAAGCCATTTTGCTCCTTCAGAGTCTCGCTTCGAGGGGAACTTCCCCAAGTCTCGCCTCTGCCCGTCCCAGTCTCTGGGGTTCATTGGAGCGGGCCTGGACACAGTTTGTCTGCACTCCTTGTCTCGGCCTCGGTAGGAGGCCCTTGTTCGTTTATGTCGGAAGGTGGCCCATCTGTCTTCGGCCCCGGCTCGACTACTAATGGTCCTCCTCGGTCACATGGCCTCTATGGTTCACGTGACTACTTTTGCTGGACTTCACCTCCGCATTCCCCAGTGGACTCTTGAGTTCCCCTGGAATCTGAATTGAGACTCTCTCTCTCGACACGTTGGTCGTGTCTCCTTTGTCGGAGAATTCCCTCTGTTGGTGGCTGCTCTCTTCCATTCTTCCAGAGGTTTTCTGTTTCATGCTCCTCCTCCGCGAACGGTCCTCACGACGGACTCGTCGGCCTATGCTTTGGGGGGCTTGTCTGGCCGGTCTTCGCATTCAGGGTCTTTGGTCCAGTGCAGACCACCTTTGTCACATCCATTTGCTGGGGCTTCGTGCGATTCTCCTCGCTCTGAAAGCTTTTTGCCACTTGCTTCGCGATCGAGTGGTGCTGATCCGCACAGACAACCGGGTCGCCATGTCTTATATCAACTAACAGGGGGGCACGGGGTCCCTGTCCCTGTGCCTTGAGATGTTGCGGCTCTGGGTTTGGGCCATTCGCAGCAATACGTTCCTTCGAGCGGTCTTTGTTCTAGGCCAGCACAATTATCTGGTGGACAGGTTGAGTTGTCTTCTGCAGCCTCACGAGTGGTCCCTCCACTCCGTAATCCTGCGTCAGGTGTTTGCTCGTTGAGGGACTCCGGACGTCGATCTGTTCATGCCCCCCCTCTCAATCACAGGTGACCCCGCTTCTACTCCAGGGTTTACACCCCTCTCGGGCTCGTAGCGGATGCTTTTCTGCTGGATTGGACGAGCGTTCCCTCCATTCCCTCTGATTCTGAAGTCTCTCCTCAGGTTCCAGTCCTCGCAGGCCACCCTGATTCTGATAACTCCTTGGTGGCCACGGCTGCCGTGGTTCTCCCTTCTGTTACAACTCAGTTCCAGGGAGCCTCTTCTTCTGCCTGTTTTCCTTCTCTGCTTTCGCCGAGTCGGGTTTCCCGGCTTCATCCCAACCTGCAGTCTCTGCCCTTGACAGCCTGGTTCTTCGAGACTTAATGCCCTCATGCCAGCTCTCCCAGCCTGTGCTGGACGTCCTGGGGGCGTCTCGGCAGGAGTCCTCTAGACAATGTTACCATCAGACGTGGACCCCATCTGCCGCTATCTGCCTCCTTATCTGTTGACCTGGATTATCTGTTACTCTTGTCTGGCGCTGGACTCAAGTCCTCTTCGGTTCGAGTTCACCTTAGTGCGATTTCTGCTTTCTTCTGCCGCTTGAGGGGAAGCCTATCTCTGTTCATCCTGTGGTTTCCCGCTTCCTGTAAGGCCTTTTCCACATTCATCCACCCCTTAAACCTCCTCTGGTGGCTTGGGATCTTCACGTGGTTCTTGCTCCTTTCAAGTCACTCCCGTTCGAGCCGCTAGCGTGGGCTCACTTGCAGTTTCTTCCCTGGAAGGTTGTGTTTCCTATTGCTCTAACATTTGCCTGTCGGGTCAATGAGCTTCAAGCCTTGGTAGAGGATCCACCTTTCACTGTCTTCCTTCATGATGAGGTGGTCCTCCGTACCCATCCTACGTTCTTGTCTAAGGTTGTTTCCGAGTTTCCCCTCCACCAGTCCATGGTTCTTCCTGTGATTTTTTACGAAGCCCCCTTCTCCTCTGGAGAAGTGGCTCTGCATTCTCGTGATTGTGGGCGTGCGCTGGCCTTCTACTTGAAGCGCACCGCTTCCCATCGCTTTGTTCCACAGCTGTTCCTCTCGATCCTACTCGCTTGGGTCGCTCTGTTTCTAAGCGGACCATTTCTAACGGGTTGGCCACTTGTATCTCTCTCTGTTACACTCTGGCTGGCCTCTCCCTGCCGTGTCGAGTAACAGGCCCAAGGTCAGAGCGATGGCGGCATCTGTTGCTTTCCTCCGCTCGACTCCCATTGAGGAAATCTGTAAGGTTGCCACTTGGTCCTTGGTCCTCGGTTCCTACATTCACATCTCACTATGGTCTGGATGCTTTCTCCAGGTGTGACGGCCACTTTGGCCGGTCGGTTTTGCAAAACCTGTTCTCCTAAATTGCCAATTCTCCATCCATCCCCTTATAGTTAGCTTGGAGGTTACTCACATGTAGAGAATATGCTACCTGCTTGTCCTGGGATAAAGCACAGTTACTTACGTAACAGTTGTTATCCAGGGACAGCAGGTAGGTATTCTCGCAACCCACCCACCTCTCCGGGTTAGCTTCTTTGCTAGCTATCTGAACTGAGGACATGCTGAGGAGACGCGCACCCTAACTCAGGCGGGAAGGCGCATGCACGGTACACTCGCAAGTTTGAAGATCTTCAAGCAAGTTTGCTTGCGAGAGTTTCCGATCGGGGCTCCGTGGATGACGTCACCCACATGTAGAGAATATCTGCCTGCTGTCCCTGGATAACACCTGTTATGGTAAGTAACTGTGCTACATGGCTACCCCTGACGCCTATAACTTACATAAAGGTATGCATTTTCAATAAAAAAAATATATATATATATTTATTTATAGTCAAATTAAAATGCCAATTAATTATATGCATTTCCATAAAACATAACCCCATAATTACCCTTTGTATGAGGAAGATTCTCTCAATGGACCCTGCTTGTGGAGAAGGATCTCAAAGAGCCCCTTTTATACTGTTGAAATGAATGTGCTACGTCATCTCAAGCTACAATACTTGGATAGAACATTTCCTTATTTGGCATACAGAAGGCTGAACTAAAAGGCATTCCTGAACTTTGAAAGAACACATTTTAGCAAGTTTACAAAGTATAGAAAAAGTTAGATACATTTCTGTAAAGGAAATAATAAATTCTCAAACAACTTATAAAATATGTGTTTGAAATATATAAAATCATATGACATGTGTTCTTAAAGAATAAATTAGAGAACTCTTTCTGGTACCACTATCTTAGTGTAATGAAGCTGACAGTTTAACAAAGGAATACAAAACATCTTTCTTTTAGAAAGAGAAAATATATCCTATCCTTAAATGGTGCTTTTTTTATAGGGAGGCAAAGATCCTTATTCAACCCCCCCCCCCCCCGAAAAGATTCCAGAAATATGCATTAATGAATATAAACAATAATTTTACCCTTAGAAAGAGAGATTAAAAAAATCTCTCAGAAGCAGCATATCTCTCTGATCCTTCTGAGAAACTGCATTTCTCTCTCATGCTCAGCAGAGCAATAGAGAACTATTTAATATAATCTAACAAAACTAGTTTGTATAAATACTATAAGAAACTTCAGCTAATCAAATATTTCCACATTAAAAGAGAGAAGACCAGTTTGAGAACAGAAAACTATTCTTAAATTAGGAAAGATTTATATTTTAAATCTAACTTTAAGGATTCTTTTACTGTTTCACCAAAATAAAATGCAAAAGATTCAGGTTTGAAGAAGCTAGGGCCAAAAGTTCTCCTAGCCAGGCTACACAGCTTTCAAAAGTCTTTAATATATTATGTAAAGTTAAAACAAGAAAAACTTGTCAGTAACTAGCCCTCAAGGACATACTAATAGGGCTGGATTTTACAATCATTCTTTCTAACATTCCACAGATAGCTTCCATGACAACAGTCCAGGAGATCAGCTAAAGGTCAGATAGTTTAAAGAAGTCTATCAGAATGGTTCTGTTCACATTCCAGTTTAAAGTTATACAAAATATATATATTTTCTTTTCCTGACTGTTTAAATATTATGCACACATACTCGGTTGGGCCCAAGTTTGCTTTCATTCGTTCATTCTTAGAAGACATTAAATAATTATTAAATAAGTAAAACTTTTAGTTACCTAAATAATTATATAAGAGCACAAAGGAGTGTTTTAAACAAAGAACAGTGCTACACTTGGGAGGGCAATTTTCCCTTTTCATGGACATCTCATTCTATTAAATATTTGGGGGTTTGGCTGCCTCGAGATCTTACCACCCTTTACATCTGTAATATGGATTCAATGATGGCGGATACCCTGACCTGATTACATCATTGGGTGGTCCCTTGTCAGTCATGGGTCGAGTGGCGCTTTATAATATGGTGTTATTCCCTAAGTGGTGTGATAGATTTCAATTTTATTGTCCCCATCACATTATCAGCTCACAAAAGCAATATAGAGATACCTTGGGAGGGTAGGAGACCGAGAATGACTCTGGTCAGAGTGTGTCTTCCTAAGGAATGGGGGGAAATGGGTTACTGAATATTTGCTAGTATGCTTTGGTCTGTCAGATCAGGCACATTAATGATTGGTTCAGAAGTACTTCCTATTTTTCAGCAACTAGTTTAGAATTATCCTTGCTACTGCCATATCATTTTAGTTCTCTTTTACCTGTCTCCATCCCTGTGTTTCGTGCTGTGGTAGCAAGGTACCCTATATTTGCCCCAGCACGGAGGACATGCGCTGGATGTGTCACCTTATTAAGGTGTCATCTACCATATTGCCGTACCTTCTGATCATGGGTAATGTACAATTCCTTCCAGGATTGCACTGTGCTGCTTTTCAGCGATGGGCAGATAGTTACAATATCTTTTTCAAATGTTTACAGAGGAGGGTCAACTTTCCTCCTTTGACTCTTTACAACGTCACTATAACCTGTTAAGGACCAAAGCCTTTTTTTATTATCAAATAAGACATTTTATTAAATCTTTGCCTGAATGTCATTAAACTGAACATTGTCGAGAAACTATTTTGGAAATGTTCAGTCTCTCTGCTCAACAACATGTTCCTTTACAGTTTCATCATGTGGGCCTCTTGGAATGTCAACTAGTTACTAACTTTGAAATTATCCCAGGATAAGCAGGCAGCATATTCTCAACATGTGGGTGACGTCACCGACGGAGCCCCCTAGTGGACGTTTTCACAAGCTGACTTGCTTGAAGACCTTCAAGCTTGCGATTGGCCCGTGCATGCGCGCGTGCCCCTCCCGCCCGACCTAGGGCATGCGTGGCCTCAGTTCTATGTTTTCTGCAGAGCCAGAACCACTGCTCCCTTGCTGTGCGCGATCTCGTTGTCCCTCTTGCACCGCGGCTTTCTTTGTTATTTTCGTTTGAGTCACTGTGCTCGCGTGTTATTTCTTCTTTAATTTTGTGTCTTTTTGACCGGGTCTCCGGTCTTGCTCTGGCTGCCTGGCCTCGCGGGGCTGCGGCCGTCTTTTTTTCTTTTTCTTATGTCCCGACCTCGCACCAGGTTCGAGAACTGCACTAAGTGCAACCGGGTTATCTCCATCACTGATCCTCATCGTTGGTGTGTGGAGTGCCTGGGTGCAGAGCACCGCGCTGAGTCGTGTCCGCGTTGTGCGACTGCAACTGCGGGCTCTTCGTCAGAGAGTGGCCAAGATTCTTCAACTTTTTGGCCCGATGGATCCTGAGAGACAGGCTTCGAGCTCGGCTTCGGCACCAGTGTTGGGTGCCTCAGCCTCAAAGTCCCCCTCCTCCAAGGCTCCGGCCTCGGCTCCTCCTGCTACTCCGGCCTCGGGTAAGTCTCCTCTTTCTTCCTCAGGTGTGCCGGCAAAGAAGCCTACCTCTGAGTCTCATGCGAGTGCCGCCTTGTCGGCATCTTCGAGACCTCATTCTAAGCGTGTCTCCTCACGTAGGGAATACTCTTCCGAAGAAGCGCACTGCTGCATCTGTGACCCAATATCCTTTGGTCTCGGTGCCTATGTTCAAGGACAAGCTTAAGGCTAGCCTTACATCACAGCTTTCCTCGGTGGTGAGCCAACTGGTCCCGACCTCAATGTCTCTGACCTCGGTCTCGACCCAGCCCCGGTCTGACCAGCCTGAGCGTCCTTCTCTTGTGTCTCGGGGCCGTGCCCGCAATACTCGCAGGGTTCCCTCAAGCGATTCTTCGTCTCCAGAATCGGGGCCTGTGACTTTCCGGGGACCCATGACAGGAGCCCGCTTTTCGCCCGCTTCTTTCCCGAGGTTTGCCCCTTCTAAAAAGCTGCGGTCTTCTCCGCCCCTGCGGGGCAAGTCTCCAACCGCGAAACCTTCCAGGCACACCCTTGTCCTCAAGTTGTACTCTACTGTGCATTCCCCCTCAGGGCTGATGGCCACCTCTCAGGGGTCTTCTTCAAAACCGGTGAAGGAGTTTTCCTTTGCCCTGTCTTCTCCGAGGCTCCACAAGATGGTCCCTCGGACTCCGGGGTCCTCCCCGACCCACCCTATGCAGGGTTGTTCCTCGACGCCCCCGAGGCGATTTAGTCGAGCCTCCTCGATCTCCCATTCACGGGACTCTAAGGCTCCGGCATGCTATTCGAGGGAAATTTCTCCCTCTTCCTCTGCTGCCCTCAGATCTCGCTCAGAGTCTCCTCAGGAGGATGAGTCTTCTTGAAACTCCTCCTTCACTTATTTCATTTCTGACATGGGCAGGGTCTTGAATCTGGACCTCCAGTCTGAGTCCCGTTATACCCAGGAATTCCTGGCGGAAATGGGTGTTGCTCATCCGCCACGTGCAGGTTCTCCGGCAAACATTTCTCTGGAACCTGGAGACCCCTTATGCGGTCCCGGCTATTCCCTCCAAATTGGAGTCCCGTTACCAGACGATCCCGGTCAAGGGGTTTGAAAGTTCTCTGCTTTCTCACCAATCCTTGGTGGTTGAATCTTCCTTGAAGAAATCCAACCCCTCGAAGGTATACGCAGCCGTCCCTCTGGGATGGGATTGCCGTACGGTGGACAAGTTTGGTCGCCGCCTTTATCAAAACTCAATGATGTCTTCAACTATAACTTTATCTTCACGACCTATCTCCGGTTCTGTGTGGAAGCCCTCCACTCGTTCCAGGCGGACGTGCCGGATTCTCGACGTCAGGAGTTTGGTCTCCTAGAGGAGATGCTATCCCAGCTCCACCTCTATATGTTTCAGGCGGCCTATGACGCCTTCGAGTTGTCCTCGAGGCTGACAGCCTTTGCAAACACCATGCGTCGCCTCACTTGGCTCAGGATTGTGGATATGGATCCAAATCTCCAGGATCATCTGGCCAATCTCCCTTGCGTGGGTCATGAGCTATTTGATGATTCCATAGAGGCGGCCACTAAGCGCCTCTTGGAACACGAACGGTCCTTTGCCTATCTGGTGAGACTTAAGCCGAAGACTCCTCTGTCTCAGCAATACAAAATTCCTCTCCGGAGGTATCCGCCAAAATCTACTCCTGCGTTCTCTCGGCCTCCTTCTAAGCAGCCACAGCAACCACAGCAGCGTCGGGCTAAAGCCCAGCCACCGGCTCCGGCGAAGCCTGGGTCAACTTTTTGACAATTCCAGTCTGAGCCTTCGGGCTCCCTTCCTCCTGGAGCCTTCCCTCCTCCCCATCGGGGGTCGTCTCCATCATTTCTATACCCAGTGGGAAAGTCTTACCAATGACAGTTGGGTGCTTTCCATCATCCGGGAGGGGTACTCCCTTCAGTCACGTGCCCCCGGACCTTCCTCCAAGAGTTTCCTTCTGCCCGGTCTCAGCTGCCTCTCCTTCTGCGGGAAGCTCAGGCCCTTCTTCGCCTTTGGGCGGTCGAGGAGGTTCCTCCGGACCAGTGGAATACCGGATTTTATTCCTGATACTTTCTGGTACCCAAGAAGACGGGGGATCTGTGTCCGATCTTGGACCTCCGTGCTCTGAACAAGTTTCTGGTCAAAGAATGGTTTAGAATGCTCCCCCTCCCTTCGTTATAACCCCTCTTGGACGAGGGGGACTGGCTGTGCTCGCTGGACCTCAAAGAGGCGTACACGCACATTCCAATACACCCGGCCTCTCGCCGTTATCTGAGATTCCGGGTGGGGGATCTCCATCTCCAGTATCGTGTTCTTCCCTTCAGCCTGGCGGCCTCTCCGAGGGTTTTCATGAAATGTCTCGTTGTGGTAGCTGCGGCCCTGCGTGTCCGCAACCTGCAGGTGTTTCCCTACCTCGACGACTGGTTGATCAAACCATCCTCTCGCCACGAAGTTCTGCGAGCAACGAATCAAACCATCTTGCTCCTTCAGAGTCTGGGCTTAGAGGTGAACTTCCCCAAGTCTCACCTCTGTCTGTCCCAGTCTCTGGAATTCATTGGAGCGGTCCTGGACACGGTTCGTCTCTGCTCCTTCTTGCCTCGGCTTCGTCAGGAGACCCTTGTTCGTTTATGCCGGAGGGTGGCCCATCTGTCTTCGCCCCGTGACGACTCCTGATGGTCCTCCTAGGGCACATGGCCTCCACGGTTCACATGACTCCTTTTGCCAGACTTCACCTCCGTATTCCACAATGGACTCTAGTGTCCCAATGGAACCAGGATCAGGACCCTGTCTCTCGACTCATTGTCGTGACTCCTTTGTTGAAGCAGTCTCTCCATTGGTGGATGCTCTCTTCCAATCTTTCCAGAGGTTTTCTGTTTCATGCTCCTCCTCCGCAGAAGGTCCTGACGACGGACTCGTCGGCCTATGCTTGGGGGGATCATCTGGTCGGTCTTCGCACTCAGGGTCTTTGGTCCAGTGCCGACCGCCTTTGTCACATCAATCTGCTGGAGCTTCGAGCGACTTTCCTCGCCCTGAATGCTTTTTGTCACCTGCTTCGCGACCGAGTGGTGCTGGTCCGCACGGACAACCAAATTGCCATGTATTATATCAACAAACAAGGGGGCATGGGGTCCCTGTGCCAAGAGGCGATGCAGCTCTGGGATTGGGCCATCCACCGCAACATATTCCTTTGAGCGATCTACATTCAGGGCCAGCACAATTGTCTGACGGACAGGTTGAGTCATCTCTTGCAGCCTCACGAGTGGTCCATCCATTCCTTGACACTGCATCAGGTGTTTGCTTGTTGGGGGACTCCGGACATTGATCTGTTCACGTCCCCCCTCAATCACAAGTTGTCCTGCTTCTGCTCCAGGGTTTACACTCTTCTCAGGCTCTAGGCGTATGCTTTCATGCTGGTTCTCCCTTCTGTTGCAACTCAGTTCCAGGGAGCCTCTTCTTCTGCCTGTTTTTCCTTCTCTGCTTACACAGAGTCGAGGTTCTCTTCTTCATCCCAACCTACAGTCTCTGCACTTAACGGCTTGGTTCCTCGAGACTTAATGCCCTCGTTCCAGTTCTCCCAGCCTGTACCCTCCTTGTCCAATCCATCATCCTCTCCAGATTGGACTATTGCAACTCTATCTACTTAAGACTAACTAAGAAAAACCTCCACAGACTCCAATGGATTCAGAATGCCGCGGCCAAGCTCATCTTCGCTAAAAGTAAATTTGACCATGTCTCCCCGCTCCTGGCCAAGCGCCACTGGCTTCCGATAATCGCCAGGGTCCACTATAAATGCGCCTGATTAACTTTCAAAATCCTATATGGTATCCTCCCTCCCTTTATCCCTATTTCTTGGAATTCCTCAAACCCTAATACCACCAGAACCTCCCACAAATTAAAACTATCCTTCCCCTCACTAAAAGGCATTTCCCACACAGGAAAGCTAGGGACCTCCCTCCACTTCAAAATCACTGAGCTCTGGAACAACCTTACTTCCCCTCTTCGGAACTTGAGCTCTCTCCAAGTTTTCCGCAAACATCTGAAAACCTGGCTTTTCTCAAAAAATGTAAGTCTCCCTCCAACTTAGGAATCAAGGAAACTCTTATATCTTGGCATCCCAAGTCCTCTAAATTTTCTTCACACTTCTATCTCTAACCCTCTATTGTAGTTCCTTCCTATTTCTCCTACTGTAAACTGCGTCGAGCTCTACGAACGTGGAGATGATGCGGTATACAAACCTAAGGATTAGATTAGATTAGTACCCAAGCACTGAGAGCCAATAAATATACGTGAAGTAGACACCCATGGCAATCAAGTTCAACAACCGTTCTGCTCAAGAAGAAACAGTGGAACATAACTGCAAACAGGCAATAAAGGCTACCAAGGAACAGAGAAACTACTCTCACAGAAAAAAGTTACATATATAGAGTATACTTCCCAGCCCCTAAGAGTTGACAGGCATCCAAGAAACAACTTGGATAAGCAAAAACAGATGGACAGTAGGCAGGCACAGGAAGGACAGGTCGGGAGTATAGAATTTCTCACCTTTCTAATGGCAAAGAGCTTACCAGGGTAAGTATATAATCTCTCTTTCCAGTGCAATAGGTGAGACATTTTAGACAGATGGGACATACAAAAGCAGTCTCCAAAAAGCTAGGGCAGGCTTGCTGCGCTAGCCCGTAAGACCAAGGACCCAAAGGTAGAGTCCTGTCTTGCCACCACTTCCACACTGTAAATCTTGGCAAATGTGTGTAGAGAGAACTATGTTGCCACCCTGCAAATCTCTTCAGGGGAGACAGCTCTAGCTTCGGTCTATGAACATAAGAATAGCCTTACTGGCTCAGACCAATGGTCCATCTAGCCCAGTATCTCATCTTCGCGGAGGCCAATCCAAGTCACAAGTATCTGGCAAAAACTCAAATATCAGCAGCATTCCATGCTACTGTCCCATGTCTGTCTCAACAGCAGACTATGAAGAAGCCACACCCCTGGTAGAATGTGCCTTGACAGAAACAGGAGTCTGTATCACAGAATTAATATAGATTGATGAAATGGCCCTACAGATCTACCTGGAAATTGTGGCCTTGGAAGTGGGAGTGCCCTGTTTAACAGAATGAGTCGGCACACAAAGTTGGTCAGAGACAAAATTCATTAGGAGCCTCCAGGTAGCACTCTGCACACATCAAGTTCCCTCTTGTATCCTGGAACCAGTAGACTGAAGAAAAGGCAAACACACTTCCTGAGTAACATGGAAAGCCAAGATGCATAGGAACGGTTCCCTACAAGAAAGAGCCTGGAAGTCTGAGACGCACCACGCTGCGATAATAGTGACCAGAAACACGCTCTTGAGTATCAAGTCCAAGAGGGAAGCATCCCAAAGGGACCTTGGTGAGGCTAGAGATCAACAGATTGATGTCACAGGAAGGGAACGGCTGCTTAACCGGCAATCTGATGCGAAGAGCTCCTTTCAGAAACATCAGGATGAGATACCAAAGAGGAATGATGATCCCGGATTCTAAAAAAGAGAGTCCGGCTACCTGGACCTGAAGACACACTATAGTGAGTGAGGCCTTTTATCAAGACCAGCCTGAAGAAAGGTGAGAAACACCGAGATTGGAACCGAATAAAGGTCCATCTGGTTCTGAGTGCACCAATGTTGGAAGCCTTCCATGCCTTGGCGTAAGCAGGTCTGGATGGGCACTCAGCCAAAGACTGCAACCCTTGCGAAGATGCAGAGATCTGCGTACCATGGTCTGTGAGGCCAATCTGGAGCCACCAGAATGATGCGGCCTGGATGGACCGCAATCCACTGAATGATCCGGCCCATCATGAGCCAGGGAGGAAAAACATGCAGGAGAAACTCCCGAGATCCTCACTTCCGGGCTTGAATCTTTGACTGAAGAAGCAATCCCCTTTTTTCTCATTTCTTATCATGGCCATGAGATAGAAGCAGAGTCAACCCCAGCGCTGACCTATGGTTCGGAACGCTGCTGAGGACAGAGCCTACTCACCTGGATCCAAAGTCTTATCTGCTGAGGAAGTCAGCTTGAACTCCCCTCCAGACTCCCGCAGACTCTAAGCGTTGCTAACACTTAAGAGCCCTGATGACATGATCGGCAGATCATGAAACGTTGGCCATCGTTAGCTTTTATTGATTCAGTGAGGAAGCTGTAGCCACGTTAAGGCAAAGATAAGTGCTGCCTACTTTTTGTATTATCATACATAGCACATTTAAGAGGTTGTTTCGCCAATGATAGAATGCTGGAGGGGAGTTAAAGAGCAATTTAAGCTCCCCTTCATAGCTCTAGAGTAATGTTTGTCCTGCAGCTTCTGAGGCATTTTCCCCTATCTAGCTCTCTTTGCTTGAAAATGAAGTCTAGTGTTGATAAGGGGTTAAGCTATTGAGCATTTTTGCTACCAGTATTGAAAATATGTGCATATGAATGATATTCAAATAGAATTCTGTTATAGAATGGGCTGCTGTTTTAAGTCTTTAGAATAATGTAATGGAAAAGAATCATCTAGTAGGTGCCTCCGACCTTTTGTTGACTTTTGGTTGCCCCTTGGGCTGTTGTCATGGAAGTTATCTTTTTAAGTATCTTTCTGTTCTTGAGGTTTGGTTACTGACACGTTTCTTTTTTTAACTTTATATAATGTATTATTAAGTTAAGTATTAGAAAACTTTGAAACCTGTGTAGCTTGGCTAGGTGACCTCTTGATCCTGGCTTCTTAAAACTTGAATCTTCTGTATTCCATTTTGGTAAAATAGTGAAAGAATGGAAAAGATGTCCTTAAAGCTAGATTTTAAAATATAAATCTTTCCTAAATTTAAGATTATTTTTCTGCTTTCAAAATGTTCTTTTCACTCTTAGTGTGGGTAATATTTTCTCATGTCCCAAGCAAGGTGCTGGAAAAACCTGTTAGCTTAGTTATCTATCGTTAGTAAACAATGGAAAGAATACTTAATTTAGCACTTAAGGACACTGAAACTGTCAGTTTCACTTAGAGAAAGGAATCTTATATTAGGGTCAGAAAGCTTCTGTTGATTCATTTTTTTAAGAGCACATATATGATTTTATATATTTCCTATACATATTTTAGTTCTTTATAAGCAGTTTGAGTTTTATTTTCTTTACAGAAATGTACCTTTTCCTATAATTTAATTTTCTTTATAATGTGTTATGTTTCAAAGGTCAGGAATGTCTTTGTCTAATTCAGGGATCTCAAAGTCCCTCCTTGAGGGCCGCAATCCAGTCAGGTTTTCAGGATTTCCCCAATGAATATGCATTGAAACAGTGCATACACATAGATCTCATGCATATTCATTGGGGAAATCCTGAAAACCCGACTGGATTGCGGCCCTCAAGAAGGGACTTTGAGACCCCTGGTCTAGATCATGTGTAAGAATAGTCCTGCCTTATGCCTTATATCAGGGGTGTCAAAGTTCCTCCACGAGGGCCGCAATCCAGTCGGGCTTTCAGGATTTCCCCAATGAATATGAACAAGATCTATTTGCGTGCACTGCTTTCATTGTATGCTAATAGATCTCATGCATGTTCATTGGGGGAAATCCTGAAAACCCGACTGGGACTTTGACACCCCTGCCTTATATGGAAATGTTCTGTAAGCATTGGCGATAGGAGAGATGACGTATCAATTATTTCAACAGTATTATAAGAGGGTGCCCAGCTTTGGCACTTTGAGAAATCTTCCATAAAGATATGAATTAAAGTCTTGCTGTGAGAATGTTCTTCCTCTACAAATATAAAATATATGTGGAGTTTTAATTATGGAAATAACTGCAGTTATTGGCATTTTTCATAGAAAATGGATTTTAAAAATCATTTTAACTGAACATGTATAAATTTGTGCAAGTTATTAATTTGGCGCAGCCATGTTGGGCGGGGACGCTGTATCCCTCGTTCAGACCCTGGGCAAGTCACTTAACACTCCATTGTCACATAGGTCTCCAACCTGCGGAGCCCCTCTCTTTGGCATGATAAAGTATATAGAGTATCTGCCTGAGTCTGAGAGGTCAGAAGACACCGGCTCTAAAGCTTGAATATCTAGCAAGCGGTGAATAGTGGTTTGAACCTTGAGCACTTTATCTAGAATCCACAAACCAAGTGCCAGGAGCCGTTCAAATTCCAGCTTGTAGCCTGACTGAATAATGTCCAAGACCCACTGGTCAGATGAAATGCAAACCCAGGTGGGCAGGAATGCTGAGAGTCTGCTCCCTATCTGTAAAGGGGCCTCCCTCGACCTGGCTTTATTGCGCCCTTCTGGCAGAGGGCAATGAATGGGAGGTGGAGGACTAGGATCGCCTGTAGCTGGCGTACTGTTGCTGGGAGCCCTGGGAAAATCTCTGTGATGTGCTCACATACGGGCATCCACCACAGAATTCATGATGTTGTCCGGGTCCATGCCAAACCAGAACTGCTCATTAAGCACAGTTACTTACCGTAACAGGTGTTATCCAGGGACAACAGGCAGATATTCTCACTGATGGGTGATGTCACCAACAGAGCCCTGGTACGGACCACTTTAAGAACTTGGAAGTTCTCGGCTGCCCGCACCGTGCATGCGCGAGTGCCTTCCCGCCCAATGTAGGCGCGCGGTCCCTCAGTTAAGGTAAGCCAGCTAAGAAGCCAACCCGGGGAGGTGGGAGGGTTGTGAAAATATTTGCCTGCTGTCCCTGGACAAGCAGGCAGCATATTCTCACTGATGGGTGACCTCCAAGCTAAGAGAGATGGGATGTGTCAGCATAGCTAGTATTCAGCATTTTCAGTTGGCATTACTAATGTCAGCAAAGGCCTATGGGAAATTATATCAATCTGACTCTGGAATGTGAATGCAGATAGACCCTGAGGGCAGGGAGTCTATTTTAAGTAGCCCTGATTGAATCATGATTAGCTAAAAGGTGTTAATGCGTTAATTTCTGATTAAGAAGGTGCTTAAGACAATGGGTCCAGGTGCACAGATAACTAAAGTTAATCAAAAACTATTATCAGAGGCATACTGGAAATTACATTTGACCATAGCCTATTCTTCGGCTGTCTAGCACAAGTTTACTAAGGAGGGGGAGATTTAACTTCTATTGAAGCTCAATAGTTTCTAAATTCAGAATAAGATTCCAAGCTATAAAAGCCTCCTCTCTGCAACACACAAGGAGCTCTCTCTTTCTCTATCTCTGTCTATCCTTCTCTTTATCTATGGAACACGCAGCATCACCCTTTCTCTTGGGTCTTGGCTCTCTTCTTCTTTCTTTCTTTCTCTCTCTCTCTCTGGCCGATCTCTGGAACCCGAAACTTAGACTATCACCCCATCCCCCTTTCTCTCTCTCTCTCTCTGGCTCTCCCTAGAACTTCAGACTCTCTATCTCTTTGCCTCTGAACTATGTAAGGCAGGGAAACTGCTTTGCTCTCTACTTAATTGTAATGCTTAATTGTTGTAATGCCTATGAATACTACTTTTCTGTAAGCCTATTTCTATAATATATTCTTTATGCAACCATCTCTGGCTGTGTTTCTTATTTGATTCTACTCCTGGTGAATCATCTGTGAGGGAACTGAACCTGGGACCTGGCGTGTGTAAGGGCGCCTCTCACTTAACCCCCTACCACCTAATATTGTGGGGGCCACACTAACAAACCTTACAGGATGGTGGGAGAGTTGACCTTTAGGAAAATAAATGTTGTAATACAGATTGGTCGAAGTGCCCATCCCTTCTGGAGAATGACTCCAGACAGTAGTGAGAAGTGAAGGTATGAACTGAGGACCAGGTGGCAGCTTTACAGATTTCCTCAATGGGAGTAGATCTGAGGAAAGCAACAGAAGCTGCCATAGCTCGAACTTTATGGGCTGTGACACGGCGCTCCAGTGCCAGTCTGGTCTGAGCATAGCAGAACGAGATGCAGGCGGCAAGCCAGTTAGAAATCGTTCTCTTGGAAACAGGATGCTCCAGCTTATTTGGATCAAATGAGATGAAGAGTTGGAGAGAGGTTCTGTATGGCTTTGTGCAATCCAGGTAGTAAGCCAAAGCTCGTTTACAGTCCAAAGTATATAAAGCCTGTTCTCCAGGAAGAGAATGAGGCTTAGGAAAAAATACTGGTAGAACAATCGACTGATTGAGATGAAAGTTAGAGACAACTTTTAGAAGAAACTTTGGATGAGTATAGAGAACCACCTTATGATGAAAAACTGTGAAAGGTGGATCTGCTACAATGCTTGTAACTCACTGACCCCCCTGGCAGAGGTGAGAGCAATAAGAAAAACTACTTTCCAGGTAAGAAATTTGAGATGAATTGTAGCCATTGATTCAAATGGTGGTTTCATCAAACTGGAAAGAACCACACTAAGATCCCAGATGACAGGTGGAGGCTTAAGAGGTTTCACATTGAAAAGCCCCTTCATGAATCTGGAGACTAAAGGATGAGCCGTGAGCGGTTTGTCTTGGACTGGTTCATGATAAGCAGTAATAGCATTGAGATGGACTCGAATGGATGTAGATTTTAAGTCCGGAGTCAGACAAAGAAAGAAGATAGTCCAACACCAACTCTACTGCTAAGGAAGTTGGATGATGATGATGAAGAAAACACCATGACGAAAACCTCGTCCACTTCTGTTAATAACAGTGCTGAGTGAATGGTTTCCTAGAGGCATCAATAATTTGATGAACAGGCTGAGAGAGGGGCATTTGAATAGAGCTCAGCCCGAGAGAAACCAAGCTGTCAGGTGTAGAGACTACAGGTTGGGGTGTAGAAGGGATTGCTGATTCTGAGTAAGCAGAGTAGGAAACACTGGAAGAAGTATAGGTTCCCTGGAACTGAGTTGGAGAAGAAGGGAGAACCAATGTTGCCTTGGCCACCGTGGAGCAATGAGAATCATGGAGGCTGCTTCTCTCTTGAGCTTGAACAGAGTTTTCAACATGAGAGGAAATGGAGGGAAGGCATATAGAAACCGACACGTCCAATCCAGAAGAAAAGCATCTGTCGCCAGATGAAGAGGAGAGTAAAGTCTGGAGCAAAACTGGGGCAACTGGTGATTGTGAGGGGCTGCAAATAAGTCCACCTATGGAGTGCCCCATTGAGCAAATACGGACTGGAGAGTTACAGGGTCTAGTCCATTCGTGAGGTTGAAGGATTCTGCTGAGGTTGTCTACTAGTGAATTCTTCTCCCCTTGAATGTAAACAGCCTTCAAGAACAGGTTGCGAGCTGTCGCCCAAGTCCAAATTTTTTGGGCCTCCTGACACAACAGGAGTGAACCCGTGCCTCCTTTCTTGTTGATGTAGTACATTGCTACTTGATTGTCCATGCAAAGGAGGAGGACTTCAGGACAGAGAAGATGTTGAAACGTCTTGAGGGCATAAAACATCGCTCTGAATTCCAGGAAATTGATGTGGAATGTCTTCTCTCTGGCAGTCCAAAGACCCTGAGTCTTCAGATCGTCCATATGCGCCACCCCCATGCATAAGGAGACACGTCTGTGGTGATGGTCTTTTGATGAGGTGGCAAGTGAAAAAAGAGACCTCTGGAAAGATTGGATGAAGTCATCCACCAGTGAAGAGACTGCAAAAGAGACGATGGTACGGATATGTGCTGTAAGAGACGATCCGTCGCTTGAGACCACGGGACACTAGAATCCACTGAGGAGTTCGCAGATGGAGTCTTGCCAGGGGTGTGACATGGACAGTGGAGGCCATGTGGCCTAGAAGAACCATCAAGTGTCTGGCAGAGATATTTTGAAGAGGAAGCAATTGCTGACAGAGACAAATGAGATTCTGAAGTCGATCTGGTGGAAGAAACACCTTAAGAGTGGTGTCCAGGATCGCCCCAATGAATTTAAGACGCTGAGTTGGAATGAGATGTGATTTGGGGAAGTTGACTTTGAATCCCAGAAGCTGAAGAAAGGAGATGGTTTGAGATGTTGCTTGAGCAACTCTCTCAGAGGAAATGTCCTTGATCAACCAGTCATCCAGGTAAGGAAAGACCTGAAGGCCGTGCAAACGTAGAGAGGCGGCCACCACAATCATGCGTTTCTCTGGGAGAAGATGCCAGACCAAAAGAAAGAACCTTATACTGGTAATGATATTGATTTATCTGAAACCGAAGATACTTCCAAGAGGCCGGGGTGAATGGGGACATACATGTATGCTTCTTTGAGGTCTAGGGAGCATAGCCAGTCGTTCTGATTGAGATGAGGATATAGGAGAGCCAGTGATAACATCCTGAATTTTTCTTTGACTAAAAATTTGTTGAGAGCTCTGAGATCCAAGATGGGCCTTAGTCCCGTCCCTCCCCCCGGTCTTCTTGGATACTAAGAAGTAACGGGAGTAGAATCCTCTGCCCTGTTGATCGAGAGGAACTACTTCGATGGCATTTAGCAGAAGAAGGGAGGACTGTGCAGGGTCCAAAGCAGACTCTTTTGGAGGACTGTCTGGAGGAAGAGTCTGGAAATGAAGTGTAACCCTGACAAACAATGGTGAGGACCCAAAGATCCGAGGTAATGAGTTTACAACGATTGATGAAGAACTGAAGATGACCCCCGATGGGCTGGGGCAATGGGTGAGAAATGCTGAGACTGGCTATGCTCCGAAGAAACAGGTCAAAAAGGCTGTTGAGGTTTAGGTTGTGCAGCCGGTTGCTTCTGTTACTATTGGCGAGGCTGCTGTTGTTGAGGCTGCCTTTCTCTGCGAGACTGAGGAGGTTGCAAGGGTCTAGCAGCAAACCGACGCTGGTAGGTAGACTGTGGCCTGTAAGGGCGAGCAGGTGGAGGTTTTTTCTTGTTTTTAACCAAAGTATCCCACCTGGTTTCATGAGCTGACAACTTTTGGGTAGTGTTATCTAATGACTCTCCAAAAAGTTCATCGCCCAAACAAGGAGCATTGGCCAAACGATCTTTATGATTAACATCCAGCTCAGATACTCGAAGCCAAGCTTGCGTTGCATAGCTACAGACATGGCAGTTGCACGGGATGTAAGCTCAAAGGTATCATAAATAGAGCGAACCAAAAACTTCCTCAATTGCAACAAACTAGACATGTACTGCTGTAAAAGAGGAACTTTCGCTCAGGCAAGTATTTTTGGAGGGCAGACACTTGTTGGATTAGGTGTTTAAGATAAAAAGAAAAATGGAAAGCATAATTTCCAGACCTATTGGCAAGCATGGAATTCTGGAATAAACGCTTACCAAAGCGGTCCATTGTTTTGCCCTCCTTGCCAGGAGGGACAGAAGCATAAACACTGGCACCAGCAGATTTTTTTTAAGAGTAGACTCCACCAGAAGTGACTCATGGAGGAGTTGAGGGTTATCAAAACCATGAAGAGCCACCACTCTGTAGAGGGAATCCAGTTTGCGAGGAGCCCCAGTAACAGTTATAGGAGTTTCTAGATTTTTATAATAAGTCTCCCTGAGAATATCATAAAGAGGGAGCTTAAGAAACTCCTTAGGAGGCTGCTCAAAATCTAATGCATCCAAAACTGCCTTAGATTTTTTAGAATTAGCCTCCAGAGGAATGAAAAGTGCCTCTGACATTTTCCTCAAAAATTTTGAGAAAGAGGTCTGATCAGGCTTCGAAACAGGCTCTCGAGAAGAAATATCACCATCAGAAGAAGTCTCATTATCTATCAGGATAGGTTCCTCAGAATCCTCCCAGAGATCCGAGTCCTTCGTCGGTGGAGGTCGAGAGGTGGATGTCGGCTCAACATGCTTAAGTTTCCTCAATGATTTGCCCGATTTGACTGACATTGTCTCGGGAGATATATAGGAGGAACGATGAGATTAAAAGTAGCAAAAAAAAAACGCTTAAGAATGAATAGAGGGATAAGTTCTGTGCGACAAAATTGCAATATTTTATCATATTAAATTGCAAAAACAGTGATTTTAGGATTTTTCAGATGGGGGAGCACAGAGGGATATGTAGAAACCCTTAAAACTTTGATTTTCAAACCTCCCCTGATTCACCTCATAGGCTGTGACAGCCTTTACTCACTGTGACCTGTTCTGAGAATGTGCTGCACTCTGCCTCAGCTCTTTTTTAGTAGCTTGAATCTGATCTTCGGGCTGCCAGTCAGACCCTATGCCTGATTGCACCTCAACCCTTGCAGACCAATGAACGCTCTCAGTGACAGACGGAGGTGAGAAGATGCAGCCAGCACACTGTGAGACATTGGATGCCCAACAACCTGCACTCAAACCTTTGTTTGGTAGAAGGAGAAAGATGGGGATGGCCCCGAGCTCCTGTGAAGTAAATGCAGGCTGGCTGGCTGACAGGTACCACCAGGATTGGCCTGTCAGCTGCAGACCAAAGTCTGTGTGATCTCAATGTAGGCAGAGCTGAATAATCACTCCAAGCACAAGAAACCCCCCCCCCCCCCAAGGATGAAAAAATACCTAATAAAATAATAAAAGGGAGAGAGCAGAGCAAACACTCCTGCTGGCTTGTGTGCAGTAGGGAAAAACTGTAGGTGGAGCTAAGGAGCCCAGTAAAGTACAGCAGAGACGCAAAGAAAAAACCATTCTGCAGATGGTACACGGCCATGGGGACACAATCAATCTGTTTAGAACGTCTCACCTATTGCACTGGAAATTTATTATCATCATAAATGCGTTTTTAGTAAAGATGTATACACAAAAGCATACCATTTTTCCCTGATGATATCTGTTTTGGAAGTATTTTACAAAATTAACAGGGCTCATTTTATGTAGCAGAACATTTTTTTTGTCTCTGCTTTATCTTGCTGGGAACTCTTTAGGTCTGAACCATTTGAATGTTAGTCTTCTGGAGATCAAAGCTAAGCCACTCTCAGGCACTCAGAAAAGCAAGAGTGGCATAGTTTCTCTTTAAAAAGACTTAGATTGGGTGGTCATGTCGTGAAAAATCGGTACTAAAAAGGGATAGTAGCCCTGAGGAAACCCCCTCTACGGGTGAAACATGTTGGCTCATTAATCCCTTGCTAACCACCAACCACCAGTTAAGCTAAGTATTCAATTTATATAAAATACTCTTTAAAACTATTTATTGTTTTAAAATAAATTAAATTAAAAAATAACAAAACAAAAAATTAGAAATTGATACACACCATATATTGACCCAATGACGATTAGGTGCGTAAAGCCAGAAGATATGATAATGTGATCTTCTGGTGGCGTCTCTGAGGGCTAAAAGACTGGCATTGAAACCTTTTTTGGATACAAGGTATAAAGGGTGAACTAACTGTATCACCTTGGATAAATCATTGGTATTCTCTTCCTTGTAAAAAAACTTTTTCTTGTTATATATAAGCCAGATACATCAATCTCTTTTCTGAGGGCATCTTCACAACCTGTTCAGTGAGATGTCAGTGACTCATAACCTTTTACTTTTCTAGGTTTTCTACTTTAAAATAAAAAATAAGTCTTTCTTTAGCAGTTTGATTCTCAAACTTTATGGTATGCTTTGATATGATTCTGCTTTTATGGCATCTTTCTGTAGTGTACTTATTATGCATGATTTCCTCCATTTGAAGTGTTTGTCATTAGTAGCATTTTTTAACTTTTGATAATTGCATCATTTCTGTGATTGATGATATATATTTACTGTCACCTTGTAATCTGGTATGTTCAAATGTATTCGATACTCTCTTCAAGCCTTTTACAAACTAATATAAAGCTTCCAGGTAGAGATTTAACAGTCCCAACATTGTAACATAATGGATGATGGTGGCAGATAAAGGCAAGTATGGTCTATCCAGTTTGCCCAGTAAGTTTACTAAGGGCAGTACCTGCCACACAGTGCAAGTTACATTTTCCACAAATTCCTAGGACAAACAAATTGTGTGAGATCGCAAAGTTGCTTACCTGTAACAGATACTCTCCATAGACAGCAGGGGAATGCAGCCACACTTGATGATGAAGTCTCTGACTGAACCTGGTATGTCGGTGCCCTCCCCTAGCTATAGTAAGCTTTAAGCTTACTGAGCATGTACAAGATGCCCTATTCCTTGAGCCCCCCTCCCCTTCTCCTATCAGTTTCGTCTCTAGCAATAGAAGAGGAGACGAGGGGATGGTGGGTGGGCAAGTGTGGCTGCATTCTCCTGCTGTCTACGGAGAGTACCTGTTAAAGGTAAGCAACTTTGCTTTCTCCGGAGACAAGCAGGGGTTATGCAACCCCCACTTGATGGTGAGTCCCAAGCTGAAAAAGCATACAGGAGGTGGAAAGAGTCCATATTGCAAGAGGTTACAAAAAACTTGATTGACCAAAACGAACCTCTTGAACTTTGGTCTAAGCAGTAGAGGAGTAGAGCAGTAGCAGTAGTAGAGTACTCAGAGGAGTGTGAAGGTGGACACAATGATGGTATGGTTAAGGTGGAAATCCGACACCACCTTGAGAAGGAACTTAAGATGAGTTTGTAAAAGCACTTTATTTGGAAAAAATTGTAAATAAGGATATGTGACTAAAGCTTGAAGGTCACTAACTCTTCTATCTGAAGTGAGTGGAAAAAGAAAAAATGTTTTCCAGGAAAGTAAAGTAAAAGATGCGGATCCCAACGGTTCAAAAGGATCCTTCATCTATTGTTCCAAACCTAGGATGGTATAGGTCCCAGGATGGTATAGGGGCTCTTCGTGGGAGACAAAGGTAAGACCCCCCTCATAAAACAAAAAATGAGGATTTTGTGAAAATGGTGTACTATGCACTTAGAATGGTACACTGAGATGTCTGACAAATTGTTTTGAGTCCTAAATCAGACAAATGCATGATAGGTGAATATATGGTCCAGTGGGCAGTGAAGGGGTTCATGACTTTGGGCTTGTGCCCAAAGAGAAAAATGTTTCCACTTAGCCTGGTAGTATTTTCTTGAAGAAGTAAGTCTTGCAGCAAGCAGAACTGACTTCACTGGTTGACAAAGAGGAAGGTTGGTTAGGCTTGAACTCTTTTTCCAAGCTGTGAGATTGAGATGCAGTAGTTGACTGTACTGCTGAAAGAGAAGAGAAGAATGGTCCCCTAAGGGAATTGGAAAAGCATCCAAGAATATAGGATATCATTTCTGTCGGCATTCTCCCAAGAAATTTTTCCCAGCCAGGTGATATGAAAAAGTTGTTGGGTGGGTCGGGATGGTGAAATTTGGTGGTGGGGAAAATTAAATGTGCACTATTTTTTATTAATAATTTTCCAATGCTCAATATGACTTCCTTTTTTAAGGATTGACACTTAGAAAGTGTTCCAGTAGCATTTAAGCCAACCTTGTAAAAAAAGTAATGTATCCTCTTATTCCGAATAACTAATGGTCAGTATCAAACCTTCCATTTCTTTCAAAACTACTGTACTTGAGAGAGTGGTACTCGACCAACTTCAAACTCATATTGAATCAATTAATGCTATGCATCCTCGGCAATCTGGTTTTTGTTTAAGACATAGCACAGAGACAGTAGTTCCTGCCTTAGGGCGCCATATAGAAAGCTGCGATAACAATTCTGCCACAGCAAATGCACTGAAGCCCATAGGAAATGAATGGACTTTGGTGCATTTGCCATGGGAGAATTGATACTGTGGCTTTGTAAAAGGGCCCCTTACTGTGTGAACTCCATAGTCACCTATGTAAGGTTTGTTAGTGTGGCCCCCACAATATATGGTTTGTGGGGGTCACTTGAGAGGCGCCCTTACACACGCCAGGTCCCAGGTTCAGTTCCCTCACTAAAGATTCACCAGGAAGTAGAATCAAAGAGGCACAGCCAGAGGTGATTGCATAAAGAATATATTATAGAAATAGTCTTACAGAAAAGCAATATTCTGAAGCATTACAATGAAGCATTACAATTAAGTAGAGAGCAAAGCAGTTTCCCTGCCTTACAGAGTCCAGAAGGAAGCGTGAAGTTCCAGGGAAAGGCAGAGAGAGAGAGAGAAAAGGGGGATGGGGTGATGGTCTAAGCTTCGTGTTCCATAGATAAAGAGAAGGATAGACAGAGAAAGAAAGAGCGAGAGCTGCAGATGTGTTGCAGAAAGGAAGCTTTTATAGCTTGGAATCTTATTCTGTGTATAGAAACTATTGTATGTCCCAGTATTTTTCTGTTTAGAATTTGTAAACTGTTTGAAACAATGGTTAATTTAATTGATAAGGAGGGTGTGATACTTGCAGGCATGGTAGATGGGATTAGTCTCTGGCTTCTTTGTCCCATTCAAGCAGCCTATCTTCTTGATAAACAATCCAGTCTGGCTGAATGATTAATGTATGTGAATTCTGTGCAGGAACACAGAATTCTGCATCCAGAGTCAGATTGATATAATTTCCCATAGGCCTTCGCTGACATTAGTAATGCCAACTAAGAATGCTAGCAATAGCTATGCTGACAACCTAGACCAGTGTTTCTCAACTTTTTCAAGTCAAGTAACCCCGAAATCTAACAAATACCAACCGAATGATAATTATCATTTATATTTGTTTCATTTTTCAAAGAGGTCAAGGCAGATGACTAAAATATGCAATGTCACCTCAGTAACAACTATTGAAAAATAGACAAATATAGTGCAAAATATAGATAGCAGATTATAAATTCTCAAAACCGACACATTTTGATCACTAAATTGAAAATAAAATCATTTTTCCTACTTTTGTTGTCTGGTGATTTCATGAGTCTTTGGTTGCACTTCCTTCTGACTCTGCTTCCTTTCCTCCAGATCTCATTCCCTTACCCAACCAACATCTCTTGCTGTCCCTACATGAGTCCAACTTTCCTTTCTCCTCCACCCCTATTGGCAACATGTCTCCCATTCTCTCCCTCCTCTGTTATGATCTTGCATCTCTGTTCTTCCTGAGGGTCTCCCCCTCCCCTCTGTCTCTTCTGTCTGCATCTCCCATAGTCCAACATCTGCTTCATGTCATAGAAAGATGATGGCAGATAAAGGCCCATCCAGTCAGCCCCTTTGGTCCAGGCCTCTGTCTCTCTGTTGCTTACAAACAACCCCCCCCCCCATCCCCCCATGTCCAGCATTTGTTCTCCTTTCTTCCAGGTCTTTCTCTGCCTCTCTCTCTCTCTCTCTCTCTCTCTCCGTCCTTCCTCCCTCCTTGGTCCAGAATCTTTCCACCTTTCTGCAGTCTCTTTCTCTCTTCCCTCTATACACCCCCAAGTTCAACATCTGCCCACCTCTCTTCTGCCTCCCCTTTGTTTCAGGTTTCTCCCTCTATCTTTCTTCTGCTAACATTTCAAGTCCCCCCACCTTTGTTTCAGATCTTTCTGTATCTCTCACTGTCTTCCACCTCCCCAAGGACTTGACATATGCATATCTCTCTCCTCGGTTCAGGGTGTTTCTTCTCTCTGCAGTCTCTTTCTCTCCCTAATCTAATCTAATGCTTAATCTTGTATACTGAGGCTTCAATCCAGGAAAGCTCGACTCGTTTTACAACGATTAAGTTAGGCTAGTAAAGGCATATAGAAAGTTATCAGAAAGATTAGTTTCCAAAATGTTTAGTAAACAGAATAGTTTTCAAAGACTTAACAAAAAAAAGAAAGGGAGCCAGAACTTCTTAAACGAAGTGGAAGGTCGTTCCAGAGTTGGGTAAACTTAAGACAGAGATTGGCTAAGAGTCTTGATTCTTTTTATACCTTTACTAGATGGACAGGACCGCTTGAATTGTTGGTCACCCCTTGCAAAAGAGAATCTATAAGAGTTCCAGGATAAAGGGACTCTATACCCCTCTAGTCCAGCATCTGCCCTTTCTTTCCCCCTCCCTTTTGATTTAAGTCTACTTTCCCACTCCTCCTCAAGGTCCTTTTCTATCCATCTCTCTCCCCCCATCCCCCTATGTCCAGATCCAGCATTTCTGAAAAGATTTTTTAAAAGTTACTGACAAATTCTATGCCCTTTTCCCTGTAATATCAACCATAAATCCCCCCCCCCCAATTCGCTCACATTCTTCTTTTTGAAACTCCCCAAGCACGGAAACATAACCAATCATACCACAAAACCACTCTATACTGAGCAACAGAAGCTCTTCTGAGCTCTTAACTCCTGCGCCATAGTGTCCCACTTCTTTTCGATTTGAGTCAGGGTTGCCAGATGGCAAAAAAATTTCCAGCCAAACTTATGGCCAAAAGTAGTCCTACTATTGTCAGAGTAGCCCAAACAATTGCCACTGAAAACACCTCTAATTTATCAAACAAATACATCATACAAATACAAACTGTTTATTTATACACTGCACAGTCCATAATGGTGTTCAAAAGACCAAAACTCAAATACAAAACACAGGCTATTCCTTTGTTTTTATGCAATTCAAAAAGACATGGGGTATACACACAGCATCCTCCATTTGGGAAAAGAATAAAGTATAGTATACTTCCAATCAAAGCAAAACATAACTCACTCCCCCCCCCCCTCCACACACACACACACACCAAAAAAAAAGGAGCTCATGCGGTGGGGGAAAAAAAGATTATCTGCAAAGAGTGAGAGGATAACTTACATGGATTGGCAGGTTCAACTCTAGAGAACTTTACAAAACCCACTGAACCGTTGAGGCTGTCCCGCAAGATTAAATAAAGAGGGTGGCTGACAATTTCACGCCATAGCTCCTCCTCCATTACCTTCCCCAATTATCTTCCATTTGACTCCTCTACATACAAAATAATAAAAAGGAGGGGGGGAACAGAATTAAATAAAATAAATGCAGGATCAGACTTAGAAGTCAGTGGCCCATCAGTCTGCCTTAGGAGGCCTGCATTCCGTCTTTAGCTCATCTTCCTCTCCCCCTCCCTTTCAACTTTCTATTTTTCACTTCCCTATGCTGCGAATTTTGACTTTTTTTTTTTTACAAAACTGGTGGGAGATGGGAAAAAAAGGCTCTACAAGAAAATCTCTCCTGGCCAGGCAGTCAGTAACAGCAGTGCATTCTCTCATTACACAAAGGCTGTCACCACTAAGGGAAGGGAACACAGACTATACAGTTGGCAGCAGTGCGCGCGCACACACACACAGACACCTATACACTGCCTCTCACACTGATGAAAGCTACTGGTAAAAAAAATAAATAACCCACTGGTTCACCTCGAAACCTCCTCCCTCATTCTCCAGGCTCCTACCCCAGCTGCTGGCCGTCCGCCCCAGGACCTTTCCGCTCGTTGTATATGAACTGCTTCCCGTCAGCGAGGGTATGTCCAAAGGGTTTGTTCTTCTCTTTGGCCATGGTGGGCTCGCTAGTGTTTGCGCTGTTCCCTTACCGATGGCAGCACAGCTCTTTCTCAAAATCGAAGCTTCCGTTGCGGCGCCGGAATTTTCATTGGCTCATCTAGGGCACAATGGACCAATCGCAAACAACCTTAGAGTTCTAAGGTCGTTGTGATTGGCCCATTGTGCTGCAGCTGAACCAATAATAAACCCTCAGCAACAGGAGGTCCAGGACTGGCCAAAAAGCCCAAAAAAGTGGAAAGAAATCCTGTAATGAGAACCGCTGTAGCCAGTACTGTCCCGTTGACTAGATTTTGAAGGGTTGTTGTGGTTTCACTATTTAACAAGTGCCGTTCCAGACTATCTGTCTGAAATTTACAGCTGGATGCTCACTTAAATTAGCCGGGCGGTGCGCCCGGCTAAAAGTCGCTAGAGAGAACTCTGTCTGTCTGGACCACCTGGGTGCATTATATGAGGTGTGCCTTGTCCACAAGAACCTTCTGAAGCACCCTCTGGAAATGAGGGGAAAAAAGATGGGAAGGCATAAAGAAGACTGAGTAAATAGTAAATATTGAAAAACTAAGGCCAGTACTGGGCAGACTTGCACGGTATGTGTCTGTATATGGCGTTTTGGTTGAGGGTGGGCTCTGGAGGGCTTCAATGGCTGGGAGGGTGTAGATGGGCTGGAGTGAGCTTTGATGGAGACTTCAGCAGTTGAATTTAAGAACATTACTGGGCATAGCTTTGGATTCTTGCCCAGAAATAGCTAAGAAGAAGAAGAAAAACGTATATTGAATCAGGTTGGGCAGACTGAATGGACCATTCAGGTCTTTATGTGGCATCATCTACTATGTTGCTATGAGTACCCCTGGAACGGAAAAAGCATCTGTTGCCAGTGGTTGTGGCTCTGGGCATAGAGAGTAAAACAGGTTGCACTGTGCATTGAGTAGGGAAGTAAATCGATCCACTTGAGGAGTCCCCCCCCCCCCCATTTTTTTGGAAGATGTCAATGAGGTTTGCAGGATCGAGTGTCCACTCATGAGGGTCGAGTTTCCTGCTGAGGGAGTCTGCCAGGATATTGTGTTCCCCTGGAATATAGACTGCATGAAGGTCCATGTGATGAGAGAGAGCGTAGTTCCACAGACGATAAGCCTCTCTGAAGAATTTACGGGATCCAGAACTTCCTTGTTTATATAAAACATGATCCGTTGATTGTCTGTGTGAATGAGAGCGTCTTTCTGGGAAATCCACAGACGGAAGGCTTGGAGCACAGAAAAAACTGCTCGGAGCTCCAAATGATTGATATGCAGAGACTTTTCACTGGGTGACCATCAGCCTTTCATTTTGAGGCTATCTAGATGCGCTCCCCCAACCTTGAATGGAAGCATCGGTGGTTATGGTTAGGGAAGGCAGTGGAAGTTGGAACAGACATCCAGTGTGTAGGCAGGGTGAATGAATCCACCACCACAGATAATTTTTGATGTTTAAGCCAGAGGAATCAGCTGTGATAGCAAGTGGAGAAGGTGATGGTAGGGAAGCTGATTGTGTTGTTTGGATTACTAGCGTGATGATGGCCTGATGTCTGTCCCAAAGAAGATAGAGCACTTTTGAACACCATTTCTGTAAGAGCCTAACGAATGTGAGGGAACGAACTGGAGTCAACTTGGATTGTTCAAAAATAATGATGAAATGCAAGGCGAGCACTGTGGTTTGAATGGTGAAAAGTAGATTGTCCTTGGAATGGGCCACTAGTATCCATTTGGTGAGGTAAGAAAAACACAATATGATGCTGCTTTCTTAAATGTGCTGCCAACACCGGTGGATACTTTATAAACACCCGGGGTGCTGACAATAGGCCAAAAAGCAGAACTTTATACTGAAAATGCTCATTGAGGAATTTGAAGCATAGAGATTGGCAATGGGACGGAGGGATAGGGACATGAGTATAGGCATCTTTGAGATCCAGGGCAGCTAGCCAATCATACTGCCTGAGAAGGGGAAGAATCGCAGAACTTTTCAGGAATTGCAGGAAGAGATAGCATTGAGAGGTTTGAGGTCGAGGATTGGCCTGAGTTCTTGTGTCTTCTTGGGGATGAGAAAAAAACTTTGAGTAAAACCCCTAATTGATCTGCAGAGGTGGTACTTCTATGGCATTGTTCTGCAGAAGAAGTGACAATTCTGCTGCAAGCTGAGGAGGAACTGTTGATGGTGGCAGTTCCTGAGAGAGTGGAACAGGGGATAGGAAAAAATTGCTGTTGATATGCTCTATGAAAGGAATAAGTAGAGGAAGGACAATGAAATTGATGAGAATGATCTGAAGAATGTGCTGAAAGTTCATGACTGGGTGAAGAATCTATTTTAAGTTGAGAAACTGTGGCTTGAACCCTTGCCCCAAATAGACTGCCCCTAAGTAGGGAGTATCCATCAATCTGTCATGAAGACCTTCCGTAAGCCATGCCCTGAGCCATGCCATCTGTTTGGCTGCTATGGCCAATGCCACTGTTCTTGTCATGTCATATAAGCATCAAAATTAGTTTGTACCAAGTGGGGAAAGATGAAAAGATATGACCAGATGCTTTTTGCACTTTGTATTTGAGCTCCAGACATTTAGAAGCGGTGGATACTGAGAAAGGCTTCTGCTAATTATCTAGTTGTAGATCCTGTAGGACATGATGTATTGGTAAGGAAAAAAGTTATTTGACTGGAGTCTTACAGGATTGAAGGATAGATTGAAAATCCTTATTCCCTTTAGGTGCAGCATCCAAACCAAGTCTTAAAAGAGAAGATACCTTTTATAAATTTGTTGGGTTCCCTTTTCCTCTCAAATTTCTTCATAGGCATTTGATCAATCACATCCGATTATGGGACACATGGGCTCGTGATCTCTCTATTCAGTTGCCCGAGGATGTTATTACCAGTGCTGTCAAAAAGTTATCTGTTTTCCGTAAATATACTACCTTTTGGGAACAACATTATAAACTGGTTTTAAGACTGTATATCTCCCCTAAACGGGCTTACCTTTCTGGGTTTAGAGCAACTGCTGCCTGTCTCCGCTGTGATGCTCCGGAAGCAGGCCTGGGACATATGTTCTGGTCCTGTCCGGTCATTCAGTCTTTTTGGGAAGATATTTTTCTTTTTGTGGAGCGGATTTGGCGGATACACATCCAACATTCCCCTTTGCTCTTATTTGGAGTTCCTCTTCACTTTTCTCCTCGACAACTGGGAACTGCTGCTTTCCTCCGTTGGGCAGTAACGATAGCCCTGAAATGCATTTTGCTTAAATAGATGGAGGTGGAGAGTTCTGATTATTCTCTTTGGCATTGTCACCTGATCACCCTGTTGCAGTGGGAACGCAGAGACGTGCAGGACTTTTCTTCACTACTTGGGCGCACGTTTCAACAGACATGGGAGCCTTTATGGAACACTTTGACCCCAGTGGCTCGTAGTCGATTATTGAACTGTTGATCGGCTGCTCTGTTGCTTGAGACTGCTGCCTGCACCTGTTGCTTGCTCTGGGATTTTCTGCATCTCAATCCTATTTGGTATCTTGGGGTAGACTTGAAGGAGGACTGGGGTGGGGTGTGTGTGTGGGAGGTGGGCACCGAGGGAAGGGGTTGGTATATACTTGCCTTTATTATGAGCTTGTCTTCTTTGTTTGACTGTTTTCTATTCCCTTGTTTCTGGTATGCTTCTTTGTGGTACCTGGTTTTGGGACTCTTTCAAGACATTTGGGGTTGGAGTTTGGGATGTGTGGGTGAACTGGTGGAGGGGGGTTCTGACTTTAAAATGCGAGCTGGTTCTGTACTTTGTTGTCTTTCTGGTTTTCTCCTTGTTGAGCTCAATAAAATACATTTAACATAAATATGTTGGGTAGAGTCCTCCTCTTGAGATAGCTAGCTGCAGAAAAGGGAGCGTAGGTCAGTCCTAAGCCAACATTAAGTGCATCGTCCTGGTCTGACTATTCCTTGGGGGATGAAGGACCTTGGGCTGGAGAAGAGCATATGGGGTATAAGGTCCCCAAGCTACCTCTTGAGGAATATCTACCAAGTGGAAAGGTGCTCTATATAGTGCTACCAATATCTACCAAGTGGAAAGGTGCTCTATATAGTCAAGGCAGTGCAGAGGTTCTAGAACCAGGAGGCTGAAGCAGGGCAGCGCTATCCTGCATAAACTGCCGAAATAAGCTGAAAAAATTTGAGAACCTGCGAAGCAGGAGGCAGCAGCTCTGGAAACAAAGTAGGGAGAGCAATGCACTTAGGAGGTTAGGGTCCAGCTGTGATAGAGAGGCAACCCGTTTGATCTTTGACTGCCTGCTTAGCTGTGTTTCCAGATTTGGAAGGAAAAAATTTTGTTTTTTTAAGATGGTTCTTGTGTGATGTACTGTGCCAGACTTCAAAGGCCCGCCAGAAATCTTTCAGAAGTCTCCAATATCAACGGCAGAGTCCCTGTATCCTTCACTGAGGGACTTGCCCTTTAATCTGCCACTGGAAGAGAGGGTGTGCCTGATCTCTGCAATCCGGGAGCTTCCTTTTCTGTATAAAAGTTGCCGCCTGTGCTGGGGTTTTATTTTCAACCAGCTGAAGTAAAACAGCACTTCCCTCCCCTGACGAACCGAAGCAGAACAAAAGAAAAGGCTTAATATTTGCAGTGCCAAATTTTTCTTCTCTGACAGCTGTGGTAGTATGGCGCTTCTCTCCCCCGTCGGACTGAAGCAGAGCCCTGAGGGGAGGGAGTTCAAAATAAGGCCGAATATTTGCGGTGCCACTGGTACTGAATCTTTTTCTTTCTTTCTGACAGCTGTGGTGGTAAGTGCTTCCCTTCCCTGCTGGTGCTGAGGCAGGGCCCTGAGGGGAGGGCGCCTAAGGTGATGTATTGAGCTTCGCTGGGCTTTTTTGTTTGTTTATTTCCGGCTGAAGCGTTGTCGAAGCAGTGCCGGTATCCATGCAGTCAGGTGGGAATCTTCCCCGTCCTAACAGCTGCTGCATTTAATAGCAAAAAAGTATTTTAAGAGTCTGCTTAGTCACCAAAACGGAAGCAGCAGTTGAAAACTGTTATAAAACTGTTATATTTATGTAAATGATCTTACGCTTATACTCGTCATAATTCGTTGAAGTTTTCTTTACAGTAAGAAATAAGTCGTCTGACTAAAAGAACTGAAAAGCTTGAAGTCCTGTTCTTTCCTCTTTTTTTCTTTTTTATGCCCTAAAGACTAGAAAGTAGAGGCTTTATGATCTAACCCTTTTTTTTTTCTCAGGAAAGCGAAGAGGAGAGCTGCAACTGAACAGGAGCGGTTCAGAAAAAACTGATAGGAGGAGGGAAGGGGGTTCAAAGAGTAGGGCATCCTTTACATCAGGGGTGTCAGTCTCTCAAGAGCCGCAATCCAGTTGGGTTTTCAGGATTTCCCCAATGAATATGTATTAGATCTATTTGCATGCACTGCTTTCATTGTATGCTAATAGATCTCATGCACATATTCATTGGGGAAATCCTGAAAACCCGACTGGATTGCGGCCCTTGAGGAGGGACTTTGACACCCATGCTGGAGCTAAGGGGAGTATACATTGTAAATCTGGGTCTAAGGGGAGTTCAAATTGTAATTCTGGATCTAGGAGGGGTGCACACTGTGATTCTGGGACTAGGAGAAGTACACATTGTAATTCTGGGTCCAGCGACAGAATACACACTGCAAACTATATTATAGGAAGTCAAGTTGCTCAAGAGGGAATACCCCCACAGAGTACACACAATTCTGAGTCTGGGTTAGCCATAAACTGTAGTTTTGGGTATGGGGAGTCCGGGAAAGGTGCACATTGCAGCTCTGGGTCTAGGAAGAATACGAGACATGCAAATAATGCTAAAGGTGGCCTAGCTGCTATAGCAGGAATGTCCCCACTGAGACATAACAAACATACAACATGGAGGGCTATGTACGTCAACGCCCACAGTCTGGGAAACAAGATCCTGGAACTGGAAACAGAAATGATAAATGCCGACTTGGATGTGGTGGCGATATCTGAGACCTGGCTCACAGACTCCCACGGGTGGGACATGGTCATACCGGGTTACAACTTGCTTCGCCGGGACAGGGAGGGCAAAATGGGAGGAGGTGTAGCATTATATACTAAAGATGACATTAAAGTCACCAGAATCACAGATGTACGGTACACTGGAGAATCCCTTTGGGTAAATTTGGCCAGAGGGAAGGACAAATGCTTGTATCTTGGCGTAATATACAGACCCCCAAGACAACAGGATGACCAAGATATGGAATTAATCGGAGATATAGAGAATATCACCTTGCGTGGGGACACAGTATTGTTAGGTGACTTCAACATGCCTGATGTGGATTGGGTCACGCTTTCCTCTGCTTCATGCAGCAGCAGGAGGCTATTAAATTCCTTGAAGGGAGCAAGACTAAGGCAACTAGTGTTGGAACCAACAAGGAATCAGGCAATCCTAGACCTGATACTTACCAATGGAGAAAGTGTCACAGAGGTCTCGGTGGGCGACACATTGGCCTCCAGCGACCACAACATGGTATGGTTCAATCTCAGAAAAGGTTTCACTAAATCTACCACACTAACCAAGGTCCTTAAATTCAAGGACACAAACTTCAAAGAAATGGGAGACTTCATTCACCAGGTGCTACAAAGCCAAACAGAAACCGATAACGTGGAAGAAATGTGGTCAACTATAAAAGCCACCATACAGGAAGCAACAAACCGCTATGTTAAATCGGTAAGTAAACGGAGTAGGAACAATAAGCCACAATGGTTCTCTACGGAGATCTCGGACCTCATCAAGGAGAAGAAAAAAGCATTCATCTCTTACAAACAATCAGGGAAACAGGACTCCAGGGAAATCTATCTGACCAAGTCAAAAACAGTCAAAACAGCAGTTAGGGAGGCCAAATTCCGCATGGAGGAGTCTTTAGCAAGGAACATAAAGAGAGGAGATAAATCCTTTTTCAGGTATATCAGTGACAGGAACAAGAACTCAGGTGGGATAGTACGCCTCAGGAAACCAGGGGGAGACTATGCAGAAACGGACTCAGAGAAAGCCCAACTGTTAAATGAATACTTCTGCTCAGTCTTCACCCGCGAGGCGCCGGGACTTGGTCCTCAGCTGCAGACAAGGGTTGACTCAGCTGATCCATTTAGTAATTTTGAGTTTACGCCCAGCAGTGTCTACTGCGAGCTGTCAAATCTCAAGGTTAACAAGGCAATGGGGCCTGACAACCTACACCCCAGGGTGCTCAGGGAGTTGTGTGATGTCTTGGCGGAACCGCTATCCGCACTCTTCAATCTCTCCCTTAGTACAGGTGACGTCCCGTTGGACTGGAAAATGGCTAACGTCATTCCACTTCATAAGAAAGGCTCCAAGATGGAAACAGCAAACTACAGACCGGTGAGTCTCACATCAATAGTGAGCAAACTAATGGAAACTCTAATCAAATGCCAATTGGATACGATCATGAACGAGGAGAATCTACGTGATCCCCGTCAACATGGATTTACTAAGGGGAGATCCTGCCAATCCAACCTGATCGGCTTCTTTGACTGGGTGACGAGAAAGCTGGATGTTGGGGAGTCCCTGGACATCGTATACCTGGACTTCAGCAAAGCATTCGATAGCGTACCACACCGCAGGTTGCTGAGCAAAATGAGTTCTATAGGATTGGGCGACACGCTGACGAAATGGATTGGGAACTGGCTTGAGGGTAGGCTTCAGAGGGTAATGGTGAATGGCACCCCCTCCGAAACGACGGAGGTGATCAGTGGAGTGCCACAGGGCTCCGTCCTGGGCCCGATCCTGTTCAACATCTACATAAGAGACTTGGCAGAAGGTCTCTGAGGTAAAATAACATTATTCGCTGATGACGCCAAACTAAGCAATGTAGTGGCCAAGAGTACAACAGACAAAAACTCAATGCCCGACAACATGATGCACGACCTACTACTACTGGAGCGCTGGTCTAGGTCCTGGCAACTCAGCTTCAATGCCAAAAAATGCAAAGTCATGCACCTGGGCAGCCATAATCCATGCAAGACTTACACCCTAAATGGCGAGATCCTAACAAGAACTAATGCAGAGCGTGACCTAGGGGTGATCGTCAGTGAGGACATGAAGGCTGCCAATCAAGTGGAGCAAGCTTCCTCCAAAGCAAGGCAAATCATAGGTTGCATACGCAGGAGTTTCGTCAGCCGTAAGCCTGAAGTCATTATGCCATTGTATAGATCCATGGTGAGACCACACCTGGAGTACTGTGTGCAATTTTGGAGGCCGCATTACCGAAAAGATGTGCTGAGACTAGAGTCGGTGCAGAGAATGGCAACCCGGATGATCGCTGGGCTCAAGGATCTCCCTTACGAGGAAAGGCTGGATAAGTTACAGCTCTACTCACTCGAGGAACGCAGAGAGAGGGGAGACATGATAGAGACGTTCAAGTATCTCACGGGTCGCATCGAAGTGGAAGAAGATATCTTCCTTCTCATGGGTCCCACGGCAACCAGGGGGCACCCGTGGAAAATCAGGGGAGGGAAACTGCACAGTGACACCAGGAAATTCTTTTTCACTGAGAGAGTGGTTGACCGCTGGAATAATCTTCCACTTCAGGTCACTGAGGCCAGCAGCGTGCCTGATTTTAAGGCCAAATGGGATAGATACGTGGGATCTATTCACTGAGTTAGGTGGGGAAGGGTCATTGCGGTGGGCAGACTGGATGGGCCGTGGCCCTTATCTGCCATCTATTTCTATGTTTCTATAGCTAGGGGGGGGCACCAACACACCAGGGTCAGTCAGAGACTTTATCAAGTGGGGCTGCATATCACCTGCTTGTCTTCGGAGAACAGGTACCTGTAAAGAAAAACAATTACAGTAAAGTAACCTTTTAAATGCTTTGTTCTGAAGAATAGTGGTAATCTAATGCTGTACACTCTTGGATGGTATTACAACCTGTTACTTTGCTCTGATGGCAAACTTATCTTCTGATCAATACAGGACATTAATAAGGTGTTTGTTTACGATGACTGATAATTGCTGCAAAATAAAATATCTAGAAGACATGTTTGCTTTGATGAGCTAAATGATTACAATTTATTATCATGATAGATTGAACATTGGATGTTTAGGAAGTATGAAACCTAATATTTTTCTAACGTTAAATACCTTTTTCTTTCATCCAATAAGAAATATATTGAGTATTCTATTTATGCCTTTTCTGAGTGTGCTTCTGTTTATAATCCTACTATAGTTTGCCTGACATGTATTTGTTTTCTTCCTAGAAATGAAGCCTGGAGATTTATGGGTGGTTTTGCAAAACCTGTGACTTTCACTCAAGTTATCTTCAGAGGATTCAAGGGGGGATTTGCAGCATTTTTGGTGGCACTGGGGATTGAGTATGCCTTCTTTCCTCCAAAGAAAAATGATGGGCATCACTGAAGAAAAGACAAAAGCTGAAAGGTGTTAGACAATGATCAATACCTCTTCCTTCTACTCTTAAGGGAGTGTGCAAGAGGAAATTTATAAATTCAACAATTTGTGTCTTTCTGGGTTTTTTTATTGCCTATGTAAAGATGATAAAAATTAAAACTTCACATAGTAAGGAATCCAACGCCTTTGTTTGATACTTTGTTCATACTATGGAAGAATAGGTGGACCACAATAGTGAAACTTTCAAAAATACAGGTATTTATTCACTAGGTGGTTGTCGGCCTCATGATTGCTATGAACCTTATTCTTTACAAATGTTTAGATGCATTAATGAAATTAGTGTAATTTTGTTTAGCGAATCGCCTTAAAATGTGCTTTTCAGCATAGAAAGGAGAAATACCGTATTTTTCGCTCCATAAGACGCACCCATTTCTAGAGGAGGAAAAACCAAGAAAAAAAAATTTCTGAACCAAATGGTGTGCCAGGGTACAGGGCACATCTAATGGTAGGCAGCCCCAGGCCCGCCAGCTCCAGGCCAACCAGCCAGCCAGCTAGCTCCAGGCCAACAAGCCAGCCAGCCAGCCCTAGGCAAGCCCCCCCAGTACCTTTTTAAAGTCTGCCCAGCAGCTCCAGCCGGCTTCTCTCCCTCCCTGCCTGCCGCGGCAGCCTTCGCTCTTCTGGACTCCTCATTTCCCGGCCTGTAGTGCAGAGATCAGCAGCTCGGACGTCAGGAGCAAGCTCTCCCGCTCGGCCCCGCGCTGCTTTCCGAATGGATGCTGTAAGTTCTCGCAAGTCCTGTGAGATCCTATGGCAGCTATTTGGAAAGCAGCGCGGGGCCAAGTGGGAGAGCAGAAAGCTTGCTCCTGACATCTGCACTGCTAATCTCTGTGCTGCAGGCCTGGAAATAAGACGAAGGATACACACTAGACCACCAGGGTAAAAAAAATGGCACAACGTCGAGGGGGGTCAACGACTACGGGCGGGGGGGGGGGGAGTGTTTAAAAAAAAAAAAAAAAAAAAGTAGTGCAGTGGGTGGGTGGGCTTAAAAAGGTGGTGCGGAGGGGTAACAAAATTTGTACCTTTGCTTCATAAGACGCACTGAGATTTCCACCCACTTTTGGGTGGAAAAAAGTGTTTTATGAAGCAAAAAATATGATAATTATATAAGTAAGAACTGTAATGAAAGATTAGGTTCTTACCTTTGATAATCTTTCTTGTAAATCCACACTCTGTTCCTAGACAAGTGGGTTATGCATCACGTCATGAGACTGCTTGTAGGAAGCTTCATTTCCATAATTTTTTAGACCCTTTCTTCTTACTAGAGAATGACAGTGGCAGAATTCGTCACCGTTCCCGTCCCTGCGGATAACTACAGGAAACCATCTCCATGTCTTTCTTTAAGGCGAGAGGGAAGAATCAAGAGTATGAATGGGCACAGCCACTAACCCTCAAGCCTTGCATTAAAGAATTCTGGTATAGAAGGACTAAGGTTGATATAGACACTAAAGAATGATGCAGGATTTCCCACAGTTATCTGCAGGGATGGGAGAAGTGATGAATTTTGTCACCGTGTCATTTTCTACTACTTACCTCAGTACTGCCCTCTGGGATCCAGTTCATGCAAAAGCAGACAGTGACACCTGTAGAGGACACAGACAAAAAAAGAGAGAAATCCAGGGAAACTCCCTGACTAATAAGTGTAATCTACTCATAGCATGAAAAGTCATAACAATCATGAACAATTGAAAAGGCCATCAAACAGTATAAACCTGAAAGGAACTGCTATAAGGAAATGCAGCCTGCACTAACAAAACTGCCACTAGTGTCCCCCAAGGCAAAGTGCATAACATGTTCAGGAGGAGCTGAGAGAGGAACTGCTAAGGAGAAGAAAACCTCCGTTGGAATATATTAACCTGCTAGCATTCAAACATGGGAAAAGGATGACTCATTCAGGAGTTATTGCTGACATCACTTCACTTTAGAAGCACAGCTAACAAATAGCTAACCCAGATCTCAACTGCTCTTGTGCTGAGGAGGAACTGAAAGAGGATCTGCAAAGGGGAAGAAAACCTCCATTGGAATATTTTACCTGCTAAAGGGAAGAAAAACTCCATTGGAATATCTTATTTGTTAGCATTCAAACTTGGGAACAAGTAAAACTTGGACTTCAGTAGGTTATTTCATTGTCCTCTTTTTTAGTTCAGTACTTTGCTTTTTCAGCAAAATCAGTTTAAGCAATAGTGTACCTTTGAAGTCTGTTAGGGTTTATATATAAAAAGTGTTTTAGTCTAGATTAGTATTTTAGGTTGCATTTCAGAGCATTAGTTCAGATTAGGGCACAGATAGCAGTTGAGAAAAGTCTTGTTTAGTGTTAACTCACACACTCATCTGGCCTGATCTCTGATTTATAGTTCCTTGAACCAATTAGAAGCCTACAAACATAATTAGCTCTTAAGAAATTGAGAAATCCTTAGAGGGTAACCTACCAGTTACAACATTGCAAAATAATAAAAATTAAACATTACCATAACCTAACATAACTAGCAATCTTAGGGGAACTTAGAATACATATTCCAACTCCCATAGCAACTTAAGAAAGAAATCACCAATATTAAGATGCAGGCAGCAGTCCAGCAGCAGGATGGGGGCTAGCCAGTCTTGCACTGTGTGTCACATGTTTGATTATCTCCCAGTTGGTGAGAGATCTTATGTATGTGCTCAATGTAAAGAGCTCTTAGCACTCCAGGAATGGGTCGGATCTTTTGAGACTACAGTAGCAGAGTTGGAGGAACTAAGGAAGACAGAGAAGAACATAGAGGAGACCTACAGGGATGTTGTAGAAAAATCCCACCTCCAGTCTGGCTGCCTCAGAGGAGGGAGATCTTCTTAAAGGAGGCAACCCCAGAGCTAGGACCTTCCCACTAGGGGGTGTAATAGATTAGGTTTATACCTTCAATGAGCTAGTTAGTCCCTGTAGAATTCCATACGCTAGGGGGCTCTTAATTGAAACTTAAACATGTCTAGTGTGCCTCCTAAGATTCCAAGTATGCCGCGACACACTGAGGAGGAAGAGAGGCACCAGCCAGCTGACTTGCCTATAAGATATGCCTCTCACCGCAAGAGGTTTTCAACATACGTACGTCACCAGCACTGCATGTCTAGCGACTTCTGCTGCCGTTGCGTATCTCCTGGGACTCCTGCCTTCCTCGTCATCTTTCCCCACCCCTGGACCAACAGCAGCAGCTCACTGTGCGTTTAACTTCACCACACAGCGGCCGCTAGCATTAGTTTAGACGCGGTTCCATCAGGCAGCCTCGGGGCCTTTGCTAGGCCGGTCTGCTTCAATGATGCAACTTCCTCTTTCATCAGAGGCGATGTCATCAAGGTGAGGTCCGCGCACTTCCGGGTGCCTTGAGCTGCGACCATTATCTTTAGTGTGCCCCAGCTCAAAAAAGTTTGAGACGCTACCTTAGGAGATAATGGAGGTTTACACAGTATACAGTGCCAGACTGTCAGCAGCTTTAACATTATTAGAGTGGAGGAAAAGGATTTTCTGCCTCAGAAACAGCTCCAAAAGGATCCAGACTTGAAATCTACCAGCCGGCCAGACACCGACTGAGACTTCTGCCCCCACAGATCCTCATCCACACAGTCAGGGGTGGGAAAGGAAGCTTGTGCCTTGAAACTCGGGTGGGTTTCACTCCAGACGCATACAGTCTGCGCTTGAAACCCGTGCCAAGATCACAGGCAAGCAGACTCCCAGGGGCAGGGAACCCGAGTCTAGAAATGGTAGCACACAGCAGGCTGGCTCCACCTATCCATCAGAGTTTCTCTGTGAAGCAGCAATCCAGCACCGCAGTACTGCATCCTTTCCTCTGACAGGGGAACACCTGGAAGGGGTCTCAAGGCACTGAAGCCAAGGAGAAGACGAACTTTAAGCAAAAAAACCCCAAAAAGCAGAGCAACTGCAAAGTACCAGAAGACTGGAAGGTGGCCAACGTGATGCCAATTTTTTAAAAGGGTTCCAGAGGTAATCCAGGAGATTATAGACCGGTAAGTCCGACGTCAGTGCCAGGCAAAATCATAGAAACTAGTATAAAGAACAAAATGACAGAACATATATGTAAGCATGGATTAGTGAGAGAAAGCCAACATGGTTTTAAGACAAGGTAAATCTTGCCTCACCAATCTACTGTATTTCTTTGAAGGGGTGAATGAACATGTGGATAAAAGTGAACTGGTTGATATTGTGTATTTGGATTTTTGAAAGGTCTCATGAATGTCTCATGAAAGACTTCTGAGGAAGTTAGAAAGTCTGGCAATGTCCTTTTATCCCAGGACAAGCAGGCAGGTATTCTCACTAGTGGGTGATGTCATCCGACAGAGCCCCGATACGGACATCTTGCAAGCATGTCTTGCTTGAAGAAACTCAGAAGTTTCGAGATGCCCGCGCATGCGCCAGTGCCTTCCCGCCCGATGGTCCGGGCGTGTCTCATCAGTTCTTTTTCTTCCGCGGAGCTGAGAAGTCTATCTTCAATTTGCGCCCATTGAATCTCTTTTTTTGCCTTCTATTTTGCCACGGGTTGAGTTCTTTTGGCTCTCCTGTGCATTTATTTCTTTCTTTGATTTCTTTTTTCAAAAAAAAAAAAAAATTTTTCCTTTCGATACCGGGTCGGCCGCGTGGCTGGGGCCCCGCGCCTTCAACCTTACGGCGGAGCTTTTCCGGCCTATGTCCAGGCCAATTACCGGTTTCAAAAAGTGTAGCAAGTGCCAGCGTGCGATTTCGCTCACGGACCCTCATCGACGCTGCTTACAGTGTCTGGGACCGGATCACTTCCCGAAATCGTGCCGGCCTTGCTCCACTCTGAAGGCGAGAGCGTCTAAGCGCCGCTGTCTACTGTGGGAGTCCATGTTCAAGATGGAAGCTTCATCGGATCCTGCAGCTTCGACATCGACATCGACGGGTGCTTCGACTCCTTCAGCGAAGCCCTCTGCCTCCCCGGCTGCTTCGGGCCTCCTGAAACCGGCATCGTTCATACCGGTTTCGGCCCCGGCTTCGGCGCCGGTGCCTTCCTCCGTCTCCTCGGAGCAGGTATCGACCCCTACGGTGGTGCTCAAGGTGCCGAAGACTGGCAAGCAGAAGCACGCAGCACCGAAGGAGCACGGAGACCGTGCGGAAGGGGCCCCCTTTTGGTGCGGATCCCTCCATATCGGCTTCGTTGCGGTCCCTTCTGGAGGCTCAGTTCGTGGAGCTCATGCAGACCATGGGGCCTCGACTGATTGCCACCATCCAGGGTGACCTCCCAGCTTCGGCTTCGAGGGGCGGACCGCCCCCTCCTCCTCGCCGCACGACCTCGTTGCTCGGCGAGGAGGAGCGGCGAGCGGTGTCCGGGTCCTCGAGGTGGTCCTCCGTTAGTGCTGTGCCTCCTTTGGAACCGATTCCCTCGAGGAGGGCCTCCCTTAGTGATATGCCTCCCTTGGAGCCCATCCCCTTGAGGAAAGCCTCGTTTAGTGACCTGCCTCCCTTGGAACCGATTACTCCGCCCCATGACTCAGTGTGGCATCCACCTTCGGGGCCACCCAGTCCTGGGCATAGCAGGAAGCAGGATGAGTTCTTCCGAACCCCCTATCAAGCCTGGGCGGCGTCAGGGGAGGCACCGACTCTTCCGCCTCTGCGATCGACGGCATCGAGTCCGATCTGCTCCTTGGAGGCGTCTGACCCAGTTTCTCACAGACGGGCTCGATCCCCTTCCAGGCATCGATCCAGACATTCTTCGAAGCATTCCTCTCGGCACTCGACCGTCTCGCCTCAGAAGAAATTGCCTCGGTTGGGGTATGCTGCTTCGACTGGGTCTCCTCCTCCGGGCCCGGAGTTCGAGGACCCCGAGGTTTTCTACTCGTCCTGTTGCTCGCAGGCCTCTCTGGAGCCTGAAGCCTCTTCTTCTTCTAGTCCGTCTCGCAGACCGGCGACGGCGGACCAACTGTCCTTTTCATCGTTCCTCAGGCAGATGGCAGATGACATGGACATTACTCTCGATGCTGGGTCTCGATATTCCAAGGAGTACCTCGATACCATGCACTTGCCTCGTCCTCCGGCAGAGTCCTTGCGGCTTCCCCTGCACAAGCTCCTCGACCAGACCTTCATGCGATGCTTCGAGTCTCCTTACTCTATCCCTGCGGTCCCTGGCAAATTGGATGCGCGGTACCGCACGGTGCATCATAAAGGCTTCGAGGGTCCTCAGCTTTCTCACCAGTCCCTCCTGGTCGAATCCTCGCTCAAGCGGTCTCATCCTGGCCAGGTCTATGCTTCAGTGCCTCCGGGCCGCGAGGGCAGAACCATGGATAAGTTTGGTCGACGCATCTATCAGAATTCGATGATGGCGTCTCGAGTCCTGAATTACAATTTCCACTTTGCAGCCTACTTGGAATTTTTTCTACCTGTGCTTCGGAAGTTCACACCATACATCGAGTCCCAGGCTAGGTTTGAGTTTGAAGAAGTGGTTGCTTCGCTGTCCCAACTTCGGCTTCAGTTAATGCAATCTGCCTATGATGCGTTCGAGCTCTCAGCCCGAGCGGCGGCCTGCTCGGTGGCGATGCGCCGGTTGGCCTGGTTGCGGACCATTGATATGGACCCGAATCTTCAGGACCGCCTGGCGAACGTCCCGTGTGCTGGGGCAGATCTTTTTGACGAATCCATCGAGACTGTCGCGAAGAAGTTGTCTGACCACGAAAAGTCCTTCCAATCTATCCTTCGGCCGAAGCCTAAGCCTCAGCAGTCTCGACCTTCTCGTCCGCCGTTGATTTATCAGAGGCGTTATCAGCCGAGGCAAACTCCACCTGCGAGGCAACCGGCGAAGCGTCAGCCTCCCCAGAAGGGTCAGCCTAAGTCTCAGTCGCCTGCTGTCCCTAAGACCACTCAGCCTTTTTGACTGTCTCGTCGAGGGCATAACTAACCTCGTTCTGCCTCCCCCTGTTTTTCCCATCGGAGGGCGCCTCCATCATTTTTATCATCGCTGGGAGGCCATAACAACCGACCTCTGGGTCCTTACTATCATCAAGGAAGGATACTCTCTTCATTTCCATCGGGTCCCTCCGGACCACCCTCCAAGAGAGTATCCTTCCAACTTGACTCAGACCGCCCTTCTTCTTCAGGAAGCTCAGGCTTTGCTCCGGCTTCGTGCCGTGGAGCCGGTTCCGACGGACCAACTGAACCAGGGGTTTTACTCCCGGTACTTCCTTGTTCCGAAGAAGACGGGCGACCTGCGACCCATTTTGGACCTCAGGGTCCTCAACAAATTCCTAGTCAAAGAGAGGTTTCGCATGCTGACACTTGCTTCTCTCTACCCCCTCCTCGAGCAGAACGACTGGTTATGCTCTCTGGATCTCAAGGAGGCCTACACTCATATTCCCATTCATCCGGCCTCTCGCAAGTTCCTCAGATTTCGGGTGGGACATCTCCATCTGCAGTATCGAGTGCTTCCATTTGGCCTGTCTTCGTCCCCCAGAGTCTTCACCAAATGTCTGGTGGTGGTGGCCGCGGCCCTCCGGAACCAAGGTCTTCAGGTATTCCCCTACCTCGACGACTGGCTGATCAAGGCTCCCTCGGCTTCGGGGGTCCTCTCAGCGACCCTGTCAACGATTCTGTTCCTGCAGAGTTTGGGATTCGAGATCAACTTTCCCAAGTCTCATCTACAGCCGACCCAGTCTCTTCCCTTCATCGGGGCTGTCCTGGATACCGTACGTCTCAGAGCATTCCTTCCTTCTCAGCGCATGGATGCTCTTCTTCATCTCTGCCAGTCTGTGTCTTCTCGCCAGACCATCTCAGCGGAACACATGATGGTCCTCCTGGGCCACATGGCCTCTACAGTTCATGTGACGCCGTTTGCCAGACTCCTCAGAATTCCTCAGTGGACCCTGGCATCTCAGTGGACTCAGGTGTCGGATCCGTTGACTCGACACATCACAGTCACTCCTGCTCTTCGGCAGTCTCTGCTCTGGTGGATGACCTCTTCGAATCTATCCAGAGGTTTGCTGTTTCATTCTCCTCCCCACCAGAAGGTTCTCACAACCGATTCCTCGACCTATGCCTGGGGAGCGCATCTGGATGGGCTTCGCACTCAGGGATTCTGGACCTGTGCGGACCGACTCCATCAAATCAATCTTCTGGAGCTCAGAGCCATCTTCAATGCTCTTCAAACTTTTCAAAATCTGCTTCACGACATGGTGGTCCTCATTCGCACCGACAATCAGATCGCCATGTATTATGTCAACAAGCAAGGGGGCACGGGCTCGGCCTCCCTCTGCCAGGAAGCTCTCAGAGTCTGGGATTGGGCGGTTCGCCACAACACCTTCCTCAAAGCTGTCTACATTCAGGGGAGGGACAATGTCTTGGCGGACAAACTGAGTCGTCTTCTCCAGCCTCACGAATGGACACTCCACTCCAAGCCCCTTCATCAGATCTTTGCTCAGTGGGGAACGCCTCAGATAGACCTCTTTGCGGCTCCCCACAATTTCAAGCTGCCTCAGTTTTGCTCCAGGATCTACGCTCCTCATCGCCTCGAGGCAGATGCTTTTCTGCTGGATTGGGGGAATCGCTTTCTGTATGCGTTTCCGCCATTCCCTCTCATTCAAAAGACTCTAGTCAAACTGAAGTCCGACCATGCCACCATGATTCTGATAGCTCCTCGGTGGCCCAGGCAACCTTGGTTCTCCCTTCTACTTCAACTCAGCAGCAGGGAACCGTACCTACTTCCAGTGTTTCCTTCGCTGCTTACTCAGCATCAGGGGTCTCTGCTTCATCCCAACCTGCAGTCTCTCCACCTGACAGCTTGGTTCCTCTCAACATAACTCCGCACCAGTTTTCCCAGGCGGTGAGGGATGTCTTGGAGGCTTCCAGGAAGCCTGCTACTCGTCAATGCTACTCCCAAAAATGGACTAGATTTTCTTCATGGTGTATTTCCAATTCTAAGGAGCCTCAGCGAGCCTCCCTATCCTCTGTTTTGGACTATCTTTTACATCTGTCTCAGTCTGGTCTCAAGTCGACATCTATACGAGTCCACCTGAGTGCTATTGCGGCTTTCCATCAGCCTCTACAAGGGAAACCTCTCTCTTCTCATCCTGTGGTTTCCAGATTTATGAAAGGACTTTTTCATGTCAATCCTTATCTCAAACCGCCTCCAGTGGTTTGGGATCTAAATGTTGTCCTTTCTCAGCTTATGAAACCTCCTTTTGAGCCTCTGAGCAAGGCTCCACTAAAGTTTCTCACTTGGAAAGTGGTTTTTCTGGTGGCCCTCACATCTGTTCGCAGGGTCAGTGAGCTTCAGGCCTTGGTGGCGGACCCACCTTTCACAGTATTCCATCATGACAAGGTGGTCCTCCGCACTCACCCGAAATTCCTGCCTAAAGTGGTCTCTGAATTTCACCTCAACCAATCCATTGTGCTTCCAGTGTTCTTTCCAAAGCCTCATTCTCATCCTGGAGAATCAGCTCTTCATACTCTGGACTGTAAACGTGCTTTGGCTTTCTACTTGGATCGCACCAAACCACACAGAACTGCTCCTCAACTTTTCGTCTCCTTTGATCCAAACAAGTTGGGACGACCTGTATCGAAGTGCACCATCCCCAACTGGATGGCGGCTTGTATCTCTTTCTGCTATGCCCAGGCTGGATTACCCCTTCCCTGTAAGGTCACAGCACATAGGGTCAGAGCAATGGCAGCCTCTGTAGCCTTCCTCAGATCGACACCGATTGAGGAGATTTGTAGGGCTGCCACTTGGTCCTCGGTTCATACGTTCACCTCTCATTATTGTCTGGATACTTTCTCCAGACGGGATGGGCAGTTTGGCCAAACTGTATTACAAAATTTGTTCTCCTAAGTTGCCAACTCTCCCTCCATCCCATTGAGGTTAGCTTGGAGGTCACCCACTAGTGAGAATACCTGCCTGCTTGTCCTGGGATAAAGCAATGTTACTTACCGTAACAGTTGTTATCCAGGGACAGCAGGCAGCTATTCTCACGTCCCACCCACCTCCCCTGGGTTGGCTTCTCTGCTAGCTACCTGAACTGAGGAGACACGCCCGGAGCATCGGGCGGGAAGGCACTGGCGCATGCGCGGTGCGGGCATCTCGAAACTTCTGAGTTTCTTCAAGCAAGACATGCTTGCAAGATGTCCGTATCGGGGCTCTGTCGGATGACATTACCCACTAGTGAGAATAGCTGCCTGCTGTCCCTGGATAACAACTGTTACGGTAAGTAACATTGCTTTATGGATTGAGAACTTGTTCAAAGATAGAAAACATAGAGTGGGTTCTCAATGGAGAAGAGTAGTGGGGTTCTCAAGGGGTCTGTGCTGGGACCGCTGCTTTTTAACATATTTATCAATGAGATAGGAATAACTATTTGTACCTTTGCTTAATCTTTGTAAACCGCATAGAACTTCATGGTATTGCGGTATATAAGTTGTTGTTATTATTATTATTATTATTATAATTAAATTTGCTGATAACTCGAAGTTGTTAAATCACAAGAGGATTGTGAAAAATTGCAAGAGGACCTTGTGAGACTGGGAGATGACATATGACATTTAATGTGAGCAAGTGCAAAGTGATGCATGTTGGAAAAAGGAATCCAAACTATAGCTATGTGATGCAGGGTTCTGTTAGGAGTCACTGCCCAGGAAAAGGATCTAGGTGTCATTGTTGAGGATATGTTGTTTTAAATTTTTTATTCATTTTCATATATCCACAAATGTAACATAGAAATTTTAAAAGATCACATAAAACATTCACTTGAATTCCTTTCATGTATCACTGTAAATACAATATATTATTCTGTATTTATAAACAATAATACCTAAAATATCTGTATTACCTAATATGTATAATAATTGTGGTTAAAATTTAAACCCTTTTCCCTCCCCTCCCAATACACATAACAATTATAATAAAAATAATGACAAATATTTAAGTTGAGGATACGTTGAAACCCTCAGATTGGTGTGGTGGCTGCTAAGAAAGTAAATAGAATGTTAGGAATTATCAGGAAAGGAATGGAAAATAAAGATGAAAATGCTATAATACCATAGTAACATAGTAGATGACGGCAGATAAAGACCCGAATGGTCCATCCAGTCTGCCCAACCTGATTCAATTTAAATTTTTTTTTTTTTCTTCTTAGCTATTTCTGGGCGAGAATCCAAAGCTTTACCCAGTACTGTGCTTGGGTTCCAACTGCCGAAATCTCTGTTAAGACTTACTCCAGCCCATCTACACCCTCCCAGCCATTGAAGCCCTCCCCTGCCCATCCTCCTCCAAACGGCCATGCACAGACACAGACCGTACAAGTCTGCCCAGTAACTGGCCTAGTTAAATCTTTAATATTATTTTCTGATTCTAAATCTGTGTTCATCCCACGCTTCTTTGAACTCAGTCACAGTTTTACTCTCCACCACCTCTCTCGGGAGCGTATTCCAGGCATCCACCACCCTCTCCGTAAAGTAGAATTTCCTAACATTGCCCCTGAATCTACCACCCCTCAACCTCAAATTATGTCCTCTGGTTTTACCATTTTCCTTTCTCTGGAAAAGATTTTGTTCTACGGTAATACCCTTTAAGTATCTGAACGTCTGAATCATATCTCCCCTGTCTCTCCTTTCCTCTAAGGTATACATATTCAGGGCTTCCAGTCTCTCCTCATACGTCTTCTGGCGCAAGCCTCCTATCATTTTCGTCGCCCTCCTCTGGACCGCCTCAAGTCTTCTTACGTCTTTCGCCAGATACGGTCTCCAAAACTGAACACAATACTCCAAGTGGGGTCTCACCAATGACCTGTACAGGGGCATCAGCACCTTCTTCCATCTACTGACTACGCCTCTCTTTATACAGCCCAGAATCCTTCTGGCAGCAGCCACTGCCTTGTCACACTGTTTTTTCGCCTTTAGATCTTCGGACACTATCACCCCAAGGTCCCTCTCCCCGTCCGTGCATATCAGCTTCTCTCCTCCCAGCATATACGGTTCCTTCCTATTATTAATCCCCAAATGCATTACCCAAATGCAATACCCTTGTATTGCTCTATGGTACTGGTCACCATATCTCAAAAAAGATATAACAGAATTAGAAAAGCTACAGAGAAGGGCAACAAACATGATAAAAGAGATGGGATGACTTCCCTGTGAGGAAAGGCTAAAGTAGCTAGGGCTCTTCAGCTTGGAGAAGAGATGGCTCAGGGTTGATTTGATAGAGGTCTATAAAATACTGAGTGGAGTGGAAAGGGTAGATGTAACTCATTTGTTCACTCTTTCCAAAAATACTAGGACTAGGGGACATATGAAGAAGCTACTAAGTAGTAGATTTAAAACAAACTGGAGCAAATATTTCTTCACACAATGTGTAATTAAACTCTGGAATTTGTTGTTGGAGAATGTAGTGATGAAATCAGTTAGCTTAGCAGGATTTAAAAAAGGTTTGGATAATTATTGAGATGGCTTTAGGATAAGCAGCATAAAATCTGTTTTACTACTTGGGATCTAGCTAGATACTTGGGGCCTTAGTTGGCCACTGTTGGAAACAGGATACTGGGCTTGATGGACTTTCGGTCTGTCCCAGTATAGCAATTCTTATATTTTTTTGTTCTTGTACAATCCCACTCAATTCCTGGACAAGTGGAATGTAACAGAGTAGTCCCATCAAGTCAGGGTGGGACTGATGAGCCTGCTGCCAAAACAGAGGAACTGAAGGCAGCATCCTGCTTAGCTGCAACATCAATCCTGTAAAACTTGGTAAAAGTATGCAAGGAGGACCCAGGTAGCAACTCTGCAAATCTCAAGAGAAATCGCCGACAACTCTGACTTGCAACTTTTCTATATTAAGTTGATGTTCCCAATACAGCACATAAGAATACATCTTTCCACTTGGAGATATGTCATCTTTTACTTTCTTTTGTTTTATTTTTCTCCAAATTTTGATTTCCAAATTATATTATCTGCTTATAACTTTTATTTGGGGGATTTGCCGAAATTCCACAAAACGAGTAGGCTATTCAGACAATTTTATTTTGTGATCATCTGCTCATTGTCAGTGTTTGTTTAATCTAATTGGTACAATTTTTATTTGTGTTTTATTTTAATCGGTATATGTACAATTCATATTACTGCAATTTTTACTAGTAATCCAGATTCCTGTTTTTGTTATTCAACAGTGTAATTTACAATTTTCCATTTACTTAGGGCAGTCTATGACATTTTTTTATCATGATTATGGTCTCTGTGCTACATTTGTATTCAGCTTTATACATATGTTCGTCTGATGTGTTGACAATTCTTGTACATATGATTTCTGTGATATATTTGTTGGTCTGCTTCATGACTGTTTCATTTTACTAGTGTTTTCATTTTTATTAGTGTTATGCTCACAATTTATATATATTTGGGACTGTTTGAGACGTTTTTGTTCATTTGCTTTGGTATTAAAATTGTTCTTTTACATGTTTTTTAATATGTAATTTAATATGTTTATACATGTATATTTATTTGTTTTTATTCTTAATTTTTTGTACTCGTGATTTATTAGACTGTTGACAAAGGCAAAATTGCTGAAACACTCAGTGTCGAGTCTGTACAATTCATATTTTGTTGTTGACCAATAAAGTTCAATTTGGACACATCCCCCGCTGTGTGATCAACATCTTTTCCTCCTGACTCCTGTATTTGGATTGTTCTCCCTATCGTAGAGGCCTAACAGTCTCCTCTCTTCAATGAATTCCAGAGGACTGGAGCTAAACAATAAAAAGCACTCTTACGAGTGGATTCCTAGTAAGCTTTTTGGCTGTGAGAGTACTAACCTATGATCATTAAGGGAATGGAAGAAACATGATGGGGTATAAGAAATGGAGAAGCTAGGTAAGCTGAGATACCAGTGACTTCAGTCACCTTTTCCTATCGATGATCACATCTGTTTCTGCTGGCGTAATTCTGCGCAAAAAAAATTGAAAATTCTGTATAAAATTTTAGAAAAACTCTGCAAAGTTTATTTGTAGTGTTTGCATAGACTTCCCCTAGTCTATGGCCTGAAATTCCTTCCTATCTTTTCCTTTCTCAGGTTCCAGCTTCCTCTGTTCCCTCTCTCATTCCAACTGCAGTTTTGTCTCCCTCTAAATCCCACCTCTCTCACTCGCATCCTGAATTCCCTCCCTAGCCCCCATGGTGTAAGAACATAGGAATTGCCACTGTTGGGTCAGACCAGTGGTCCATCGTGCCCAGCAGTCCACTCCCGCCGCGGCCCTTAGGTTAAAGACCAGTGCCCTAATTGAGTCGAGCCTTACCTGCGTACGTTCTGGTTCAACAGGAACTTGTCTAACTTTGTCTTGAATCCCTGGAGGGTGTTTTCCCCAATAACATCCTCTGGAAGAGTGTTCCAGATTTCTACCATTCTCTGGGTGAAGAATTTCCTTACATTTGTATGGAATCTATCCCCTTTTAACTTTAGAGAGTGCCCTCTCGTTCTCTCTACCTTGGAGTGGGTGAACAACCTGTCTTTATCTACTAAGTCTATTCCCTTCATTATCTTGAATGTTTCGATCATATCCCTTCACAGTCTTCCTCTTTTCTTTGGCATATCTCTCTCTCTCGTGTCACTGGCTAAGAATCTCTTCCTCCCTTCCCCTTTCTGGTCTGGGTCACACTTTTCCTCTCTACCATCCCCCACCCCCTTGTCTCCCTTTCTTCACAGCCAAGACTCTCTTCCTCCCTACCACCCCTTTCTGGTCTAAAAGCAGCCTCCTGGATATCACTCTTTCTACCATTCACCCCCCCCCTCCCATTTATAGGTCAAGCATCCATGTCTCCTCACCCCACTGCCTCTCTTGCTTTCATATTTTCCTCCCTTTCCATCCTCCTTTCTTGTCTGGGTTACTTTCTACCCCCATCCTTATGGGTCCAGCATTTATCTCCCCTCTCCTACATGTGTCCTGTACATGTCCCTTCCTCCCCCTTTTGGTTCATCATGTCCCCTCATCTCCCACCCCTAATTGTGGTCCACTATCCATCTCCTCTTCCCCCTTCTGCAGGTGTGCACTCTCTCACTCTCTACATGACCTCCTCTCTCTCCCCCCCTCCCATGGCATCGCCCTGCTCCTGATCCTACAATCCCCCCTTCCTGTATGGAGACCCTTTCTTTTATGCGCAGGCCTTCCAAAAGCTGTAGTGAACATAAGAATTGCCGCTGCTTGGTCAGACCAATGGTCCATTGTGCCCAGCAGTCGCCGGCTAGCTGAGCCACTGCTGTAAACAGGTTGCTTGCAGCTATCCCTGCCAGGGCCTTTCCTCTGCCATGTTGGAAGTGAGCAGGAGTGCAGATGATAGGCCGATGCAGAATTCTGCACCAAATTCTGTACTGGGCAGTAGCAATCCACTCCAACGACCCTTCCTATCTCATATTGCTTCTGGTAGTCACTTACCATTCACAATACATATGTATGCAACATACATATGTGCCACAACATAAAGCAGAGGCCAGAATCTACCACAAATCAACTACACAACCAACAGCCAGATCAGTCCAAATAAAAGTTAGTCCAAATAAAAGTTAGTCCGAATAACAAGCAGTCTGTGCAACACCACCTCCATTTTATGTGAATGTATATCTCGGGCATACATAAGAGTCAATTTTTCCTAAATGAGCGGGGAGTAGTATACCCCTTCTAAGTTACCCCTTCTCGAACAAAGTGGAGGCGCTTGCTAAATTGTAGTGGTGCTCAAGCCCTTACAGCGTTGGCACATAAGCAGGCATATTTAAGAACTATGAATATGCTAATCTAGTGTACCGCTCACAAGTGCCCCAGATTTCCTGGAAGTCCGTCTCGCCACGTGACAGTTGAGAGGGCGTGGTCAAGGAGAAAAGCGGCGGTTTCCCTGACAGCGGAAATCCCGGGGGGAGGAGGGGGGGAGCTTGAGTTGCGGTTCTCTGCAGACCCTATAAACTGGTTAATAATGGGTTCACTCGGTTTGAAAAACGCACATTGAAACGATCACATAAGGATTTCGTAAAACGGCAGGTAACGGAATCTCACAGTTGAGATGTTGCCATTCTCGGTTCCCAGCGCACTTTCCTGCCTAAACCTTGTCCTCCTTGAGAGCCACCGTGTCCAATAGGAAGCTGCCTTGTAAGGAGGTTTGGGCGGCCAATTGCCGGTGATGTTGCTGTGTCGCGGTTTGGTTGGTAGGAAGGGGAGCGAGTGACAGGTAGGAGGTGAGTGAGAGGACGTGGGGGAACTAGTGACCCTTAAACGGGCCTTCTTCTGCAGGTAACAGAGTGATGGCGCCTTCCTCTGCAGGGGTGGGCAGCAGCTGGGGGTGAGCGGGACCGGTAGTCGCTGAGAGGAAGGAAGAGGCGCAGCTTTAGACACTAGCGCAGATAGCTATTGATGTCAATTCCTACGGAAGCAGTGTTGTTCTCACCTTTTCTCTATCATATTGAGAGTATTCCAACTGTATGAAGCCGACTGGCCTAAGAGGGGAAGAACAGCGAGAGAGATTATTTATCAAAACTCTGCTTGCTCTTGACCGTGAAACAGAAGGCGGAGCGCTGGGGTGATGGTTGTTTAAACGTTTGGTTTTTTTTTCATTTTTATTTTTTTAGTTGGAGATGTTGGGGAAGTAATAAACTACACAATGTTTGTTCTGCTATGGAACATGAAAACTTGCTGATATCCTCCTGCTATCAACAGAAGGTAAATGGAACTAATTGAGATTCTTTTGCTAGGGAAAGATGTGATGCGTTGTCATTCATTTATTTCATAGGCATTTTAATGTAGGAGCTCTTGTGGGACATAATTCAAACTTTCGTGATCAGTGTCTATTTACTCCATAGTAATGGTGAAAATATATGATTGGATAGATCCAGTTTTTCCTTTTATGCAATTGTCTTAAGCAGAAGTATTTTGGGATCATGTGAAACACATGATTTTATATTGATTGTTGCAGTTTCCGGGTCTCGCTGCATCTGGATAGGTAGAACAGACATTTCAGCCACAGCATGATGGCTGAAACGTTGGCTCTACCTATTCAGACGCAGTGAGACTCGGACAACTGCAACAATCATGACGACAGCCGCAGAAGCCTATGAGAACATGATTTTAACTTGTTGCAAAACTCTGACTTAGCTGTTCATTTCAGTAAGAGAGCTGATGTAGGATATAAATAGGTAGGAGCCAGCTTCTGAAAATAAGTGGGGGTGCTCAACCCATAACTCACAACAAATTTCCCATTACCCTGCAAAAAAAAAAAAAAAAAAGGGAAAACAAAATGCATCTAGTAGGGAATGGTAGTGATGACCAGACTATAACTAAATGTCAAGAGCAGGGACAGAAAGTGTGGACAAATCAAAATCTAGGATCCAGCCATTCTCCTCCTCATCCCAGTATGTCAGTATCATTCTCTCTCTCTCTCTCTCTCCATTCAAGTAATTTATAACACTTTTCTCTAACCAATCTTCTTTTCCCTCAGCCCATCTACATCACACTCTTATTTCCTAATTTCCTCTTCCCCCTCCCTCAATCCTCTCTTTGTATTTTTTAACTTTTCTCTTTCTACATAGGCATAATTTGATGCTTTTATATTTAGGGGGCAGGGAATTTAATTACTCGGCCTGCTCTACTCACAACTTTGATTTTGACTCTTTTAGACTTTTAGTACAGTCTTTAATTCTTGATTATTGCAATGTTATTTACTTGGCATCTTGCAAGAAAAATTTAAAGCGTATTCATTTAATACAAAATGTGACCATACGCCTAATTTTAGGTCTAAAAATATATGAGCATATTAGTTATTTTTACCAACATCTACATTGGTTGCATTTTGAGGCATGGGTCCTTTTTAAATTTGGGTGTTTTTATTTTAAGGCTCTCTTAGGTTTGGCCCCAAAATATTTATCCTCTCATTTCAAGTTTTATAGATCAGTAAAGAACACTCGTAATGAATTAACGTTTATGTATCCATCCTACTATTAAGTCATGTCGTTTCAAGAAATTTCTTAGCAAAACGCCTTTCAATAAGGCAAACAGAATTCCTGGTTGAGTCCTTTGATTTTTCAAAATCATTTGTATATTGCTTTTAGAAAGGTTTTAAAAACACATTTGTTTGATAAATTTATTACATAATCATTTTTTATTGTTTTAATTGTACTTACTACCTTTTTAATGCTATTTTGTATGATCTTATTGTTTTAATGCTAATGTATAATCTTATTTTATGTAAACATCACTGATTGTCCAGTTCTTCTTTTCTGTGAACCGCCCGGATCCTCTTTGGATGGGCGGTATACAAGAATAAAAGTTATGTTACTCACTAAATCTATTTTAATCTGTTCTCATTTTCTGTTTTCCCAGCCTTCTACACTAAAACCTTGGATTGCAAGTAACTTGGTATGCAAGTGTTTTGCAAGACAAGCAAAACATTTTATTAAATTTTAACTTGATAAACAAGCAAGGTCTTGCAATACAAGTATATACAGTATTACACACATCACATTTGAGCCTATGGTTCTTCTCTCTCTGACACTGCAGGAGTGTAGTGACTGTTCTAAACCATCAAGGTCTTGAAATACGAGTACATACAATATTTTGTATTAAAGTTTTTGGGTTGTGGAACGAATCGTCTGAGTTTCCATTATTTCTTATGGGGAAATTTGCTTTGATATATGAGTGTTTTGGATTATAAGCATGTTTTCAGAAAAAATTATGCTTGAAAACCAAGGTTTTACTGGGATTGCCTCCATTCCCCAGCAAGGTCCAATGTACTTTTCCCTAGCTAGTTGTCATTCCATGCAGGCTTGGCTTACCAAGAGGTTCTGGCGAGTCCTCTTAAAGATTTGTTCAATAAATCTTTAGAGACAGGAGAGGTTCCACATGACTGGAGAAGAGCAGATGTAGTCCCTCTTTACAAAAGTGGTTGCAGAGATGAAATGGGAAATTACAGGCCGGTAAGCCTCACTTTGGCTATTGGAAAAATAATGGAAATGTTGCTGAAGTAAAGGATAGTGAAATTCTTAGAATCTGATGGATTTACAAGATCCAAGGCAACATGAATTTACAAAAGGTAAATTGTGCCAAACAAATCTGATTGAATTCTTTGATTGGGTGACCAGAGAATTAGATCAAGGACATGCGCTAGATGTAATTTACTTAGATTTCAACAAAGCCTTTGACATGGTTTCTCATAGGAGGCTCTTAAACAAACTCCATGGGCTGAAGTTAGGGCCCAAAGTGGTGAACTGGATTAGAAGCTGGTAGATGGACAGACGCCAGAGGGAGGTGGATAATGGAATTTGCTTGGAGGAGGGACAGGTGACTAGTGAAGTATCTCTGGAATTGGTGCTGGGACCGATTCTGTTTAATATGTTTGTGAGTGACATCGCTGAAGGGTTAGAAGGTAAGGTTAGCCTTTTTGCGGATGATACTAAGATTTGTAACAGAGTGGACACCCCGGAGGGAGTGGAAAACATGAAAAAGGAACTGCAAACGTTAGAAGAATGTTCTAATGTCTGGCAACTAAAATTCAAAGCGAAGAAATGCAGAGTGATGCATTTGGGGGCTAGAAATCCGAGGGAACCGTATGTGCTGGAAGTAGAGAGGCTGATAAGTTTCAAGTTTATTAAAAAAAATTTTGTACCGCTTATTCAGATTTCTAGGCGGTGTACAGCAATAATAAAAGAGATATCTTTAAAAGAGACAAAACAAATAAGGAGAGAGGGATCTTGGGGTCATTGTGTCTGAGGATCTAAAGGCATCTAAACAGTGTGATAAGGCAGCAGCTGCAGCCAGAGGGATACTAGGTAGTATAGAAAGAGGGCTAACTAGCAGAAGAAGGGAGGTGTTGATGACCCTGTATAGGTCATTAGTGAGGCCACACTTGGAGTATTGTGTTCAGTTTTGGAGGCTGTATCTGGTGAAGGATATAAAAAGACTTGAAGCGGTCCAGAGGAAGGTGACAAAAATGATAAGGGGTTTGAACCAAAAGAAGTATGAGAAGAGACTGGAAGACCTAAATATGCATACTCTAGAGGAGGGACAGGGGAGATATGATACAGACATTTAAATACTTGAAAGGGATTAATATAGAACCAAATCTTTTCCAGAGAAGAGAAAATGGTAAAACTAAAGGGCATAATTTGAGGTTGCAGGGAGGAAGACTCAGGAGCAATGTTAAGAAATCCTTTTTCAGGGAGAGGGTGGTAGATGCCTGAAATACCCTCCTACAGGAAGTAGTGGAGAGGAAAACAGTGATGGAATTCAAAAAAGCATGGGATAAACATAAAGGATCTCTAATTAAAAAATAAAGGATGTAAATGAAAGAATTAAGGCTGGTACTGGACTGACTTGCATGGCCTGTGTCCCATATGTGGTGATTTGGTGTAGAATGGGCTGGGGAGGGCATCAGTGGGAACTCCACTAACTTGGAACATGAGGATGTTATTGGCCAGACTTATGGTAGATATCCTGCAAACAGGATGGTTGGATAAGCTGGAGAGAGCTTGAACGACAACTTCAGCATTTGGAACCTAGGACAATATCAGGCGGACTTTACAGTCTATTTTCCAGAAATATCAAAGAAGTTAATTTAATCATTAATTTTTAATGGCAATAACTAATGGGCAGACTGGATGGATCGTTCAGGTCTATATTTGCCATCATTTACTATGTTATCATGTTACTAAGTATAGGGACAGCATCTGTCACACTCCTTGGCTCTTCAGGTGAGCTGGGTGGGGACAGCATCTATCAGACTCATCACAAGCTGCCCATTCAGGTGAGCTAGGTGGGGGCTGACTCGGTGCTCTTAAAGTGCCATGATGAAATGGCTACGATTAAACTTCCCACACTGAACCAGCCGCAATGAAAGGGCCACACTGAACTGGCTGCACTGAAATGACCGTGCTGAATTGTCCCATTCCGTATGGATTTTTCCAAACTTGTCCAAACCTTTTTAAAACCATCTACATTAACTGCTGTTACCACATCTTCCAGCAACGAGTTCCAGAGCTTAACTGTTCTTTGAGTGCAAAAAATATTTCCCCTCTTGGTTTTAAATGTATTTCCCTATAACTTCAGAGTGTCCCCTAGTCTTTGTAATTTTGATGAGTAAAAAATCGATTCACTTGTTTGCACTAGTGATATGCATGTGTTGATCATTTCTCCTATATTCCTAGATATCGTATGAGAGACTATAGGTTTATTCGGACATTCTTCACATGTTAAAAGTGCTACGTGCCAATGCTTCATTATAATCTGGTTGATTTGGGGCAAGAGTGGTATATATTTTTGCACAAAGGTTACTCCTGGATCAATTTGCTCCTCTTTATGTTGCGATAATAGCTCTCTCTGGGCAGGCATACTTAGCTCGTAGGAATGCCATCTGAACACTTCCATGGTTAACCGCGTTGAAGGAATCTGTTCTTTAGTATCTTAGCCTGCCTCCTATAATCTTCAAGACAGAAATAGATCTGTGTCAGTCATAAAAACTGTCTAATAGGTGAACATTGTCTTAATCAATATGGGTGAAAGCTGTGAAAACGTAAAAAACTTCGTCATCTTTCTGAACAATGTTGTTCCCAGAATATCATTCATTTAAAAAATATGTAAATCCATTAAAAATTATAATTTTGATGTCAAAGGTGGCTGTAAATTGAATACAAGGATCAAGGATGTTTATTGGTTCAACGTGGCCTCAGAGGAGGACCAGATGAAAAAAATATCAGCCAAGAATCTCTTCAAGAATCACATCCTGAAACCACTGAGAAGGATGTATACATTTTTCCTGCCAAAGATGGAGCTAAAGATGCACCCATTGCTATTCCATGGGTCTGTTGGAACAATTCTCTGTTGAACCAGAAAAAACTTTTAAATAATACCAGTTGAGCCAGGTTTAACAAAAATGAAGTAGAGGGAGCCCAAGGTGTCCAAGGGAGGAGCCCAAGGCGCCTCAGCCGATTAGGGCCTTAGGCCCCACCCCGTGCATCACATGATGTACCGGGGCATGGCATAAGGCCTCAGACTCTTTGCGGGAGGCATTGTAGTAGGAGGGATTGAGCACCCCTCCTGCTCTGTTAAAGGTATGGGGAGGGGGGGAGGGGACAGTGGGTGGGGAAGGGGCGTCCGTGGGGAGGTGGCATCAGGGAGTTGGCATCCCTCCTGCCGTTACCTTAGTTTTTGGGTGGGACCGATGACAGAGGGAGTGGGAACCCTCCTGTCATTTTCGATGCGGCTGCGGGGCAAATTTTTTTGGGGGGGTTCAAGGAGGGAGGGGGGTTAGGGGTACTTGTTGGGAGGGGGGTTGTAGTTGTAGATATGGCAGGAGGGTGTGGGAACCCTCCTGCCATAATTTTAAAGAGCCCGAAGGTATGGGGAAGGGTGGGCCAGGCCAATGGCGATGGCAGGAGGGAGTTGGCATCCCTCCTGCCAAATTTGCGGGGACCGGGTGGGCAGCATCGGGCCCGATGGCAGCGGCGGATTTAAAACCATGTGCTTGCTCTGCTAAAAAGCATTGCGAGCCCGTGGTTTTAAAGGGCAGAAGAGGGCAAGAGAGTCAGCCAGGATAGGTCTTCAGCAGTCACTTATTTTCTGATCAGCAAGCCCAATCAGTGTTAGCTAAAGTGTTTAGTGAATCGCTGCCCTCCCAAATTTGCATGCCATTTCCCTCATTTGCATGCACGGATCGGGAGGGGATCACTAAACACTTTAGTGAATCGGGCTGGAGGGAAATTTGCTCGCTAAGTCTCGCAAACTGATTGGTACACGATCGATTTACTTTGTGAATCTAGTCTTAAGAAGACCAGAGCCATATAATGTTCAAAGGTGGGGAATGTGTGTGAGAATCAAGACTAAAAGACCCAAGAAGAGAGGTAAAGTTTGTTATGAATGAATTGCAAAGTGGGATGGGTGGGGGGAGATGAGATGACTTCAGATTTGACGCAAGGAATACAAGGCCAAATGACAAATGGGATATGTAATTAGATGTAAGCCCTCTTACATTATTGTTTACTTCTAGAAATGCCAAAAGCTGTAGCTTGGCTAACTTCAGAAAGCCTCTGTTACTGTAATGTACACTTGTCTATTGAAACTGGTCATAATATAGACATCGATAACACAGTTACCTCCTTCAAATAAGATTTTTGCATTGTTTGAATTCATTCAGCCATTTAAGGAACTCGTATGCAGCATGAAGAAAACACATTTCAGTGAATGAAGAAACATTGTCACAATTTCTTAACTGCATTTTTGAACTTATACCATATACACTACTGTATACTTGAATATAAACATATCCAAATATAAACCAAGGTAACCCTTTTTCTGATGCAATAGGGAAGACATTCTAGACTAGTGGGTAGTATCCCAATGGCCGCATGCCATCTGTAGAAGGAATCAAATCTGGATTTGCTCTCTACTTTAATGTGCTTCTCTACTTCTGCTCTACTTCAATGTGCTCTATAGCTCCACCTACAGTTTTTTCCTTCTGCACGCGTGCCAGCAGGAGTGTATTTATTCTGCTCCCTCCTTTTTATTATTTTATTCAGTGTTTTTCATCCCTTTTTTCGGGACTTCTTGTGCTCGAGGCAATTAAGCTCTGCCTGCGTGGAGAACTCTGTCTGGTCTGCAGCTGATAGGCCAATCCCAGTGGATACCTGTCAGCCAGCCTGGTTCTATTTCTGAGGAGTATGGGCTGTCCCCATTTCTCCTACTACTGGATGTAGTTCAGCGCAGGCTGTTGGGCATACCTAGGAGACTCGGCAGTATCTTGCAGGTGCCAACTGCATTCCATTCCATGCCTCTGCCCATTCCTTAGCGCGTCTGTCGGTCCACAGGGATGGAGATATAGTCAGGCATGGAGTCTGGCAGCCCGAAGATCAGTATCATGGAGGCATTCAAAGCAATGGTTCTGATTCCAGCTACTGTGAGAGAGCTGTGGCAGGCTGCAGCACATTTCTAGCATTTCAGCACAAGTCACAGTGAGTAAAGGCAGTTAGCCTGTGAGGTGAATCCTTGGGGGGTGGGGGAGGTCTGAATTTTGCAGTTTTGAAAGTTTCTGCATATCCTCCTGTGTTACCCAGCTGAAAAATCCTAAAATTGCCATTTTTAATGTTTGCTATGTATGAAAAATATTGCGATTTTGGCACAAATTTCTTAACGGTGGTCATCTTGGATTTTTAGTGATATTTTTTTACATAAGTTCCCACCTTCTCCAAAACTGAAATTTTTGCTTCCAAACTTGTTTGGATGGAGTTCTTGGGTTCTCCTAATGTGAATTCTTTCCAGGATTACACAAATTGGGTGCTTTTGGAATGTTTTTGCATCAGGTGTTGATGTGGTACAGCCAGGAGTGATGGCAGTGCAAAGCGTAGCCTCTTCCTTGATTCAGCAGGTGACTAAATGCTCGGCTAGCTTGGTGGGGCAGTTATTTTGTTTTCAGGGCTCAACATGGTTTATGGTTCCATGTGCAAGGCTGTGGACCCTCTGTCATCTCAGGGTGACTCTGCGTCCCAGGAGCCGGAGGCCTTTGCAGACTTTATGGCATATTTGTCCTCTGCAGGCGTTTTCTGCAGCACATGTGGCAGGAGTCGATAATATACCAGTCAATTCCCTCAGCAGACGGGCATTGGATCTGGGCAAGTGGGAGCTGTCCTTAGTAGTGTTCCAAGCCATTGTGCAGTGCTGGGATTAGCCCTGCGTACTTGTAGCCATGACGCAGGGCAATGCGATACCTTAATTCTTCAGTTGAAGATCCAAGCCTGACAGCACAAATCTCGATGCTGTTGTGCCACCTTAGCCTCGGGGTATTCCCCTGCATGTTAAGTCATTCGACGGAGAGCGACCCTTCTGGGTCATGTTATTCTGGTGGCTCCGTACTGGCTTCACAGGCCATGGTACACAGCTCTGCTGTGTCTTTGCAGAGGTAGCAGCTCGGTTCGGCACCCCTCCAGACTTGCTTTCTTAGGATCCGGTCTCTATGGAGAACTCGGGTCACTTTGCTCTTACAGCATGGATTTTGCATGCACAACTTTTGCACACACAAGCTATTCGGAAGTAGTTATTGCCATGCTTCTCAAGTCTATGCAGTCAACTACTGTGTCTGCCTATACTGAGGCATGGTAGACTTTCCAGCATTGGTGTGACCAGGAATGGCCAGAGCTGTATTCCGCTCAGATTTCAGTTGTTTTGCCTTTCTTCTGGCTGGTCTGGATACAGGCTTCACTGTGGCATTCCTTCGTGTTCAAGTGGCTGGGCTCTATTGTTTCAGAGCCCAGGTCTGTCCTTAATCTTGGGCATCCTTAATGTTGGTTATTGCCAGATTTCAGCAAGGGGCTCTTTGCATTAAACCGCCGATTAAACCACTGTTCCCTTTGATCCTCTTCGAGATGCTTCTCTCTTGACCTTGACTTTCCCAGTTGTCTTTCTGGTTGTTGTTACTTCAGCAAGCCATATCTCTGAACTTCAAATTCTATCTTGTCAAGAGCTGTTCTGCCAATTCTTGGTGTCTGGTCTTCTTGTGCACTGTTCCTTCTTTCCTGCCAAAGTTGATTTTGGCTTCCATGTTCATCAGAAGGTGTGTTTGCCTGTTTTTCAGCCTACTGGTTCTAAGCCACAAGATTGCCTTTTAAAGACACTTGCTGTGCGCAGGATGCTTCTTCGTCACTCTGACCTTCTGTTTATACTGAGTCATTGTGTTGAGCGGGGCACTCCCATTTCCAAGGCCATCATTTCTAGGACTATGGCTTCTTCAAGGGCCAAAGTAAGTGCCGGTCTCTCTTGAGGGAATCTGCGTGGCAGCAGCGTGGTCCTCTTTGCACATGTTTGCCAAGTATTACAGAGTTGATGTGGTGGCGAGACAGGACTCTGCCTTCAGGTCCCTGGTTTTTTAGGTCGGCGCAATAAGCCTGCTTTGGTACATTGTCCTTGTCTAGAATGTCTCCCAATTACACTAGAAAAAAAGATTATGTACTTACTCTGGTAAGCTCTTTTCCACTAGATAGGAGAGACATTCTATACTCCCACCCTGTACTTCCTGCACCTGTCTACTGCCTGTTTATGCTTGTCCAAGTTGCTTCTTGGATGTTAGTCAGCCCTTGGGTTGGGAACACTCTATCTATATGTCACTTTTATGCAGGGGTCATATTTGTAAGATGGCTCTCGGTGCTTGGGTACTAACTGTAGGTGGAGCTAGAAAGCACACTGAAGTAGTGCAGCACCACAGAAAGAAAATCTGGATTGGATTCCTTCTGCAGATGGCACACGGCCATTGGGATACTACACACTTGTCTATAATGTGTCTCCCCTATCTTCTGGAAAAGAGCTTACCAGGGTAAGTACATAATCTCTTTTTTCCCCAATAAAGAGGGAAAAAAGTTTGTGTTGAATATAAATCAAACTCATGGCATTATCATGAAGTTACTGTGAAATGGAGGGGTGGCCTAGTGGTTAGAGCTAGAGGTTGTGAGTTCAATCCCAGCATGCTTCTTGTGGCTTTGGGCAAATTACTTAACATTCCATTGCCCCAGGTACCACAGTTAGACTGTGAGCCTGCCAGGACTGATAGGGAAAATGCTTAAGAGTACCTGATTACTATTCAATGTATTTTAAACCACCTTGAGTGAATTTCTTCATAAAAAGGCAATTAATCTAAAAAAATACTTGTCAGCCATTTTGAGTAGTGAAACTGCATGGGGCAGGAGCTTAGGTGGATCGCTCTTGCCCTGGTTCGCCACTGGACCAGCAGGGCTTAAGTGAGGCCTGTGATGGGTCTGAGAGGGGGAGGACTTGAAAATAAACAGAGACCCCCTTTTTTGGCCCCAAAATCTAGGTTTTTATTTAAGTATAACTTTAAAAACAATGTACATAGACATACACATAGCTGTGCTGATTTTTGTTTCTCTAGTTATCTGTGAATTTCTCCCATCACTGCCCGGGCTTTTCTGGCACTAGAAGATGAAATGCAAGTTGGATTTATGAGCTACCCATAACTTCTGCATAGTCTTCTTGAGCTGCAGCCCCAATTTGTTTCTACTACTATGCCTACTCTTGCCTTGTATGTTCTATTGCTTTCCATACTCTGCTGTCTTTGTGGGCACCCCACCCCATTCCTTCAGCTCATCACCCTGCAGATGTCTACTTCCTCTGCTTTTGGACTCTTGTTTTTCCTTACTTGCAACTGCCAAGAACAGATCTCTTCAATTCTCTCTACTTTCAGGAGAAAGCAGAAATCCATGTGCACAAGCAGCTGGCTTAGTTCCCTTGGCTGCCAGAGCTGTTCTGCTGCTGTTACTTCTAGCACTTAGAGTGAATCCATTTGGTACCATAGCGCACTCCTGGTGGAATTCCACACCACTGTCTCAGGCAAAATTCCCAAGTCCCACAGAACTTACCTTTTTTCTGTGCAGAATTCTGGTCTCAGCGATGTCCCTGCTTGGGCTAACACCACATGCATGGGCCAGTCACATGATCCACTGCCTCAGACCTTCTTTCTCTGTCGAGTGTATGTTTTCTAGGTTGAGGGTATAGCCTTGGATGGGCCTGAGTCCACCAAGCAGTGATGCACCTACGCATCACCAGCATAAGGGGAGTTTGCTGGGCTCCTACACTCCTGCTTCTCTGTCCCTAAAGTGTGGTTTCATTGGGTCCTATCAGTGATACCCATATGCTGCCTTCTACTAACCCGGAAGCCTCTCCTTTGCTGTGTCCTGCGCCTTCCCCTCTGCCAGAAGGAGGCAGGACGTGAAGGAGAAATGTTGGACATATGGGTGGAGAAGAGGATGAGGCTGCTGCAGGGGAAAGAGGGATAAATGTTGCACATGAAGAGGGAAAGGGAGAGATGTTGCGGGGATGGGGGGATAGAAGTTCGACTCAGTAATAGAAGAAATCTCTTAAGGGTTCCTTGTACAAAGCGGCACTACCAATTAGCGGCACGCTGAGTGTGATGAAGTCTATTCAATTCCCTTGGGCTTCTTCATATTTGGTGTATGCCAATTGATAGCTCCACTTTGCAAAGGGAGCCCTAAATGAGAAAAAACTTGAAGGCTCTTTGTTTTCTCTACTATAAATGAAAATACTGAATTGTACTAAGATTTCTAGAGAATAATTAGCAAAAATATTGTTTAAATTTTGACAAATAAACTTGCAGAATTTTGAAAATTTTGCACAGAATTCTGCCAGTAGTGCCGTCAGCCTACAGATGGTAGATGAAGTCTCAAAGAAGGCTGAAGAAAAGGAATTGCAGTGAGCAGTATACATGCTGGATGAAGTGGGTCTAGTTCTGTTCTCTGCATACTGCATGTTAATTCCTACATGTCAAGCTTCTTCCTGTCTACAGCATGAGAGGCATATGTGACTACTCGTACCCTTTGTTGCTATGAGATGCAGAGAGCAGAACCTAGGTGCTGGTCTAGACCTGGACATCAGGCAATGAATAACTTTTCTATTGTATCCCCATTATACAGTAGCATACTGGTTGGGAAACAACGTGCACTGGGTTTTGGGGTAGGATATATTACCTAAAGTCAGTGGTGGAGGGGGGAAGTGTCCGCCCTGGGAGCTGTTTTGGTGAGGGCGCCAGCACCTGTCCTCTCCGCCCCTCCCCCACTACTGCACGACCCTTCCCTCGTACCTCTTTAATGTTCGTGGCGCGAACAGCAACGCCAACCTGCTGCTTGTGCCAGCTTCGGCTCTTCCTCTGACGTTCTGGGCTTGCGCCTAGGAAGTGACGTCGGAGGATGAGAAGACGCTGGCGTGAGCAGCAGGTTGGGGTTGCTGTTTGTGCCGGGAACGTTAAAAGAGGTAGGGAAGGAAGGAGCATGCAAGTGGCAGGAGTAGGCAGGGAAGGAGCGGATGGGGTGGAGAGGAGGGCAGGAGTGAGGCACCACTGCACTGGGCACCTCTCACCCTTGCAATACCACTGCCTAAAGTCACTCTTGAGTTATTGGCAGAGTTAGAATCCTGAGTCTGTTAACTGTAGCCAAGATTTCTTCGCATTTTGTATGATTAATATTGCAACTTTCAGCTGCTTTTGAATTAGCTTGCTGCTGGATCAGAGTAACCCACACATATATAGATCTCTAAATTCCCATGCTGCAGTCTATGGAAAAGATGAGTTTATAGACCTCAGTGCCTTTTAATTTAAGGTTGGGAAGTCCTTGAGGAAGCTGCTTATTGACAGCTGCTTGTAAAAATAGTACTTGATATCCTGGGGGCTGTGACCACCAAGTAAGACTTTAATGGCAGTGCTAGCAGTTAGTGTCCTATGCCTCTGTTATAAATCTAAATGGGGAGCTTTCAATAACTGAAAGCTGTGATGGAAAATGTATTTCCAGGGGAATGAATGAGTGTTCACAAACTGAACTGTGTGGATGTTTGCTTTGTTAAAAATAATTTAATTACTAGGGAAAAATCTGTTTAGAACATTTGTTTGTGCTTCATACTGTGGATCCTAGAATGAAGGGAGTTCCCTTTATAGAGTACTGCTGCAATGTCTAAATGTGGATGCAGTTTAGACTCGTTTTAAAACGGTTAGTATGCAGATATTTCATGTGCACCGTAAGGGACATTTTGCACAAGGTAGCATCATAACCTTTCTCTGAACTGCTTTGGATGTCTCTGGTTAGGCTGGGAAGACAATTTTATAAATACTTTAAAATAAGTAGAAGCAGTAGACTCAGATATAGCTATAGATAGAGAAGAGGAATACATAGGTCTAAAAACACCACCCATTTATAACATAAAAGTTAGGTGACCACCTATCTAGGGATGCTCTGGTGGCATCTACCATTGTTTAATTGTGCAACAGGACTGGTAGTCTTGACCAGCGGATAAAACCCTCATTAGCTGCAAGGGTTGTAGAGAACCCACTGTTTTGTTTTCATGCTCCACCTCACATCACTCTGGGATGAGCTCCACCCCCTCAGGTTCTGTAGGCCCTTGCAAAGACCCTGTAGGAGCATTTGGAAGAGGTATCCCTGATAGATCTGACAGTTAAGACAGGATTTCTTAATATCTGTAACATCAGCAAGAAGAGTGCCTGAGCTGCAGGCCATGTCCTGCAGGAAACACTTTCTTTGAATTTCAGAGGCTAGAGCAGTGGTTCCCAAACGTTTTCTGTTCACAGCTCACTTACTCCCTCTTCTACGAAACCACACTAGCGGTTTTAGCGCAGAGAGCTGCACTGAATGGCCCACGCTGCTCCCGACGCTCATAGGAACTCAATGAGCATTGGGAGCAGCGCAGGCCATTCAGCTCGGCTCTCTGCGCTAAAACACTATAAATCAGGAATCTCAAAGTCCCTCCTTGAGGGCTGCAATCCAGTCGGGTTTTCAGGATTTCCCCAATGAATATGCATGAGATCTATGTGCATGCACTGCTTTCAATGCATATTCATTGGGGAAATCCTCAAAACCGGACTGGATTGCGGTCCTCAAGGAGGGACTTTGAGATCCCTGCTATAAATAAAAAGTAAGATGAAGGAAAGACTGGAAGAAAATTAAAATACGAGGATGTAAGGGAAAAGGAATGAGTGTGAGGACAGACAAAGGAGAACATCTCAGTATACCTAGCAATTCTTGGTTTTGCTTATCTTGAAATTCACTGAGGTGGGAATGGCAAGAAATAATAAGCGAAGCTGGAAGGCAATTTCAGGGTGGGCGTGTATTTCCTCATTCCTTCGCCTCTCCACCATGAAGTTTATAAATTAAATACTTTAGCTGTTGAAGATCCCTAGGTCCACTGACTTATGTTTAAAAAAGCATAGCAGTCAAAGGCAGTGCCCTAAGCCCTTTATACCGGCACTCCAGGCATATTCAGTTTTCACGTATGAACTGGTATTAGTGCTTTGGAGCACCACCATTGACTGCCATGGTTTTCTGATGGAGGGTTTAAACAGACTGTGGATGTCTTCAGTTGGTGAGGCTTAGAGCCCTGCCAGCTATATGAATGATGCACCTGGGGTTGCCAACCTTTTGAAAGATTAAAAACCCTATACCTGCCAACATCCTGCTAGAGAATATCATGGGGACAAAGTCTGTCCCCATCCTCAGAGGCTCCATCCCCATCCTGCCCCTATGAACTCTGCCCTTGTCCCCTGCCCCTACAGACCTCATTTGTACAAGACTTTTGATTTTATATTTACAGTCCTCCCTCAATATTCTAATCTAATCTTCTATTTCTGTGTCGCACATACCTATTCAGGCTCTAGGTGACATTCAGAGAGGGGTTGAAAGGGGATCAGGAGGAGTGACTAAAAGGAGCCTTGAAAGGGGGGGAGGGTATGAGGGGGGCAAGAAATCATAGTTGTCTAGGAGCTCATCTAGCGAAAGAGGTGGAAAGATTCGTTTCTGAGAAGTCAAGTAGGTTCAGCTGTCAAAGAGGAAGGTTTTCAGTTTTTTCCAGAATGTTGTATGTTTAGTTTCTTTTCAGATCATTTCTGGCAGGTTATTCCATGCTTTTACTCCTAGGAATGTAAGCATGGAGTGGAACAAATGCCTGTAATGGAGATTTTTTTCTGGAAGGTAGATTCAACTGTATTCTGTTTGAGTCTCCTGGAGGTAGACCAGGCTGTTGAGAATAGTTGGGTGAGAGCAGTGGCTGAGTTTCCGTGGATTATGTGGTGTAGGATGCATGATGTTTTGAAGAATATTTGCGATGGAATTGGTAGCCAGACTGTATACTTTCAAGTAAACTGAAGCGTCATTTAGAAACTAATCATTCACACTCTATTAATAAAACTTGCGACTTCTTTACCAGAAAATTAAAGGACAGCAAGGTACATTTTCTCAGCATTTATCATTACCAAACAATGCTCTACTGCTAGCCTCATACAAGGATGCACATAAATTTGCTAAGTGTAAAAAAACCCATACCATTGTGGAACAACTGATTCTACCTGTTGCTATAGATATGTGAACATTATGATTGGCGAATCTGCAGGGAAAGTACTTTCAATTGTACCTTTATCTAATAATATTATCAGTCGGAGAATTCAACATATGTCAGAAGACCTCAATTACCAATTGATCGAAAAACTAAAAGAAAGGGAGTTTGGTTTGCAATTAGATAAGACCATGGATAATAAGGATGCACATTTGATTTGCTATGTACATTTTGTAGATGGAAATGCCATTGTGGAAGAACTTCTTTTTTGTAAAAAAAATAAGTGCAAAGGCTCAGGACTTGTTTGAGATCCTAAATATATTTATGACTGAAAATAATTTAGAGTGGACAAAGTGTATTGGGGTCTGAATGGATGGTGGCCATTCAATGTCAGGTCATTATGGAGGATTGCAAGCATTTATTCGAAAGAAAGCTCCGGCTGCAATGTGGACCCATTGCATAATACATACAGAAGTACCGTACTTGCATCAAAGCATTTAAGTCCTACATTGAATTTGGTCCTGGAACACACAGTGGATGTGATAAACTTTATAAAAACTTGCCCAGTAAAAGCAAGATTTTTCAAAAAAAATTGTGTGAAGATATAGGAGCTGAATACACGTCTTTGTTATACTACTACTATTCACGCTGGCTTTCTTGTGGCAACATATTGGCCCGTATATTTCCAATTATGACAAGAACTCTACATTTTTCTTGAAGAAAAAAACATGAGTATGCCAAAAACCTTGTAGAGACAGAGTTTTTGATTAAACTGGCATACTTGTATATTTTTGAAAAGTTAAATATGCTGAATCTCTCCTTGCAAGGAGGCAACATGCACATTTTGAAATTGATCAAGAAGATTTAAGTTTAAAGATTTCAGTTTTAAAAAAAAATAAATACAATTCTGGTGGAGAAAAATGCATGAAGACGATGGCAAAGATTGTTTTCCCCTTTTGCAGCAGTTCATGATCTCAAATGAAGTTGTTTTGGCTGACAATATAAAATCAGTTTTTGAAGATCACCTATCACAAAGTATCAAATGGTTTGATGATCCTATGAAATTTGCCTAGATTCAGGATCCCTTCAGAGCTAAACCTCCAGCTGACTTTACTTCTGAAGAAGAAGAAAATCTCATTGAGCTGTCTTGCGACAATACGCTCAAGACATAATTTAGCAGCATGGATATTACCGTATTTTCGCGGATATAACGCGCGCGTTATACGTGATTTTACGTACCGCGCATACCCCTCGCGCGTTATATGCCTGAGCGCGGTATACAAAAGTTTTTAAACATAGTTCCCACCCCGCCCGACGCCCGATTCACCCCCCCAGCAGGACCGCTCGCACCCCCACCCCGAACGACCGCTCGCACGCGCTCGCACCCGCATCCACGATCGGAGCAAGAGGGAGCCCAAGCCCTCTTGCCCGGCCGACTCCCCGACGTCCGATACATCCCCCCCCCGGCAGGACCACTCGCACCCTCACCCCGAAGGACCGCCGACTCCCCAACAATATCGGGCCAGGAGGGAGCCCAAACCCTCCTGGCCACGGCGACCCCCTAACCCCACCCCGCACTACATTACGGGCAGGAGGGATCCCAGGCCCTCCTGCCCTCGACGCAAACCCCCCTCCCTCCAACGACCGCCCCCCCCCCAAGAACCTCCGCCCGTCCCCCAGCCGACCCGCGACCCCCCTGGCCGACCCCCACGACACCCCCACCCGCCTTCCCCGTACCTTTGTGTAGTTGGGCCAGAAGGGAGCCCAAACCCTCCTGGCCACGGCGACCCCCTAACCCCACCCCGCACTACATTACGGGCAGGAGGGATCCCAGGCCCTCCTGCCCTCGACGCAAACCCCCCTCCCACCCAGCCGACCCGCGACCCCCCTGGCCGACCCCCACGACCCCCCCACCCCCCTTCCCCGTACCTTTGGAAGTTGGCCGGACAGACGGGAGCCAAACCCGCCTGTCCGGCAGGCAGCCAACGAAGGAATGAGGCCGGATTGGCCCATCCGTCCTAAAGCTCCGCCTACTGGTGGGGCCTAAGGCGCGTGGGCCAATCAGAATAGGCCCTGGAGCCTTAGGTCCCACCTGGGGGCGCGGCCTGAGGCACATGGGCCAAACCCGACCATGTGTCTCAGGCCGCGCCCCCAGGTGGGACCTAAGGCTCCAGGGCCTATTCTGATTGGCCCACGCGCCTTAGGCCCCACCAGTAGGCGGAGCTTTAGGACGGATGGGCCAATCCGGCCTCATTCCTTCGTTGGCTGCCTGCCGGACAGGCGGGTTTGGCTCCCGTCTGTCCGGCCAACTTCCAAAGGTACGGGGAAGGGGGGTGGGGGGGTCGTGGGGGTCGGCCAGGGGGGTCGCGGGTCGGCTGGGGGGGAGGGGGGTTTGCGTCGAGGGCAGGAGGGCCTGGGATCCCTCCTGCCCGTAATGTAGTGCGGGGTGGGGTTAGGGGATCGCCGTGGCCAGGAGGGTTTGGGCTCCCTTCTGGCCCAACTACACAAAGGTACGGGGAAGGCGGGTGGGGGTGTCGTGGGGGTCGGCCAGGGGGGTCGCGGGTCGGCTGGGGGACGGGCGGAGGTTCTTGGGGGGGGGCGGTCGTTGGGGGGAGGGGGTTTGCGTCGAGGGCAGGAGGGCCTGGGATCCCTCCTGCCCGTAATGTAGTGCGGGGTGGGGTTAGGGGGTCGCCGTGGCCAGGAGGGTTTGGGCTCCCTCCTGGCCCGATATTGTTGGGGAGTCGGCGGTCCTTCGGGGTGAGGGTGCGAGTGGTCCTGCCGGGGGGGGGGATGTATCGGACGTCGGGGGGGGCATCAGGCTTTCAGGATGGGGACAGACCTTCAAGGGGGGACAGGACTTCAAGGGAGGACAGTGCACGGAAGTCAGGGGGGTGAACGGAGAGTCGGGACAGCGCACGGAAAGTCAGGGCGGGCGAAAGGAGAGTCGGGCAGCATGCGCGTTATATGCCTGAGCGCGGTATAGAAAAGTTTTTGTACATATCATCGTGATTTCTGCGCGCTATACCCCTGTGCGCGTTTTACAATGGTGCGCGTTATATCCGCGAAAATACGGTACTGAATTTTGGTGTTCAGTAAGAGATGAATATCCATTGTTAAGCAGTAGAGCACAAAGAATCTTAATTCTGTTTGTGACATCCTATTTATGTGAGGTTGGGTTTTCAGTGCTCGCTGTGATAAAAAGCAAATACCGAGCGAACATCAATGTGGAACAAGAAATAAGATTGGCCACTATCAAATATGGTTCCGAGGTTTGAGAAGATTTGTAATAAACAGCAAGCTCATCCATCTTACTAGTTCTATCAATATTTTTTGTGACAACTTTTTTTTTATATTCGTTGTTGAATTTTTTCAAATAAAGATTATTGTGGTAACCTTTATGAAAAGTTGTTTTAATTTTTTTAAATTACTAATCGTCTCAAGCTAACAACTATCAGGTATGTATTAGATTACAGAAATATCATTTGACCTGGGGAGCCACGGAGAAATGTTGAAACATTAACCCCCTCTTCTACGAAATTAAACATTGTCCATCTGTTTATTTTTTTTAAAAACACAAAAATCCCAACTCCAAATGGAGTATTTCCCTGCTTTGTATGAGAGCAGCAAAGGCAGGAAGGGCTGCTATTTCTGAGTACATTTGTTGGTCTCCATTAGCCATTGATGTCATGGGAGAAGCCATATAAGAGAGCTTTTTTTCCCCCTTCATTGGAGCAGCAGACTATGATAACCTACAATGCCTTGAAGAAATCATCTGATGTAAATATGGATGAAGCTAAGTATTAATTTAGCATAAAAGATGTTGCCTCTGTCCCTTAACTGCATCTCCAGCTGACCCTTCAACATGTTAAAGATTTTGCTGTGGATTTTGATTTGGTTTTATGAGGGACATACAATAATTTACCTGGTTATGAAAGAAAGTAAGAAACTTGTTGAAACAAGTCTGTACATGTTGTGACAGTTGTGGCTCAGTGCAAGTCTAACATTCCAAGAGACAGGATGTCAGGAGAGACCTTGTACAAATCAAGTAAGATACTGCTAGATTTGGAGAACTGTTCAGTGATAAAATTTCTCACAAAAGAAAGGAAAAAGTCAAAGGAGTGGCATGACTGCAGTTTATGGTTAGTCTTCCCCATCATCCTACAAAGTACAATTTTGGAGCAAGCAGTTTAAGTGGGGTAGAGAGTCCATTGAAAATGGATGGCCTGTGAAAGCAACTTCCACAGAAATGTGCAAGTAAGTAGAGGATATAATTTTGTCAGACAAATTAATGTTTCCTGAATAACTGAAGAAATGGGCATCTTGGCAGGTACAGTTTGGAAAATAATTCATGAAAGGTTGGGCATGTCCAAGGTTAATGCAAGATGGGTTTCAAGAATGCTGGTGCCATGTCATGAGGCTCCAGTGCTGTCAGGAGAACTTGGAGATGCTCTGTGAAGACAAAGTGAATTTTTTTTCATCATTTGGTGACTGGAGATGAGACTTGGGTCTATCACAGAGATCCTGAGTTCAAAATGGAGTCAATGCAGTGGAAGCACACATCATCCCTCACCCCAAAAATCTGCAGGCAGTCATGGCAATTGTTTTCTGGAATGAAGGACTTTTTCTTCTGGAGTTCATGCCACACAAGACAACTATAACTAGGGAGAGTTATGCCAACACAAGGATCGCTTTGTGGGAGTCAAGGAGAAAAGACTAGGAAAACTCACAGCAGGCATGCTACTTCTTTACAACAATCGCTGACTGCCATCTGAGAATGTGGGTTTCAGCAGCTGAGCTATCTACCCTACAATCCTGGCCTGGCTCCCTCTGATTATTTCCTGCTCTGAGTTTTGAAGAAATCTCTCAATGAACAGCAGTTTTCAAGTGATGAAAACGTCGAGGAAGCTGTGACGTCCTGGTTTGAAGGTCAAACACAATAAATTTTTTCAAAGGGATTAGTCATTGCAGGAAAAGTGGATGGAGTGTATGGAGCTATCAGGGGACTATATTGAAAATGCTTTTCTTTCCTACTGAGATAAATTATTGAACGCCCCTCATAAATATGCTGTATTCCAGTATAATATCCAGTATAAAAACACTTTGTTGATTTAGGTCTGAGGTCTCATAAACACATCAGCCTAATAAAGTATTCTTTCAGTTTACAAGCCAGCTTCACTGTTCCATTCAGCATTAATACGTGAAAACAATACGTTAACAGCCCTACAAGGAAAGGTTTAGAATTCCCTGTAACAGAACAGCTTCAGAGCAGAAGAGCAAAGGTGCTTGATGAGAAGCAGTGCTCCTTTTGTTGATGCAATGGATCCTTCTCATTGGGTATGTAGCAGCCAAAGTTTGTGTACAGGCCTTTAGAATTCCGAAATGGGCGGTGCTGTTAAATATTATCTGAGGTACGCTTGAAATCATTCTATTTCTGTTGAATATTAACTCCTGACTAGGCAGACTTTTTTTCACCTAAATAAACTTGAGCAGAGATATCATAGATTCATGGTTTATTTAAGTTTTGATTAAACACTTATCCAAAAGCACAAAGCGTTGTACAAAGTATTTAAAAATAGCTGGGAGATGAACATTTTTAAATTATTAGACATACATGAACTGATTATTAGACATACACGAACTAAACAAACATACATATGACTTGAAAACAATGGGAAAAGAGGGAAGAACTACAGTTTTATAGAAAGAATACATAGAAGGAAAATCCAATAGGAAAGGGGAAAAAGTTAAAAATTGTTGGAGTAGATACGTGAATAAATATCAGTTATAGGCATCTTTGAAAAGCAAGTACCGTATTTGCCGGCGTATAAGACGACTGGGCGTATAAGACGACCCCCCAACTTTTACAGTTAAAATATAGAGTTTATTATATACTCGCCGTATAAGACTACCCCTTCTTCCGCACACCTTCTGCACAACAAATATTATGTTCCATGGCAAAGTTTACAACTTTAAGTTTAAAACTTGCTTCATATTTCGTTCTTTTTGCTGGGGCCATAATAGAGTTGATAGGGGTTTGACTGCTGGACATTTTCTATACTGTACTGTACAATGGTGAAGTACCGTACTGTGGTTGGCTGTATACAAACCTGATTTGATTGGTGCCCTCCCTGTCTCCATCTCACTAGCAGCAGTCTGGTCCACCCTTATCCATATATGGATAGTACCATACCATACGGTACTTTATCAGTACTATAGTTGCACTATGTATTTTATTACACACTGCCTTTAATGTAAACTGTAAAATTGCAGGACATCAATGGGACAGGAGTGCCAGCCCTACACAGCCATACACAGCGGCACGCCTCCTGCTCGCCCCCGCAACTTCCTTAAGGGCTAGACTCCACACACGGCCGCATGTGCGAGAGACGTAGTAAAGAGAAAAGGGGTGGGGCCAGAGCGCCGCTGCTTCCCGCTGCGCAGGATGAAGGAGCTGGCACCCTTGTCACACTGATGTCCCGCCATGGCCCCGCTGATGTCCCGGCAGGTTTACTAGTACCGTAAGCACCGTAAGGAGGTAAGGAAGGAGATGTTAGGGCATGTAAAGTAAGGGCATGTAAACAATACCCGGCGTATAAGACGACCCCCGACTTTGGGGAGGATTTTAAGGTACTGAAAAGTCGTCTTATACGCCGGCAAATACGGTACTTTAGGCTGCTTTTGAATTTCTGCAAGTTTCGTTCGGCTCTAAGGTATAGAGGGAGAGAGTTCCAAATTAAAGGGGTGGTGACTGAAAAAATGAGGGTAACACGAGTACCAATTATCTTTAAGGACGGGACATTAAGGGAATACTGGGAGGTTGATCTTAAGGTTCTGGGAGGGTCATAGGGGATCAGTACTCTTATCTATGAATGCTGGGGCATTAGTTTGCATAGTTTTAAAGGTCAAGAGGGCAATTTTATGTAGAACAGGCAACCTGTGGGCTTTTTGTAACAAAGGAGTGACATGATCAAATTTTTTTTGACCCCGAAATAATTTTGATAGCTGTGTTTTGTATTGTGTTTGCCTCTGTCATTTTACTACTCATGATTAACCAGAGAGAGTTTTTCATAGAAGGAAAGAGGTGGTATACCTTACTGGGCTTCTTAAACACAAGGGCTTATTCATGACTACCATTACTTTTTTTCCCTTCTGTACTTCTGCGATCTTTCTATAAGCTGCTAATGTTTAGAAGGCTAGAGAAAGTATTTCTAAATGTATCTGTAGACTTATTTTCCTTTTTTTTTAAAGTACACAAGGGTACTGGTGCTGTAATTGTGTAACCTGTCTTGAATGCACATTGGACAAAAACCTGATGTAAAATTTAAATAGAGTGTTTGGCTTTATGTAGCACTATGCTTGCATTTCCCTAATGTCTTTACTTAGTAACATAATGGTATAATGCTAAGCAAAGAATTGTATAGTCAAGAAAAACTCATACCATATGGTATGATGTTATACATATGCATACTTGATCTTGATCTGTCCTTGCTGCTTTTTTGGGCATAGATTATAGAAGTCTGCCTGGCACTGACTGGCCTTTTTCCCTAACTATTGGAGTTGCTGTCTGTTCAGCCTTGATTAAAGCACAGATGTCCAGCACTAGCCTTATTTCCCAAATACTAGAGTTGCCAATTAAAGTTTCTTTGATTCCATTCTTTCCATACTGCACTCTGCAGGGTGGTGAAAAGCCATGTTCCCATACCTGCGGCAAACAGCTGACTTTTTTCCCTCTGTTCCTGCGGATTAGCCACAGCTAGCCTCAGGAAACAGTCCCCGTGTCATTCTCTAGTGATATCAAAACTTTTTAATATAGTTTTAGTTTGTCATAACATCAGATAGGACTTTAGACTTTTTGCAGTAACTGATGTGTTGAGGTGCAAGAAGAACCTATTAATCTTATAACTCCCAAATCATATGAGACAGCAAAATCAACAACCTTTCGGAGAGAGAAGAGCAGAGTGGTTGAGAGCAGGCAGAGGGCACATTAGATAGGTGTATATAAGTGTCGGAGAGAGAGAGAAGGGCAGAGGGCATATGGGATGTGTGTGTGTGTGTGTCAGAAGGGCAGAGGGCATATGGGATGTGTGTGTGTGTGTCAGAAGGGCACAGGGCATATGGGATGTGTGTGTGTCAGAGAGAAGGGCAGAGGGCATATGGGATGTGTGTGTGTGTCAGAAGGGCACAGGGCATATGGGATGTGTGTGTGTCAGAGAGAAGGGCAGAGGGCATATGGGATGTGTGTGTGTGTCAAGGGCAGAGGGAATATGGGGGGTATGTGTCAGAGAGAAGGGCAGAGGGCATATAGGATGTGTGTGTCGGAGAGAAGGGCAGAGGGCATATGGGGTGTGCATGTCCAGAGAAGGGCAGAGGGCATATGGGATGTGTGTGTGTGTCAGTGAGAGAAGAGCATTGGGCACATGGGATACATGTGTGTGTCAGAAGGGCAGAGGGCATATGGGATATTTGTGTATCAGATTGAAGAGCGCGGATAATGGTTCCGCCAGGACGTCAGGGAGTTGAGTGATGACCTGGCGGAACCGTTATCTGCGCTCTTCAATCTTTCCCTAAGTACAGGAAGAGTCCCGTTGGATTGGAAAATGGGTAACGTCATTCCACTCAACAAAAAGGGATGCAGGACGGAGGCTGAGAATTATAGACTGGTGAGTCTCGCATCGATAGTGAGTAAACTTATGGAAACACTAATCAAACGCCAATTGGATACGATCCTGAACGAGGAGAATCTACGAGATCCCCCATCAACATGGTTTTACGAAGGGAAGGTCCTGCCAATCAAATCTGATCAGTTTCTTTGACTGGGTAACAAGAAAGCTGAATATAGGGGAGTCCCTGGACGTCGTGTACTTGAACTTCAGCAAAGCGTTTGATAGCGTCCCACACCGCTGGTTATTGAGCAAGATGGGTTCGATGGGACTGGGTGAAACATTAACCGGGTGAAACATTAACCGCATGAGTTAGGGACTGGCTTAGAGGTATATTTCAGAGGGTAGTGGTAAACGGTACCCTCTCCGATACGACGGAGGTGATCAGCGGAGTGCCGCAGGGCTCGGTCTTGGGCCCGATCCTATTTAACATCTTCGTAAGAGACTTGGCTGAGGGGCTTCGAGGTAAAATTACATTATTCGCCGATGACACCAAACTATGCAACATGGTAGGCAACTGCACAACAGATGAAAGCACAGTGCCCGTCAAAAGGTCAATGCCCGACAGTATGACGCAGGACCTATTCCTGCTGGAGCATTGGTCAAAGACTTAGCAACTAAGTTTCAATGCCAAAAAATGCAAGGTCATGCACCTTGGCAGCAAAAATCCATGCAGGACTTACACCCTAAATAGTGAGATCCTAGCAAGGACTGTAGCAGAACGTGACTTGGGGGTGATCATTAGCGAAGACATGAAGACTGCCAATCAAGTGGAGAAAGCTTCATCTAGGGCTAGACAAATCATGGGCTGTATCTGTAGAAGTTTCATCAGCCTTGTTGTATTTCACATCAATTACGTTTCTTTTTAGAAGGAAAAGGAGTTTCATTTGCACCATAGTGATTTTCGGTATAACTCAAGTCTATTATTATAGCCATCGGCTCACACTTAATTTCCTTTTAATTTGAAATATGTGATCTTTCCTGGAAGAATTTCTTTCTTTGTCTCCTCCCTCCTTTATTATTGAGGACTATGTTGAAAAAGTATGGGTTTCTTTTTCTGTTATATTATATTGATCCAATAGAAAAATGGACTTATCTCTGTACTACCTTTTTGATTTATTCTGTTTACTAATAGAAGCATTGGATGTACTAATATCGTATGTTGCCTGTTAAGCACAATTGTTGTTTATTTTAAAAAATTTAAATAAAGAATTGAAAAACAAAAAAAAAAAAGAAGTTTCGTCAGCCGTAAGCCCGAGGTCATAATGCCGTTGTACAGATCCATGGTGAGACCCCATCTGGAATACTATGTACAATTCTGGAGGCCGCATTATCAAAAAGATGTGCGGAGAGTTGAGTCGGTTCAGCGAATGGCCACCAGGATGGTCTCAGGTCTCAAGGATCTCCCTTATGAGGAAAGACTGGGTAAGTTGCAGCTGTACTCACCCGAGGAATGCAGAGAGAGGGGAGACATAATCGAAACGTTCAAATATGTCACAGGCCGTATCGAAGTGGAAGAGGATCTCTTTTTCCTTAAAGGACCCACGGCAACAAGAGGGCATCCGTTGAAAATCAGGGGTGGGAAATTTCATGGCGACACCAGAAAATATTTCTTCACCGAAAGGGTGGTTGATCGCTGGAATAATCTTCCACAACAGGTAATTGAGGCAAGCAGCGTGCCAGATTTTAAGAAAAGATGGGATTGGCATGTGGGATCTCTTCATGGAGGTAGTTAGAGGTTGGGCTATTAGTGTGGGCAGACTAGATGGGCCGTGGCCCTTTTCTGCCGTCATGTTCTATGTTTCATATTCTATGTTTCTATAAGAGAAGGGCAGAGGGCATATGGGATATGTGTGTGTGTCAGTGAGAGAAGAGCATTGGGCACATGGGATACGTGTGTGTGTGTCAGAAGGGCAGAGGGCAAATGGGATGTGTGTGTGTGTGTCAGAGAGAAGGGCAGAGGGCATATGGGGTGTGTGTGTGTGTCGGAGAGAAGGGCAGAGGGCATATGGGATGTGTGTGTGTGTGTCAGAGAGAAGGGCAGAGGGCATATGGGGTGTGTGTGTGTGTGTCAGAGAGAAGGGCAGAGGGCATATGGGGGGGGGTGTGTCGGAGAGAAGGGCAGAGGGCATATGGGGTGTGTGTGTGTGTCAGAGAGAAGGGCAGAGGGCATATGGGGTGTGTGTGTGTGTGTCGGAGAGAAGGGCAGAGGGCATATGGGATGTGTGTGTGTGTGTCAGAGAGAAGGGCAGAGGGCATATGGGGTGTGTGTGTGTGTGTCAGAGAGAAGGGCAGAGGGCATATGGGGGGGGGGGGTGTCGGAGAGAAGGGCAGAGGGCATATGGGATATGTGTGTGTGTCAGAGAGAAGGGCATAAGGGATGTGTGTGTGTGTGTCAGTGAGAGAAGAGCATTGGGCACATGGGATAAGTGTGTGTGTATGTGTGTGAGGACTTGTCCACAGTGACCAGATTTCATGTTTCATTTTCCCAGAGAAAAGATGACTTTATTGGTCACTAATGGCAACATTTGTTGAGGTCTCCTGTTCTTATAAACCCTAAGGCCCTGATTCTGCAAAGTGCTCCCGATTGTAGGCAGCTGTAGGCATCCTACAGCTGTCTAATCAGCCAATCGGGAGGCACTTAAAAAAAAAAAATGCTCCCTAGGCAGGCCGCCTATATTGAAAGCGCCTCCAGGGAGCCTAGAGAGGCCCGCAAGCCCGCCTAAGCTTGCATAAGGCTAAGCTATAGCCTTAAGCGAACCTAGGCGGCCCTACGCGTCTCCCTAGCAGAACGGGAGACGCTTACAATGTAGGCTAGCAAAATGCTGGCCTACATGGTAAGTAGACGTGACCGCTGTACCTAATCGCGGCAAGGATCTCCCTGCCGTGATTAGTACAATGGTCATGGCTACGGCCGCAAGTCTCTCCTCCCCCCAGCGATTGCGGCAGAAGGGTGCCCAACCCCTCCTGCCGACCCCACCAACAGCCCTCCTGATAATCGCAGCAGAAGGGTACCCAATCCCTCCTGCCGACCCCCCCATGGCCCTCCCAACAATCGTGGCAGGAGGGTAACCAACCCCTCCTACCGGCCCCCCCCAATGGCTCCCCCTAAGATCGCCGGGGTGAGGGTGCCCAACCCCTCCTGCCGGCCCCCCCCACACCGGAACCTCCCTTAGACTTACTTTCTCAAGTTGGACCAGACAGCTCCTCGCACGTCCGGCCAGAAGGCTGCCTCCGTCCAAATGAGGTGGGCCCGCCCCTCCCCTGCCCAACCCACAGGATCCTAGGGCCTGATTGGTCCAAGCGCCTAAGGCCCCTCCTATAGTGCTTGAAATTTAGCACCCAAAGACAATGTACGTACTGTCTTATTTGCAGGAATCCTTTCCTTCTGGTCTGAGTTGACTTCGATACATCTGAGAACAAGGAGATCTTAGAATCCATAAGGTCACTTCCTTAAGCCTAAAAAATAGCCTAAGGAGTGCCTCTGTCTTGTTGAAAGACAAATGTCACTAGAAGTGTAGAATGCAAGATGATTTCTTCCTCTGAGGTTTCTAATATTCTTGTTAAGGCCATTGGACTCGATAGATCAGGTGAGACCTCAGGTTGAGAAGCCGCCTTAGATACTGGAAGATAATATATTTTATGCATAGGTGAAAGGCCAGTCTCTGGGTATTTAAATATTTCCTTAAGAAATTTATAAAATAAATCTCTAGGAGACATTGCTAGAACTTTAGGAAAGTTAAGTATTCTCAAATTCAATATTTTCATATAATTTTCCATATTTTCTACTTTCCTGACTAGCAATAGTCTATCTTGCATTAAAGTAGTTTGAGTCTTTAGTAAACCTTGAACCTGTAGGTCCAAGAAGTCCACCTTTTCCCCCTGAGACTTTATTCCATCTTGAAGGGAATCCATCCTTTTTTCCTGAGTATTAACCAGAGGTAGAGTTCCTGCACATAATTTGTAAAGTGAGTCTAAAGCCATCCAGATAGACTCCAAAGTAAACTCTGCTGGCCTTACCAACAGGATAACCGCTGGAATCTGTCCACCAATAATAATAATAATAATAATTTATTTCTTATATACTGCCAAAGCCATAGAAGTTCGAGGCGGTTTACAGTGAAGAAGAGCTGGACAATCAGCGAATGGGTACAATCAGAGAAAAGGTACAATCAGCAAGTACAATCAGTAAGTGGAACAATCAGCAGAATAGATACAATTAATAGAGGTAAGAAGGGGGGCTGGAGCAATATAAGGGTCAGGGTAAGGTGAGCGGGAAGGGAGGAGAAAGGAGGTCTAGGGGGGAAGGGTAGGATAGGAGTCTTGGGTTACAAATCGGGCCAGCTCTGCCTGATCTATGGTTAACATCTCAGCCTGAGAATCTAGGGACGCCGGTAAGCCCTCCAGTACAGCAAGGGAGACTGCATCCTGTCCCTTCTGAACCACCGTAGTTTCCCTCTCTTGTGGCTGCTGGGGAGGCACAGGTCCTGCAGGGCTGAGCGAAATCTCGCTCCCGAACGCTGAGACTTCCCACTGATTGGGTAAAGCTGGTTCGCTCCAGGGCAAAGATGTTAGGAAGCTGCCGATTGCCCTTGCCTTCGCTGGGTAAGTTCAGGTTGCCGGGCTGTGGCAGCCGCCCTTCCCCCTTCATTTAGGCATTAGGGTAAATTAAACCCGATATAAAGAAAATAAAAAATTCTTGGCAAGAGGACGAGTTATAAGTTTCCTCACTCCAACGCAGCCATCTTGTCTCTGGAAAAACAAACAAACCTGTCTAAGAAACAAAATTTGTACAGTGATTGTTTTTACAGCTTGTTATGGAACAAAATTATAGGTTTTAATGACTTAACAGAAAACATCTTTCTACCTGGACTTAATTGATCCATTTTCTAAATTAACAGACTTCTATGTCCCATGAGTCATACAAAGACTACTTAGATGATTTCCTACAGAAATTTTATGGGTTGAATTAAAGCAAGCTGAGTCAGGAGGAGTCATAATTTTGAATGTAACTGGCCTTAAGCGCAGAGTTGGAAATAGTGAATAATCTAAAATTCAACTCCAAAATGTTTTGCATGAAAGTCTATGTACTGTATATCCACTGTGTTATGGTATCCCTCACCAGAGATGAACCAAAACCAGTGGTTTTGGTTTCAACTGAAAATCCGGTCCTGGCCCCAACCCCTCTGCAATTGTCATGCAAGTCTGCCCTTTCCCCCCTCCCCACACACACCTTTTCAAGGCCCTTGAAGTCTAGTGTCTTCTTTGGGGCAGGAGCATTCCTTGTTGCTGCTACCCTCCAGTGGCTCTGTATTCAAAACGGCAGTCAAAACTTCCTGTGGCACAGTGGATAAAAATTGATGATTAAACTAAAAAAAAATCCAATATTTTTTTTAAATACTTTTTTGAGGAAAAATCTATCTGAAGATAGTTTTTTCTACTTAAGATACATTATAGTTCAAAAGTTATTCATCATGAAATAAGAATTAGTTTTTAATTATATAGCTTGAGGCTATATATTCATGCAATGTCATGGGCAATTTTTCTATAAAGATATTATCACACATGCTTGGTTTTGCTTTTGTTACTGATGAAAACTCTATGGATATAAATTTGCCAGTGGAAGTTGTCCCACTCGATGTAAGCATGTATGATAGAGGTGAATAGTGTTGAATAATGTGACATAATCTGTAAGTAAGTAAATCTCATTATTGCTATTGATAAGTATGGAATTTGAATATCTTGTTTGTAAAAAGTGTTTATATTTATTACTTGGGATTACTGGGGTTGGTATTCATGTGCATTACTGAGGTTAATATACAATCTATATATTCTGATCTTCAGTGTATAAAATTTGTGCACATTAATCAGAAATGAGGTTGTGCTAATCTAAGATTAATTTAGCCAGTTTCACTGTAACCAGCCTAGCTATTGCTCTTTTCTCATTTTGCTTCAGATTATTTTGTGTGTGTCATCTTTGTACATAAATTTTTATTTTTAGAATGAAGATAATGTAGAAGCTTGACAAATGCATTCCAGACTAGAAGGTTGCTGTGTCTCTCCTCTGTTTTTAGAGAACTGACTTCTTAAAACAGTAAGTTGAACATAGTTCAAGGCACCACAACCCCTCTAACGCGTGCTATTATGTCGCACTCTTGCGGCCAGTCTTGTGATATGAATCACATACATGCTAGGGTTCATACTATGACATTGGCCCTGTACTGGAACAAAAATGACATTGCTGTAACTTTCACAATTTTAGGGTTTTAAAGTACATCCCACATTTAAATCCTCAAACTCCTTTTTTATTCTCCATAAATAGTCTTTTTTTTCTGGTTTTTTTAATGTATATCACTGCAAATACAAATTCAAAGAAGGCTTTTAGGAATTGAGCATAACCCCCTTTTACGAAACCACATTAGACTTTTTTATCATCAGTCGTAGCGGTATTATCTCCAACGCTCATAGAATTCCTATCTGCTTCAGAGCTAATACTGCCATGGCCAGCAATAAAAAAGCCTAATGCAGCTTTGTAAAAGGGGGGATTTATTTCCCCACTGTTTTGAATGATGTAGCAGTATCTTTGTTGGTTAACTAATTTATATGAGAGATTTACCGTATTTTCATATAGATAACGCGCACCCGTGTAAAACGCGCACACGGGTATAGCGCGCGAAAAAACACAAATTTATGTACAGAAATTTTTATATACCGCGCACACCCGTATACCGCGCATGCTGCCCGACTCTCCTTTCGCCCGCCCCGACTCTCCTCTGGCCACCCCGGCTCTCCTTTCGCCCGCCCCGACTCTCCTCTGGCCACCCCGACTCTCCTTTCGCCCGCCCCGACTCTCCTCTCCCCCTTGAAGTCCTGTCCCCACCCTGAAAGCCTGATGCCCCCCCCCGACGTCTGATTCACCCCCCCCGCAGGACCGCTCGCACCCCCACCCCGAAGGACCGCTCGCACGCACTCCCACCCGCACCCCCACCCTGAAGGACCGCTCGCATCCCCACAGCCTCCCGACCCCCCCATCATGTAGAAGCTCCTACCGGTGTCCTGCTGCTTCCTCTTGGCGGTCCCGACTCCCCGACACGATCGGGGCAAGAGGGAGCTCAAGCCTTCTTGCCCCAGCCAACCGCGGCACCCACGACACGATCGGGGCAAGAGGGAGCTCAAGCCCTCTTGCCCCAGCCAACCGCGGCACCCCCGACACGATCGGGGCAAGAGGGAGCTCAAGCCCTCTTGCCCCCCCGACTCCCCGACACAATCGGGGCAAAAGGGAGCCCAAGCCCTCTTGCCCCGCCGACTCCCCAACTCCCCGACAATATCGGGCCAGGAGGGAGCCCAAGGCCTCCTGGCCCTGGCGACCCCCCCCCCCCGCTAGTTGTTCGGGCCAGGAGGGAGCCCAAACCCTCCTGACCACGGCGACCCCCCTACCCCCACCCTGCACTACATTACGGGCAGGAGGGATCCCAGGTCCTCCTGCCCTCGACGCAACCCCCCCCCCCAAGAACCTCCGACCGCCCCCCAGCCGACCAGCGACCCCCCCTGGCCGACCCCCACGACACCCCCACCCCCCTTCCCCGTACCTTTGTGTAGTTGGCCGGACAGACGGGAGCCAAACCCGCCTGTCCGGCAGGCAGCCAACGACGGAATGAGGCCGGATTGGCCCATCCGTCCCAAAGCTCCTCCTACTGGTGGGGCCTAAGGCGCCTGGGCCAATCAGAATAGGCACGGAAGCCTTAGGTCCCTCCTGGGGGCGGAGCCTTGGGCACATGGTCGGGTTGGGCCCATGTGCCTCAGGCCCCGCCCCCAGGTTGGACCTAAGGCTCCTGGGCCTATTCTGATTGGCCCAGGCGCCTTAGGCCCCACCAGTAGGAGGAGCTTTGGGACGGATGGGCCAATCCGGCCTCATTCCGTCGTTGGCTGCCTGCCGGACAAGCGAGTTTGATTCCCGTCTGTCCGACCAACTACACAAAGGTACAGGGAAGGGGGGTGGGGGTGTCGTGGGAGTCGGCCAGGGGGGTCGCGGGTCGGCTGGGGGGGCGGTTGGAGGTTCTTGGGGGGGGCGGTCGTTGGGGGGAGGGGGTTTGCGTCGAGGGCAGGAGGGCCTGGGATCCCTCCTGCCCGTAATGTAGTGCGGGGTGGGGGTTGGGGGTCGCCGTGGCCAGGAGGGTTTGGGCTCCCTCCTGGCCCGATATTGTCGGGGAGTTGGGGAGTCGGCGGGGCAAGAGGGCTTGGGCTCCCTTTTGCCCCGATCATGTCGGGGGGGCAAGAGGGCTTGAGCTCCCTCTTGCCCCGATCGTGTCGGGGGTGCCGCGGTTGGCTGGGGCAAGAGGGCTTGAGCTCCCTCTTGCCCTGATCGTGTCGGGTGTCGGGACCGCCAAGTGGAAGCAGCAGGATACCGGTAGGAGCTTCTACATGATGGGGGGGTCGGAAGGCTGTGGGGGTGCGAGCGGTCCTTCAGGGTGCGGGTGGTAGTGCGTGCGAGCGGTCCTTCGGGGTGGGGGTGCGGGTGCGTGCGAGCGGTCCTTCGGGGGGGGTGAATCGGACGTCGGGGGGGGAACTATGTAAAAAAAATTTTGTACAACGCGCTCATGCGTATAACACGCAAGGGTATGCGCGGTACGTAAAAACCACGTATAACACGCGCGTTATATGCGAGAAAATACGGTAAGTTTTGTGACAACATATTGAGTTTACTCACATTGAGCATCAATGACCCCTGAAGGCACTTTTTGAAATGCAGCCATGTCAGATCATCAATAAATTATTAACCTGAGTGCGGCTTCAGTGACATTATCTCTTTGACAGTCTCCGCTTTTTGCTATTTCTATTCTCTGTGGAACGTTTTTGTTTCCTGTTTCTCTTCTGAATTCAAGAAAATGCCAGTCAGTTTGTAGAGAGATAAAGGCATTCCAACTGCTCAGCAGGAAAGACAGTTTTAGGAGGCTTAGCTATCAGAATTTGAAACATGGATATTAAATGCTGTTCCAGACTTTTTTGGGGGGGAGAGGTTTCCATTTCTGCTACCAACATAATAAAACTGAAATAGCAAAATATCTCCCTTTAATTTATCAATATTCAACTTATTCTTCATAATTTGTTAATTCTACCTTCTGTGACTTCTGATAATATTGCTAGTTGCTTCACGTATAGTCAAAATTGTAATCCTTATATTCCTTAGTGCCAGCAGCTGATAAATTTAGAGACTAGTGGGTTCTGTCCTCTACCAGCAGGTGAAGAGAGAGTACTGAATTGAAATCTCCTATTGTCAATCAGTATGCTCTATCTCCAGCATGCGGATGGATGTGTTTCTACTAGCTCCTGGTCTCTGAGTGTTGGCTTCTGTTCTGGCCCGGTTTAATTGAACTGTGGGGTGTACTGGCTGTGCAGTGCCAGCTTTAGGGGATACAGTGCTCCCCCGGTGAAAGCTGCTCCTGATTGGTGAGGCCCGACTTTAGTGCAGGAAGAGGCGGTCGGAGCATACCATGAGTGATTTCCTTCACTCGCCGGCGCTCCTGCTGCTCTTCTGATGCTCTGGCTGCCGTCTCCTGTTTCCCCCGCAGAAAAACGTACTCGCGGTTTTTCAAGATTCGCGGGGGTTCCTGGAACGGAACCCCCGCGAATATCGGGGGAGTACTGTACACCTGGTCCCTTTCCCACCCTCCCAGTTGGGCAGTTTTTTCTCCTTTCCCATTTGCCAAAAAAAAAAAAGGTGTTCCACAGCTGCACAAGCTCCTTTGTGCCCTCCTAGTGCACTCTGTGCTGACAAGGAGTAGGTCTGAACCTCAGCAGAAGGTTGACTTTTGAGTTTTGCTTCTGCCCTGCCATTTCTCTGCAAAAGACGAGCAAATCACTCTCTGTTTCTAATGAGAATCTCGGAGAGAGTGGGAGCCAGAAGGCCTTGAGCATGCGCAGATGCTCAAGGCCCCGCAGCAGCCCATCATACATCAGCGGCAGACACGGCAGGCTCTTTCAGCACCGGCACATCATGTGGGTTCGTGCTGCGTGCCGGTGTCCGCTCAAGGTAAGGGTTTAGGGGTGGGCCATGGGAGGCGGGGTGGGGGCAAAGCCGGTTCCTGGGGATGGGGTGGGGGCTCGCATATCGAGTCAACGCTCAGTTTACGAGTCAAAGTTTGCAGAAGTGTTTTGCTCGTCTTGCAAAACTCACAAACTGCGTTACTTGCAAACTGAGGTTTGACTGTATATTAAAAAAACTCGAGAAGTTAACTTATTCTATTGAACTGGAAAGAAAATATAAAGCTGTACATAAAATATATTTATGCTTATATACATATTAAAACAATAAGTAACTTAAATAGGAATACAGTGATGTGAAAAAGTTTCAACCCCCATCATTCTAATTTTCCCTATTTTTGCAATATGTCACACTGAACTACAACCATAAAATAATTTACCCAAGAATGTTTTTGGTAGGTTGCCAAAGGGCCACCAGGCTTGAACTTCACTAGCCTTTAGTTTGCTGATTGCCGTATTTTTCGCTCCATAAGATGCACCCTAGATTTAGAGGAGGAAAACAAGAAAAAAAACATTCTGAATCCAGGCTGTGCACCCAGCCCCCCTCATTCCCTGCCAGGCTCTACACCCTGTCCTCCCTCTGGTGATCTAGTGGTAGGCTGGGACAGGGCACTAGATAGGCAGGCAGGACCCCCCCATACCCGTTTTTAATCCCATCAAAGAAAAGAAGCAGCAACCCGCACAGCACTCGCACCACAATGAGTACCTGCCTGCCCAGCCCATTACTGAACTTCTACCCTGCCTCCAGTTAAGCTAGGCCCCCTGGAGGAGGCGCCAACCACGACAGCAGATGTGAGGACACCCACACTAAGATCCTGCAAAAGCCACGTGCCATACCTCTACAGCACCAGCGGTCAAGAAACGGCAGGAGCCATACCCCAGGAGCCGGACTGTATCCAACACTCTCCACCTGACCACCGACTTCAGCTCCAAACGCTGACCCAGCTCAACGCTCAGCTCCAAACGCTGACCCAGGAGCCATCACCTACCGGGCCACCAATCCACCCTGTTATGTTCCCCGCTGGCCGCTAACACAGGCCAGGCGGCCATGACCCCGCCCAACACACCGGTAGCAGAGTGAGGCATGCACACAGCATGCAACGCATGTCCGATCCACCCCAAAAACAGCCCAGATCGCAATTACCACGGAGGCATGGTGAGCCACACTTCTGGCAGCCACCCCCATGCTGACCCAAATGCATCATAAAGCACGGAGCAAGCTGTTACACAACGCCAAAGTCGAAAGCCTCCTCCGAGGATCAGAAACAGGTACTGGGAGGGTGTGTTTTTTTTTTTTTTTTTGTGGTATTCACTACATAAGACACACCCTTATTTCCCCTCACTTTTGGGGGGGGAAAAATGCATCTTATGGAGTGAAAAATACGGTATATTGCCAAACATTGTTAGAGCAGCCAGCTAAGAATTAGGGAAGCCAGGGCTCAAATCCCACTGATGTTGCTTGTGATCTTGGATAAGTCACTTAATCCTCCATTGCTTCAGATACAAAACTTAAAAATTATAAGCCCTTCAGGGACATGAAAAATACCTACTGTACTTGAATGTAACTTGTCAAAAGTCTCATTAAATTGGTTTTCTTTTTCTGTAAGTACTTGAAGTTTTGTTTTTGTATAAAATGCATATATACTCCAATCACATTAAAAATCTTATCTCAAACCCCCTTCTCTACCCATTGCGGCTCTTTGTAAATCTTGGGTCAAATATTTAGGATAAAATGGCTCTTTGCTTTAAAAGGGTTACCGACCCCCCCTGCTCTAGGGTATACATATTTAGGTTTTCAAGTCTCTTCTCATGTACAGTATATCTCTCAGTGCAATCCCAAAATCATTTGTCGTCTTCCTCTGGACCACTTCAAATCTTCTCACATCCTTAGCGAGGTATGACCTCTAGAACTAAATGCAGTATTCCAAGTAACATAGTAACATAGTAGATGACAGCAGATAAAGACCTGAAAGGTCCATCCAGTCTGCCCAACCTGATTCAATTAAAATTTTTTAAATTTTTTTTTCTTAGCTATTTCTGAGCAAGAATCCAAAACTCTACCCGGTACTGTACTTGTGTTCCAACTGCCGAAATCTCTGTTAAAACCTACTCCAGCCCATCTACACCCTCCCAGCCACTGAAGCCCTCCCCAGCCCATCCCCCACCAAACGGCCATACACAGACACAGACTGTGCAAGTCTGCCCAGTACTGGCCTTAGTTCAATATTTAATATTATTTTCTGATTCTAGATACTTGTACAGTGGCATTAGCACTTCACTTTTTTTCTCCTGGCAATTCCTCTCTATGTGGCCCAGCATCTTTCTGGCTTCAGCCACTGGTTTGCCACATTGTTTTGCAGCCTTGAGATCCTCCGATACTATCATGCCACTATTTCACCTCCTAGCATATATGTCTCCTTTGGATTTTACTCCCCCCAAGTGTATCAATCTATACTTCTTTGCATTAAATTTTAACTGATAAACATTAGACCATTCATCTAACTTGCGCAGATCTCCTCATGTTTTCTTTTAATTTTGGCATGTCTGTTCTCTTCATATCATCTGCAAAAAGACACACTTTTCCTACTAATCCTTCAGAGATATCACTCACAAATATATTGAACAGAATGGGCCCCAGTAACAATCCCTGAGGCACACCACTACTCATCTTTTCTTCAAGCAAAATCCATTTACCGCCAGTTTGTCATCTCAATCAACCAATTTCTAATCCAGGTCACCACTTTGGGTCTTAACTTCAGCCTTCTAAGTTTATTGATGGGCCTCCTTTGAGAAACCGTGTGTCAATGGCTTTGCTTAAATTCAGGTAGACTGTATCTAGTGTATATCCTTTATTCTCTGGCTACCCAGTAAAGAAATCAATCAGGTTTGTTTGACATAATTTCCCCTTGGTCAAACCATGTTGTCTCGGATCTTGTAACTTGTTGGATTCCAGGTAGTTCACTATTCTTTCCTTCAGCAGAGCTTCCATTATCTTTCCAACCATTGAAGTGAGGCTTACTGGTCTGTAGTTTCCATTTTCTTCTCTTTTACCACTTTTGTGAAGAGGGACCACCACATTTGATGTTCTCCAATCCCACAAAATTTCTTCCATCTTCAAGGATTTATTAAATGAATCTGCAAAAGGTTCTGCATGAACTTTTACAAGTTCCCTCAGTACCCTAGGATGGATCTAGTTCAGTCCCATAACTTTGTCCACTTTTAGCTTTCCCAGTGGTTCATAAACTCTTTTGTGAGCGGTGTGATTATCTATTCCATTCCCATATATATATATCTTTTTTCAGCCAACTGCGGTCCTTCTCCAGACTTATCTTCTGTGAACACAGATCAGAAGTATTTGTTTAGCACTTCAGCTTTTTCCTCATTACTTTCCATATAGCAGTTCTCGGCATCTTTACAATTCCATTTCTAGTCATCTTCCTTTCTACAATATACTTGAAAAGTCTTGTCTCCTCTTTATCTCTAGCCATTTTTCTTCCACCTGTGCTTTCACCAATCGTATTTCCTTCTTCACTTTTAGTTTTTCCCAACATTCTTTTGTATTTCTCTTCTTGTGTACTTTGTATTCTTTGAATGCAACCACTTTTTCCTTCTACCAACCTCGCTATGCTCATGTCACCCTTCTCCTTAAGTCTATCTGCCATCACATACAGTTCAAGATTTTATTGTTGACCTACAAGTGTGTTCATTCTGCTGCCCTTCAACATCCCTCCTCGCTTCTCTCTGCTTATATACCTCCCAGAGAACTCCATTCCTCAGATAAGTCACTTTTAGCATTACCCTTCTATACTTTGTTCCTTTCATCTAGCTGCCCCCTATGCCTGGAATGAATTACCTGAGTTTGTCAGTAACGCTCCTTCCCTTCCCTTGTTTAAAAGTAGACTGAAAACCCACCTTTTGATATAGCTTTCAATCCTTAACACTATTTCTCTGCCCTCTAACCCACTGATTAACTATATCTATGACATCCTGTTTGTATGTCTTGCCTGTTTAGATTGTAAGTTCTTTAGAGCAGGGACTGTTTTCTTACTCTTTGTGACTCTGTGCAGCGCTGCGTGTGTCTGGTAGTGCTAAACGTAGAAATATTTAACAATAGTAGTATTTTTTCATCCACCTGTTTTACTTTTAGTAACTTAATTTTTTTTTTTTTTTTAAATAAATCTTTATTCAATTTTACAACTTACAAGTGTATCAGGAAAAAAACATTTGAACTTGAGAACATCACTTGATTTTCTATTTCAGTCATCTTAATTTAGTAAAATTCATCCCCTTCCCTCCCCAATCCTACCATTTCATATGCATTCACTTATATTATATAATATATTCTTTCCTATTAATCCAATATTTAATACAGAATCAATTGTATTATTCAGGGGAAAAATATATATTCAGTACAATAATCTGCTAATGGGCCCCTTGGGTCCATCCTGAAATTTACTAAAATGTCCTTTCTGTGTGGCTAACGTTCTTTCCATTTTACATACATACATACACATATATATATATATAGCACAAAGAATTCTACCAAAAATTGTAATTCAGTCTACTCAAATTATTCCAATTAAATGTAATTTGTTGAATGTCAACTCCAGTCATAATTAGCAAGAGCTTGTTATTATTTGAGGATAATTGACTCTTTGCCCTCATTGATATGCCAAATAAAATAGTATCATACGATAGAACCACCGTATTCTCTAATAAACAATTTATTTGGCCCCAATACTGATTTCCAGAAAGCCAAAATGAATGGACAATAGAATAATAGATGATGTAAAGTCCCATCTTCGAGATTAGAGTGCCAACATCTATTAGACTTAGAGCTATCTAATTTTTGTAGTCTAACAGGGGTCCAAAATGCTCTATGTAACAGAAAAAAACCAAGTTGTCTCATAGAATCTCAGAGAGAGCGAGACCAGAAGGCCTTGAGCATGCGCAGATGCTCAAGGCCCAGCCAAGAGAGAGTATCTTTGGGCACCGGCACCAGCATACCCTGTGCGTTGGTGCTGGTGCCAAATCAGGGTAAGGGATGCAGTTTGGGTGCTCTGCAGGGGATGCCGGATCGGGGGGGGGCCGCGACGTGAGCGAGGTGGGGATGCTGGATAGCAGGGGGGGGGGCACTTGCAAATTGAGTCAACGCTTGGTTTGTGAGGCACGATTTGCGGGAATGTTTTGCTCGTCTTGCAAAACACTCACAAACCAGTGCACTCACAAACCGAGGTTTGACTGTACATAGAATGAGCTCAGGCATCCTGCAGTAACTTTTGAAATGTGCGCATACTAAATTTTTCTAATTTTTTTGAGGGGTATGTCATAGGCAGAGAGTATATTCCCAAAACTGTAGTCAAAAAGTTCTGTTTATACCAAGAAAGATAGTAATCCAGACTTAGTCAAAAGCTTCCTCGGTTGCTCACTCCCCCCCCCCCCCCTTTATCAAGCTACGTTAGGGTTTATCACAGGCTGTGGCAGTAAAAGCTCCAACATTCATAGAATTCCTATGAACGCTGGAGCTTTTACTGCCGCAGCCAGCAATAAAAAACCTTAACAGGGCTTGATAAAGGGGGGGAGGTCTTAATATTCTAATTAAACTATAAGAGAATTCTTTTTGGACCTTCAGAGGGTAGATAATCAAAAGCTCAGAATCTACTCAGATCTCAACATCTGCAGTCATCATGAGTCCAGTTTTATAAAGTTAAATCAATATAGTCCATTGTGCTTATAAAACATCTAAAAGTGAATGCACTTATATCTCATGGTAGAATTTTCTTGCAGTTCTCTCAATCATGCTGACAACAAACTCCCAGCTGGCTTTTCTTTCAGCTCTTAATCAAACAGAAAGCAAAGTCCTGACATAGCGCCTCATCATTGAAGAAATCTAACATTTCACCATTTCATGGGCAGAGGATGGGCATTTCTGCATAAGCCCTTACTGCCTAAAATATGATAGTGGTAAGTGCTCATGCGCTTATTTAAAAAATGGCCATGTGCTAATGGCAACATAATTACATTACATTACATTAGTGATTTTTATTCCGCTTGTACCTTGCGGTTCAAAGCGGATTACATAAGAAGAGAACTGGACATTTCCAGGATGGTACATGACAATAGAGAATACAGTTTGAGGATTGAGACTTAATGACAGAATGATAGTAAAGACTTAATAACATCGGAAGATGTTTTGGACGGCAGTGTTTTGGTTTCTTGGGGGAAGGGGTGAGGGAGGTTAGGTAGATTGTATATATTTTTTGAACAGCAGTGTTTTGATTTCTTTACGGAATGTCTTGAGGTCTGATGTTGTGGTTAACAATTTGGTGATGGAAGGTTCGAGTTTTGCAGCATGTGTTGCCAGGAGGCTATCATAAAGCTTTTTGCGGTGAGTACCCTTGAGTGGTGGGTATGTGAATGATGTCAGTGTTCTTCTTGTTCTGGTTGGAAGGTTACGGTTTAGGCGGTCATTTAGGTAGGTGGGTGCAGTACCGTTAATTACTTTGAAGAGTAGACAGTATAGTTTGAATTGAATTCTGGCTCGAATCGGTAGCCAGTGTGAGTCTAGGTAGGCATTGGTGATGTGGTCAAATTTTCCGAGTGAGTAAATTAGTCTAAGGGCTGTGTTCTGAACGGTTTGAAGTTTTTTGATCATGTTTGTGGGGCATGGGAGATAAAGGATATTGCAGTAGTCCACGAGACCTAGTACCAGGGATTGTACAATTATCCTGTAGTGTTCTTTGTCAAAGAATTTCCTTATTTTTCTTAAGTTGCGCATTGTGAAGAATGCTTTTTGGGTAGTTTTGTTGATCTGGGTCTGCATAGTGCAGCATCTGTCTATCAGCACTCCCAAGATTCTGAGTGAGGTCTGGATTGGGTATTTGGTTGCTTTAATTTCTAGGTCTGTTATGGATGGGTTTTTGTCCGTTTCTAGCATTAGGAATTTGGTTTTGTCCGAGTTTAGTTTCAGTTTGTGGTTTGTCATCCATTTTTCTACTTCATCCAGAATTATTTCCAGGTGTCCTGTTGAGGTGTGATCTTGGATTTCAAAGGGGAGGATAATAGTTATGTCATCTGCGTAGCTGAATGATGTTACATTTAGGTTGTCTAGAGTGGTGCCGAGGGAGGAGATGAAGAGATTGAATAGAATGGGCGATAGTGGTGACCCCTGCGGGACTCCGCATGGATTTGACCATGAGTTAGATTTCGTGTTGTTTGTCTTAACTCTGTACGTTCTTGTTTTGAGGAATCCTTGGAACCAATTGTAAACCACCCCTGAGATCCCGATTGCATCAAGTATCTGGAGTAATATGGTGTGATCGACTAGATCGAAGGCGGCGGATAGATCCAGTTGGATAATTAGGATCCTGTGTCCTTTACTGAGGTGTTGTCGTGCTATGTCTAGTAGTGTTGCTAGTAGTGTTTCCGTGCTGTGGTGAGATCTAAATCCTGATTGAGAGGAGTGAAGTATATTATGGTCGAATAGGTAGTTGGTGAGGTATTGAGCCACAAGTCCTTCAATCAGTTTGACATATAATGGGATCGAAGCGATAGGTCTGTAGTTGGTAGGAGCGTCTATAGGGCCTTTTTGATCTTTCAGTAGGGGTGTGATTATGATCTCTCCAAGCTCTTGCGGGAATTGACCTTCTATGAGAGTGCTTTGAATCCATTGCATGAGGTTGGTTTTGAATTTAAGGGAGGCATTTGTTAGCAGATACGATGGGCAGTAGTTCAAGTCGCATGAGGCGTGGCTGTATTTTTTGTATAGTCGGTTCAAATCAGACCATTGTAGAGTTGGGAATGTGGTCCATGTTCTGTCTGCAGATATGGTTTCTTCCGTTGTGGGGGTTATTATCTCGTAGAGTTTGGTGGTTGAGTTGTTGAGGGTATTTCTGATTGTAGTGATCTTGTGTTTGAAGTGTTCTGCTAGTTGAGAAGCTGTTGGTGGTTTATTGCCTTGAGTGGCAAGGAGTGGGTTTGTGTCCGTAAGTTTTTTTACTAAGTTGAAGAGTGTTTTTGTGTCAGAAGTGTTTGTGCCAATTAGTTTAGAGTAGTATGTTTTGCGCTTTTCTTTTAGTTTGATGTTGTATAGTTTGATTTGGGTTCTCCATGCGGATTTGGTTTGATCATTTTTCTTTTTTTTCCAAGATCTTTCAAGTTGTCTGCAGTGCCTTTTTTGTAGGAGGAGTTCGGAGTCGAACCACTTGTCTGAGGATCTGCAGGTTCTATGTTTGGTTTTTTCAGGGGCTAGCTCGTTCAAGGTTGTTTCACTTAGGATGCGCCAGTGATTTACGAAGTCAGTTGGGTCGATGGGGGCGATTATAGGGTCAACTTTATCCCAGAATGTGGCAGGCTCAATTTTCTGTCTAGATTTGAAGGTTGTTTTTTGTGGCTTGGGTTTTGTGTTATTTTGAGGCCAGTTGATGGTGAAAGTGTATTTGTGGTGGTCTGACCAAAGAGAGGGATGCCAGGTACCATTGGTGATATGAATTTTTGGGGTGTGGAGGTTATGAGACGTGAATGCTGCTATATCAAGTTGGTGGCCTTTTTCGTGTGTGGGTTCAGGATTGAGGATCTGGTAGGATAGGGCGTCGAGGTATGAGAGTATATCGTCTACTTGTTTGGATGTGTGGTCCTCGAGGTGGAGATTGATATCTCCTAGGAGCAGATTGTATGTGGAGGTTAGAGAGTTCTGGAATATGAATTCTTCGAGTAAGCACAGGGGTATTACTTATAAAAAATAAAAAATAGGCTGTTTTATGACTATGGTAAAAATGGCCATAGCACGCAAGAAAGGCTCACATAAGAGTGCTCTAAGTTTTGGTGTTTTTTGTTTTTTTTACCACACCTTTGTAAAAGGACTCCATGCTATTTATGCTTGCCAATATCAGTTCTGTGTTGGCTTGATCTCAGTAAGAAAGAACAAGCTAGATTGCTTTGTATTCAGAAGCCCACAATTTGCATCAAACGCCACTAAATAGTATGACTGTAATGAATCCACAAAGAGCTGCAAATGTGAAAAAAACCAATTTTCATTAATAAACTTTGCACTAACAATACAAGCAGAAACTTGCACAGAAAAAGGAGAAATACAAGGGAAAAATATTGGAAGACACAATAAAAATATTCCAGATCTCCTCAATCAGGGAGACCAATACACAATTTGAAAGAAATCAGATATGAATAGAAATAAGAAAGAAAAGGCAGAAAAATTTGACAAAGCCAATGAGCAGAGATACCAGTGCAGTAATAGACCTTTATTTGTCTGACACCTCAAGAGAAGTAAAATGTCTTAAAATATCCACTAATGGCAATTTGTTGTATTTTTTTTTTTTTTTTTTTTTAGTAGTACTCTAGTGCCTCAGTAGAAAGACCATTTATTTATCAGATTTTGACAACAAAGAGAAGCAGGTTTTCTGAGGAACATGAATATCATGGTATTTTTACATATCAACAGATCAGTGTTATTAATTTAATAATGTATGTTCAAATTACGGTAGTTGCTAGTATTTACATTCTAACTAACTTATAATTTGTGTAGACTGTGAATGTTTTAAAATGTTCAAAAAAGATCAGAAGTCAAAATAACTAAAAAGTACCCATTGTTACTAGTAACTAGTTACTTTATATAAAAAAAATAGTTACCTTTTGGGTTATGTAACTATTAACTCTAACTGGTTTCATTTACAAAGTATTTTAACAAATACATATCATTGTGTCGGCTGTCATTAATTAGAAGCCTGCTTTCATTTTGTAGGTTGTAGAGAATTGGAATTTGAATGAAGATGCTTGCATCTGAACGAGGTATAGTGGAAGAATGGCTCTCGGAATTCAAGGTATGCAGGACAGCAGTTGGCAGGTACTATTTAATTCAGGAAGGCACAACAGGTTTGGTTTCAGGTCCAAAGTATTAGGAATGGGGATGAAGCAGAAAGTAACATGCCATATAACTTTTCAGAACAGGTTTGAGCATTTATTTAAGTGACATGCTATGTTGAATTATCAGTTTGAACATATTAACCCAGTACTTGAGTGTGGTCTTAGTAAAGAAGAGGGGAAAAAGCATAGCTACTGTATGAACCAGGTCTGTTCAAAAGTTCCAGGACTGATTTTATTAAAATTTATTAAACAATCTTACAACTTGTACAATTGGGTCCCCTTCAAAGTGCTCCCCTTCCCTATATTTACACTTTTCCCAATGTCATTTCCACTTCTGGAAACAGTCCTTAAACGCATCTTCTAATCTATGAATTGTGAGTTGCTCTATGCCTAAATAGGTTCAAGGCGACGTACAATTCAAGTGATTGGCAAAATATAAAAGAAATGGGTGAAAGGAGATATAGCAGGGGAGGAGGGAGAGGTGAAGTTATCTACAGGGAACTATTGAGATATTTGAAGTACAATTTACATTGTGAGTTAGAACAAACTACTGATTGTCAATGGAATATATTACATCAAAGAGGAGAGTCTTTCATTTCTTTTGAAATTTGAAATAACAGGGTTCTGTTTTGATAATTGTCGAGAGACTGTTCCATGTCTTTGCGCCAATGTAGGTCATAAGTATGCTAAATGTGCGCTCGTATTTTATTCCTTTAGGACAGGGGTAGGGAATCTTTTTGGCTGAGAGAGCCATAAACGCCACATATTTTGAAATGTAATTCCGTGAGAGCCATACAATATGTTTAAAGTTTAAACATATTGTATGGCTCTCACGGAATTACATTTTAAACCTAAATACAATTAAATGTGTGCATTTTAGGTAAGACCAACACTTTCAAAGTACAATAAATCTGAATTCTTTTTAATAACGTTGTTATGCTGTTCCTAACTAATGATGAATAAAGTACTTCTTATCATTAATGCGACTTCTGGTGCTGCATGGTTTTGCTGATGGCTTTGTAGTCTGGTTGATACGTGGTGAGGTTAAGTTTCATGCAGGCGTTGAGACTTCCATCCGTTAAACGTGATCATAGGTTGGTCTTAATGTTCCTTAGATGTGAAAAAGACTGCTCACATGCATATGTAGAGCCAAACATTGTCAGTAAAGCAATACTCACACGCTGCAGTGTGTGGTATGTGACGGGAAGCGCGTTCCAAGTTTTGTCAATCAGCTGGTCCGCCGGTTGAAGTTTTTTCATTTCTCCCCACTTGTGTTTGCTTGCCAACTTTGCTTGCTGTCGTGCAAGTCTTTCCAAATCTTCATTCAGTGATTTGAACTTATTCACCCACATGTCTGGGGCCTTCAGGTAGTAAGGCGTGTGTCGAAGTGCCGCTTTATATTTGACCGTTTCATCGATGCAATTTTATCATTGGATATTAGACACACTGCAGAACCTGCTCTCTCCACAAATGGCGAATTCATCTGTCCATTTCTTTTAGCCATATTCTTCAATAAAAGGGCAGGGTAGCCAATTACAGGTATAGCTGGTGGGATGGACCCTTACAGGCTGTCAAGGCATGTTAGGCCCAAGAAAGGGGCTTGATATTCGGTTACTGGTGGAAAGTGGCATGATTTGTGGCTGACTGTGGATGCGGCTTCAGGCCCTTTCGGCCACAGATGCTGCGGGGTCCGCAACTGTAGCTAGGCCGAAGCGGGGGCCTCAGTTTGTGGCAGTACGTTTTGCTGGCGGGCCACTGACTGTAGCTAGGCAGAAGTAGGGGCATCAGTTTATGGCTGTATGTTGGCTGCGGGGGCTACCAACTTTAGCTAGACCGAAGCCTCAATTTGTGCCTGCAGCCCGTTCTTCCGCCGATGCTGCAAGGTAGGGCGATGGATCACCTGCGAATGTTGCGATGCCGCGTATACTGCGATGCCGAAGCCGGATGTTGCGATGCCGAAACCAAATGCGGATGCGATGGAGGGCGTGGCCTGCACTCGGTGGAGATGACGTGCTTAGAATGTCCCCCGAGCGCAGGCCGCGCCCTCCATCACGTTCGCATCCGGCTTCGGCATCGCAGTATCCGGCATCGCAGCATTCGCAGGTGAACGGCCCGCAGCAACTAATGACACCTTCCATCGTTTGGCCGCGAGCCAAATGTGGCCATCTAAAGAGCCATATCTGGCTCGTGAGCCATAGGTTCCCGACCCCTGTTTTAGGAGATGGAAGGATCAGAAGATATTTCTTGATGTTTCTGGCTGAATTGGTGAAGAGGTTTATGAGAGGTTCAACTGAGCTTGCATGATATTTTGAATTTAATGCGTGCAGTTATTGGCAGCCAGTGAAGTCTGTTGAAATAGGGCAACATGGAGTCAAATTTTTTCAGATAGGCGTATTGCTGTGTTTTTAATCGGTTATAGTTTGCGGATGAGGGTATCATTTATACCTGCATAAAGGGCGTTCCAATAGTCCAGTTGAGTCGGTACTAACATTTGTGTCAGTACTGCAAAATAATGACTATGGAAGAAGGGTCTGAATCAGTCGGAGTTGTCTCATGCTGTAGAAGGGTTTTCTTCGTATATTGGAGATCTGGGGTTCTTAGGAGAGGGTTGAGTCCAATATGACCCTGAGTATTTTGGAAGTTTTGTTGATTTCTAGTTTGATTCTTTCGAGCAGTGGGGACTGTGTGTTGGGAACAGTGAAACCACAGTGCTTTTGTTTTTTCTGTGTTCAGTTTGAGCTTTTGAGAGTGGCCCATGTTTGTATCTTGTCTATGCTGTTGACAATTCTCTGGGGAATGTCATTGAAGTCGCGTTCTATTGTGATGAGGAGGAGTATGATAGGCTCTCATTGTTTTTGAAAGTAATATTGCCTAGGGAGCTCATGAATAGGTTGTAGAGTATGGGGCCCCCCAGTAATAGCCAAAAGTTGCTAGGTTGAATTTTGCTTTGTCTTCAATGGTGAATCACTTTCCTTTCAGTGTGGATTTAAGTTTAGGAAATGAGAAGTCAGCAAGGGCCAAGTCAAGAGAGTAAGGAAGCTGGAGAAGAACTATCATTGCGTTTTTTGCACAAACTTTGGGAATTTTGACACATTCAAAATACCTTCCACGACTCATGATGTGTTCCCCATAAGCCACTTTCAACATTTCATAAGTTTCTATAGCAGTCTTACCCAATTTATGTTTAAAACAATTTTTATTGATGACAACAGCATAGCAACAACAATTGGTATACACCATCAGCAATAGCCAGATACAAAAATCAAAATAAGAACCAAGAAGTCAAGTTATCAATCTTTTGCATAATAACACAGTATAACACCCCGTTTCCCAATAGTTCCATCCCCCCTCACCCCCCCACCCCCCACCTCGAGAAACAATTCAGAAGATTATAGGCGGGTACACTTAGACAGTCCCAAGAAAAGATCTAGAGGGCCTGGACTCTAGTCCCAAGAAAAGATCTAGAGGACCTGGACTCTTATGGCCTCCCGATAGCAACAAACATCCCACCCGCATGTCCCTTAGAGAAGCTTGCATATTCTCTGAGGCAAGCGCTCAGCTCCCATCAACAAATATCAGCCTGACACATTTAATATTAAGCTACGTCCCCTCAGAGGAAAGGACTGCAAATAATCATTCCAAATGAACAAGAATTTTCTTTGACGCGCTGGATGCCCCTCCAGCATACATGCTTCCCAGGCTACCAAGGTATGCACCTGATTCGCCATTTCCAAAAGGATAGTGGATCAGTGGAAGTCCAAGATTGCAAGATACATTTACGTGCAAGGAGACACACCTTACGACACAAGAAGCAGGCCCCTCTAGGAAAACTCGCAAATGCTCTGGGCAGGTCCAGTATCATCTGTGCTGCTGTACCCTGAATTGGTTTTCCCCAAGAAGAATTGCAAAACCTTTGAATTGCTGAACAAGCCAGCAAACCCAAAAGGAATGAGAGAAAGTACTGTATTAGGTGCCTTCTGACATTTGATATAGAGAGGGAAGACTCAATGCCACCTATTTTATGCAACAGCAGCTGGGTAAAATAAGCCCTGTAGAGCACCCAAATAAAACATTCTCTCAATATTGATCCTGCAATCAAATGTGGCAGTCCCCTGACAGTGTTTAAAAGGTCCCAGGAATCCAAAGATAACCCAAGTTTCCCCTCCTATGCAGACTTAATGAACTGAACATCCTTGCGGTTCTCATATGCAACTTGTAAGGAGGACACGGATGTGTTACTAAGTGCCACTCCCAGAAAACAGTGATGAAGTCATTGCTCCAAGCCTTGACTCAGTAGCTCTGCGAAGAGGATGCTATACAGTGCTTGATTTGGCAATAAGCACAGATGTTCCCTCAACCAGCTCCCAACTAGGGTGCCAGGACCTCCAGGTGTACAAATTACCATATCATCCAATAAATGTGTGATCCTAGTTATTCCCTGCCTGTCCCACATTAGGAAAACAGGATTGTCCATCAGACCCTTCATGATTGGCTCAACAGAAGGGTTTCCTCGCAAAGGTAATTGGTCAGAAATTAGTGGGTCACCCTCCAATTTGGGTACCAGATAGCCCCAAGCGTCCTGCAACAATTTTAGCAAAACACTTCTCCCGCAAGTCTCCAGGTATGTTTAAGGAAAAGGGGGCATAATACGCCTCTTCTAGCGATAAAGGGGTAAATTGTTGTTCATGTAAGATCAAATCCTTTAGATGTATCAACAAACAAGCCCAATTATATTAGTCAAAATTAGGGATACCTAACCTACCCTACGACCATGTGCCCACTAGAAGAGAATATCAAAGACTTGGTTTACAGCCATTCCAACAAAATTGGGATAGCAATCATTCCAATGCCCTGAGATCTCTCCTCAGAAGACTCAGGGGCACCCTGTAGCATATACAGCCATTGTGGAAATATCACCATGCGAATCAATGCTATTTTCCTGAGCAAAGAAAGGGGGAGATCCTTACAACATTCCAGCTGTTGAGGTGTCTGGTGTAACGCTTGAGCAACATTGATTGAGTAAAGCCTAGTAGTCAAAATCTGCAGCTGAATACCCAAATATCTAAATGAGCCCTCCGCCTAGTACAAAGGGAAAGAAGAGGTTTTCAAATCCAGCGATGATGGTAAGGCCTCCGATTTAGCTAAGTTGAGACTAAGGGCTCCTTTTATGAAGCCGCGATGGTGGCTTCTGCGCGCGTGACTTTTCATCACGCGCTAACCCCTGTGCTAGCCTAAAAACTACCACCTGCTCGAGAGGAGGCGGTAGCGGCTAGCGTGGCTGGCGGTTTAGCGCACGGTATTATGCGCGTTAAACCGCTACCGTGGCTTATATGGACTAAGTTGTTGTCCGCAAATGCCGCTAAGTTTAAAACCACATTCCTCAATTCGTATCCCTGTTATATACGGATTGGCATGAATATCCCTAAGCAGGGGGGTTTAAAGATAAAACAAAACAGGAGATAATGGACATCCCTGCCTGGTTCCTTGAAAGATTTCAAAGGAGGAAGACCAGTAATCATTACCCAAACGGAGTGCCTTAATAGCTGATACAAACTGACCACTAAACCCATATATGTCCACTGTGGCATAGAGAAAATCCCATCTTACCCTGTCAAATGCCTTTTCAAAATCAAAACTAATCAACAGGGATGACAATCCCTTCCGGTCACAATAATTCCAGGGATGTTAAAATTTGCCACAGATTCTACGCTAATGAACCCAACTTGGGAATCCATGTAATATAGATTGGGTATCATGTGGTATAGAAGGAAGAACCTGAGCCAATCTGTGAAACAGAATTTTTGCCAATAACTTAACCTCAAAGTTAAGTAATGAGATGGGACAGTAAGATTCTGGTCTAGTGGGATGTTTCCCCATTTTAGGAAGACCTATGATTTAGGCTACGTTAAGATATTTCAGCATTGCTTCCACGTTCAACATAGCATTAAACATCAGTGAAGGGGCGATTTCATCAGTTTGTAAAATTCAGCTCTGAATCCATCTAGCCCTGGCACCTTCAAGATAGAACTCTGCCAGATAGCCAGCTCCACCTCCCCCTCTTGGAGAGGGTGATTCAGGAGTTCTCACTGTTTATCCATCAGAGAAGGCAAGTCCAAACCATCCAAATAGAAGACCCCCGATAGGCCCACGTTCTGGGGTGCCGAGTATAATCGGGCAAAGAAATCCCCAAAACTGATACATATCACTGCATTTGTAGTAAATGGGCGGACTCCTTCAATTTTCAACGATATTTTTTTTTTCCGTCTCTCACGCTGGGCAATTAAGCAGGCCAACAACTTCAATCCAGTTACCATATGCATAACAATGATATTTATAATATTGCATTGATTTATGGGTTCTTTCATGTAATCTCTTATTCAAGGCTACCTGAGTGGCCAACAAAGACTGCCGATTGGCAACTGTAGGGGAATCCCCATAGAGGCGATGTTGTACCACCAGCTGGTGAGAGAGCCTTGGATTTCTCTATCTTGTGTCCTACAGGCATGAGTAGCATAACTGATGATTCCCCTCCCCCCCCCAACTAAGGACAGCCTTCACCATCTCCCAATATAGTATCGGGTCTCCCTCATGACAACAGTTGTGATGCTGGTAATTTTTCCAACAATGGACCTAATGTGCCTAAAAGTGGGAGTCCTTATGAAGCCACAAAGGATACCTCCAACGTGGAGCAGTGGAACGCTCATCTCCTCCCCTTCAATCCATCCACACCCAGGCATGGTTGGAGATTTCATAGGGCCTTGTCTCCGCCCTCTCTACCAGTAAAAAAAAATATCTCAAGATACCAACAGTTAATTCTGGACTGAGAAGAATGCGCCCTAGACATGAGTAAAGTCTTTTTCCATAGGATGAAGCATCTGCCATACATCTGTGAGATCCAACAAGTGACATAAGGAAGGTAGGCCCCTAGGTTCCACCCAAGAACCAGATGGAGGTGCCAGCAATTGATCTAATTCAGGGTCCTAGGCTATGTTAGTCTCCTCCCAGCATGAGTGGCAAAGTCTTCTGAGTAAGTAGTAGAGTCAGCAAAGACTTGTAAAAGGATCAATCATAAGTGATGGGAGCATAGATGCTTCCCAACAAAATGGGTTGCCCAGCCACCTGTGCCTTATATAAGATATATCGCCCCCCATTATTAGAGGCCACCACTTGAATATGTGCTGCCACCCCTTTACAAAAGAGAATAGTAGTCCCTTAAGAACATAAGCATCGCCTCTGCCGTGTCAGACCATAGGTCCATCATGCCCAGCAGTCAGCTTCCGCGGCGGCCCCCCAGGTCAATGACCTATAAGTGATCTGTTACTCTAAAACATTTTGTCCTGTATAGTATAGTCCTGTATAGCATCCCTCTAATTATACCCCTCAATCACCTTTTCCTTCAGGAACTCGTCCAATCATAGAAACATAGAAACATAGAAACATAGAAGATGACGGCAGAAAAGGGCTATAGCCCATCAAGTCTGCCCACCGTACTGTCCCTTCCTCTTAATCTATACCCAGTGACTATTTAGTCAGATTGACTCTCTTATGAATCCCCTCTTTCCTCCTCTGACCCTCGTAGGGATCCCACATATGTATCCCATTTATTCTTGAAGTCCAACACGCTATTGGCCTCGATCACCTGCGCTGGAAGCTCATTCCAACGGTCAACCACTCTTTCTGTGAAGAAGTACTTCCTTATGTCGCCACGAAATTTCCCGCCCCTGAGTTTGAGCGGATGCCCTCTGGTGGCAGAAGGTCCTCTGAGAATGAAGATATCATCTTCCACCTCGATACGTCCTGTGATGTATTTAAACGTCTCAATCATGTCTCCTCTCTCCCTACGTTCCTCTAGAGTGTAAAGCTGTAGTTTGTTTAGTCTCTCCTCATATGAGAGACCTTTGAGACCCAAGATCCTCCTGGTGGCCATCCGTTGAACCGACTCGATTCTGAGCACATCTTTACGGTAATGAGGTCTCCAGAATTGTACACAGTATTCCAGATGAGGTCTCACCATGGTTCTGTACAATGGCATTATGACTTCAGGCTTCTTGCTGACAAAGCTTCTACTGATACATCCCAACATTTGCCTTGCTTTAGATGAAGCCCTCTCCACTTGATTGGCAGTTTTCATGTCTGCACTGATGATTACTCCTAGGTCTCGTTCCGCCGAAGTACTAGTTAAAGTTTCCCCATTCAAGGTAGAGAGGGACAGATTCTTCAGACTGACGGGGGCAACAAAAACAAAAGGGCACTCAAAAAAATCTTCCACCTCGATACGTCCTGTGATGTATTTAAACGTCTCAATCATGTCTCCTCTCTCCCTACGTTCCTCTAGAGTGTAAAGCTGTAGTTTGTTTAGTCTCTCCTCATATGAGAGACCTTTGAGACCCAAGATCCTCCTGGTGGCCATCCGTTGAACCGACTCGATTCTGAGCACATCTTTACGGTAATGAGGTCTCCAGAATTGTACACAGTATTCCAGATGAGGTCTCACCATGGTTCTGTACAATGGCATTATGACTTCAGGCTTCTTGCTGACAAAGCTTCTACTGATACATCCCAATCCCGTTTTGAAACCCAACATCGTACTCTGCTTAATCACCTCCTCTGGAAGCGCATTCCAGGTGTCCACCACCCTCTGTGTGAAGAAGAACTTCCTAGCATTTGTTCTGAATCTGTCTCCCTTCAATTTTTTTGAGTGCCCTTTTGTTTTTGTTGCCCCCGTCAGTCTGAAGAATCTGTCCCTCTCTACCTTCCCTATACCCTTTATGATCTTGTATGTTTTTATCATGTCCCCTCTAAGTCTCCGCTTTTCCAGGGAGAAGAGCCTCAGCCTCTCCAGCCTCTCAGCATATGAAAGGTTTTCCATGCCCTTTATCATTTTTGTTGCTCTTCTCTGGACCTTCTTGAGTATCGCCATATCCTTCCTAAGGTACAGCGACCAGTATTGAACGCAGTACTCCAGATGCGGGCGAACCATCGCCCTATACAGCGGGAGGATAACTTCCTTATTTCTTTCCCTCTGCAGGCACCGCCACACAAGTGCCTACCTATGCCCTCCGCAATTTAGCATGCTTAATGTTAGTAAGGTGTGTCTCCTGCAACATCATTACATCAGCCTTTATATGTTGTAAATGTTGCAAAATCTTTGCTTGTTTTATAGGCAAATTAATACCACCCATTTTACAATTTTAACCATTTTAAAGTAAAATAAGAGCCCAAAGTGCAATCAAAAGAACATAAAAGGTGCATCCATGGACTCCATCCTAGCCACCGGGTCCAAGGGTTCAACAAACATGATTGTGTAATACATATTAGGAGCTTAGCCTACCCACATATCAGGAACAGCATTAAGGAGCATACAACCTCTCCTAGAAACCATAACACCATTAGTAGGACCACAACCACCCTCCTTCCTCTCTCAACCCCCCATCCCCTCTGTCTAGCACTCCTACTATATCACTCCCCAAACCCAACAGTCTCTCAAAACCTCCCTCCAACTCAATCTAGCTCCTTCTTCCCTCCCCCTCAATCCCCACATCCCCAGAAACTCTGACACCACTCTTATAGCGGTATCGGACCCATTTTGACGCTCGCCCTCCTGAGCAATCTATCGCAAGCTATGAATTCTATCTACAGCTCCCCCTCCCCCAACACCAATAGTCATCCAGCCCATCACATTACACCCCAAAAGTTTTCTCACAAAGTTCCCAAACAATACCCAGCACAGTCTTCACACACCTACCCCTCATTTGAACATCCACGCATCCTCCTCTTATCTCCCCCACCCCCTACACACTTACTCACAACAAACGGCCCTCCACCTGTGCCCACAAAGTCTAAAGCGCTCAGTAAGAGTAGAAGGGAAATGACAGGAAACAACACTCAAGTCAACCTCCTCTAAACCCATACACAAAAACCTGCAATCTCCTAGCAATGCAGCAACCTGAAAAGGATTCAGGTCCCAATTCCTGCCCCATACTTTCTCTGTCTCTGTCATATGTAAGTCAGGTACCTGGGGACACATCTTAAAGACCAGAAACCATCTTTCAAATATGTCCGTCTTTTATTATGAGTTTCACATATTTATACGAATCAGGTTTGCCAGCATGTGTCAGCATGTGACGTAAGGTCACATGAAACTTTAAACACATCAGCATTTTTCCTAGCTAGAGATTGAAGTCCACTGAGGGTCAGAAAAAGCCTTGACCAGCAGAGCTTCTTAACTAAAGCTGTCTGTAAATACGGCTTAACAAAACAATTGAATTCACTTCACTACAACTCTGTTTAAACATTCATGTCAAAGAAAGAAAGACAAACATAGATGTCCTTATACCATCTTCAAAGAAGGGAAAGATAAACAGGGCCTACCTTTGCATCTTTAAACAACATATGCCTAAGGACACTTACTAAAGTTCTGATACGTGTCCCTTCAAATCCCCTCTTACGTCATGTAAATGACGTCACAAATACACAGCATGAGCTGGAAGGGAGTGATACTCTAGGTATGTCTCTCAAGGAGGGGTCTTTTTAGGAGCTGTAATACGAATAACACAGTACATGAGCAGTCAAGACAAGAGTGCAAATAATAAGAGATTATGCATTCAACTAAAGTGCTGATCCCAAAAAGGCATGGTTGGATACCAGGAGGGAGGTCCAGAGGTACGGTTCCTAGATGGGGTCTAGCTTGAGCACATATGTAACAATTACTCTTATTATGTTGATCAGCAGTGAATTTCATCCATTCTAACCAAAGGTTACGTTCTGAAAACCCTACCTCAACAGCCACAATATCTTCAAAAGTGGGATTGGCAATAGCCATCATGTCAGTAAGTTTATTGAATGTAGGGGCCAGTGGGTTAGCATTTTTTGGGGCCCCCACAAGATGGCGGGAGAGGATGAGTGGAGGTAGATAGATCCCGTAAGAAAACTGATGATAGCTAGACCCACCCTTAAACCACATGTCCATAATGTACATACCTTCATCAGTAGGTCTAGGGTTGTCAATAGTAAGAGAAAGCTTAATAATTTGTGCAGGAACACTTTTCCTATAACAGTGTCCAATCTTATGAAGGGTCATACAAGTAAGCAGTGATTTACCATTTTGGTCCACTGTTTTTCAGGGTATTTTCTAGTTTATAAGCCCAGTCAGTATTAATATTCCACCCTACCACTCCCCAGAATGCACACTTATCCCCCCAACGTAAGTCAGTAACATATACATATATGTCCTTAGTTTTAGGAATCTCTGAGGACCAATGGCACAGCCTTGGGATATCAATTGATGAACAGTCCACAATGTCACAATACTCAAAGGAGAAGGTGGCAACTTGCACACTGCTGGAATTATACCAAAGGGTAGCATCGGTCTTTTCTGGATTCAAATTGAAGGACAGCCTTTGCGAGGGAGTAGTCCAGCTTGACGTCTTAGTCGCAAAGAGGTGTCGGGGGTGCTGTTTACAGCAGGAGTGTCATTTACAGATGGGTATGGGCAGAAAGTGTCGTGAACCCAGAACACATCATCCCTGTAGACCCAGTTAGAAATGATCCATACAGGGAGAAAAACTAGCAGCAGCGGTGCCAGTAAGAGAATGATAAAGTTGGTAGAATGCTGCAATGAGATCATTATGTTGTTCCACTGGAGGAGGTGAAATCTGCGCAGGGAAGACTTGCTTCTGGGGTTTTAGGTTAACCCTCTTCAAGCGACTTGCGTGGATCCAAACAGGAAACTCCTCAGTGAGTGCAGCGGGCCTGGTCACAGCGATCACAGTAGTGGGAAGGCCAAAGGGGAAATCCGTCTGCTTCCGATCCTTGGAAAGCTGCTGGATAATCACCAGGCTGGAAAAAATGGGTAGGAATCTGTGGAGAGAAAGGAGAAGTGCAAGACACGTTTCTTTGAACAAGCCCTAATATTTCAATTAGCTTTTAGACGTATTCCTCCTGTATCAAGGGAAAATCTACCCATGGGGCAGGGAAAGGTCATCCCGTGAGAATCTCAAAGGGAGAACAGCCAGATGTCTGTGCATACAGAAAGAGATACTTGAAAAGAAATGCTTGAAAAGCATTCCAAATATCATTCAGCAGCTGTACTCCAATGTGATCCAAATAAGAGATAGAAAACAAGAGAAGCCATGTTGCCTGTACTGAACGTGGCAACATGCAACAATACCAATTCATTCACTTAGCATAGCCATGGCAAAAGAGAGACAATACTCAGTTACTTAAGGTTCTTAATTGAACAATCCAAAAAGATATGTTTTTGTGTGCTGCATATAACTATTATACACCTCAGAGAGACCATACTGATGTACTGAATGTATTCAGAAATGTATATTGAATGGATCATATGTAGGGAACACCACGAAATAAACGCTGCATAAAGTAAAACTTTTTCTTATAACCCCTAACTAAACTATATTCAGAATATAAAAGCTAAAAGTAAAAGAACATTGCGCAGTTAGGCTAGTAAGAAGTGGAAAAAGAGCTCTAAAAATGGCCAATATTATGTATCCTGGAGTACCCACTAAACTAAAACAAGTAGACATGACACAGACAAAACATAAAGTTTTTAAACGTGGAGCTATTACTCCATCTGTCAAGTGTGCAGGGCTGAATTTAACTCTGCAAATAAACACATTGATATAAAAAAAACCAAAACTACAAATAATGTATATCATAACCATCTCATATTTGAAAAAAGGCATAAAGCTAATGTCTCTTTGGAGCGTCTCTATCTCTGCAGTGATAAAGAGGACCCGTGGAAAACATTAGAAATGTCTGTGCCAAAACTGATCTGGGATGGCTATGTATAAATCCGGAAAAACCCATTTTAAATTAGCAACATCCTAATTTCAGCTAAAACAATAGAAAGGAATTGTATTTTCCAATTTATTTTCAATTCACAACCGTGCCAGCTGTAATTATTGAGCTATATATCTGTATCAAGGAGCAAAAGGTCAAGAATGAAAATATCACTAGCAAGAAGTTAAAATGTCGAGCGAGCACTACGATAACCAATACCATGATATTGGGCAATGAATAAGGGAGAGCTAGCAGCTGGTATCCAGGGTTTCCCCTCTTTGCACCAAAGTCCGTCCAAAAGGGCGGCTTTGGGCACCTGCCAAACGCCAGGCAACAAATTCAGAGGAAGCTGTGAAAAAAGAGAGGAAGAGAATCCTGTTCACCCTTGAGACCCAGAAGCCTATTTAAAAGAAGGGCTTGGACATCGTGAAAAGTATGAAGGGTAATGGGGTGACCTAGGATCAGAAAAGTAACCATCTCTACCACCATAGCACAAGCAGCCAGGGAACTTGAACAGGAGTGACTATATAAAAAAAGGCAACAGAGCGTAACTTACCGCCATGTTCTCCCTTCATGGTGTTACAATAGTCCCAAACAAAGAGATAAAACATGTGGGCATAAGCAGGAAAACCCAAACTTGAGCTAGAAACCAAAGCACATCTTAAATGTCCAACATTTCATAAGTCCATCTGATAAGAGCAGTCATTTCAGAAACCAGGGTCTGTCTCAAAATCTGGTCATAGAAGGAACAAGCAGAGATCCATTGGCGGCAGTGACCAATCATAGCAAGAAAAGTAAGCATGTCTTTCTTGGTAACTGGGAGGGGCAGACCCAGAATAGCAGCAATGCAGAAAGTGCAGATTTTCCTCTGACCATGAGACAGGACAAAACCCAGGTATTTCACTTCGGATGTACACCAGTGCAGTTTATTTCATGACACCTTGTGACCACACACAGACAACCATTATAAAAGATGCAAACGATCAATCGGACAGGTCTCCTGAATTATGGAACACAAAAAGTTGTACAAAATGAGAATAGGACCATGAGGGGCAGTGCATGACTTGTAGAATAGCCCGAAGGACATTCCACACTAGGTATACTGTTGCTTAAAGGTGAAGGCAGAAAAAAGAGCTGAAAAGCCTCACCAAAGGGACTAAAAATAAAACATTCTTTAGGAAAATGACAGAAAAAAAAAAATCATTGGCTGCCGGTGGAATGGTGGAAGAAACATAAGTGCAATGAGAATTACCAAAACTCTAACAGCCCTAATAATGCCATCAGCTTTGGCAACAAGAGCGACGGGCGTATTATAAGAAGAGATGGTGGTTTTGATAATGCCGGAGAAAAGTCAAGAGACAAGCAGTGGAATCTCACCTTACTGCTTAATAAAACCAAGAATGAGTAACTTCAAAGAAGCACTATAGGGGGTCAGTGGAAGCCCAAACAGAGAAGTCTGGGGGAAGGGACAAAAACATTCATGCACAGACCCTGATAATGAAAGCAAAGAACAGATTAGCTTTGCTCTGCACAAGAAAGAAAACCTCTAAAACGGAATTTTTTCTTTTTCTTGTTTCTTTTTTTAACTACAAGGGAAAGATCTTAGACTGGTTCAAACAGCGCATTCAATTCATTCCACATAACGGCCTGTCCTACCTCAGTATTAAACATTGGTGACACAGAAAGATGGGAACTGAAGGAAAAATGTCATACACACACACAGCCGTACAAGTCTCATTTGTCTAGGAGTAAGTGCCTTTATGACTCATTACAAAAGCAATATAACAATGCAAAAATATTCGCTTATCTTACCTTATAAGCGAGGTACAGTAATAAGAGACAATAAAATCTTATACTCTATAAAAGTTTTAACCTTACAAATGACAGAGTGGGCAGGGGGGTTCTATAAATAATTTCATTCTTCCCGAAAGAATGGCAGCTGCTTATATATTCATGAGGGGCGCTTACCGAAAGTACCCCGAGATTTTTCCCAAAAAAACTCCATAATAGAACCCAAAGCTTGAACTTAAAATAAAGGGTTGGGTACAGGTCACCACTACCCAGTGAGTATTAAAGAACAGAAAAAATTCAGAAATACTCACAAAATACCGGTGATATCATCTGCCCATCCCGGACGAGCCCCCAACTGAAAAGGATTCAGGTCCCAATTCCTGCCCCATACTTTCTCTGTCTCTGTCATATGTAAGTCAGGTACCTGGGGACACATCTTAAAGACCAGAAACCATCTTTCAAATATGTCCGTCTTTTATTATGAGTTTCACATATTTATACGAATCAGGTTTGCCAGCATGTGTCAGCATGTGACGTAAGGTCACATGAAACTTTAAACACATCAGCATTTTTCCTAGCTAGAGATTGAAGTCCACTGAGGGTCAGAAAAAGCCTTGACCAGCAGAGCTTCTTAACTAAAGCTGTCTGTAAATACGGCTTAACAAAACAATTGAATTCACTTCACTACAACTCTGTTTAAACATTCATGTCAAAGAAAGAAAGACAAACATAGATGTCCTTATACCATCTTCAAAGAAGGGAAAGATAAACAGGGCCTACCTTTGCATCTTTAAACAACATATGCCTAAGGACACTTACTAAAGTTCTGATACGTGTCCCTTCACAACCCTCCCAACCTAAGCCCACTCATTTGAGTCTAGCACATATTAAACATAAGAAGGTGGCTGAAAACAACCCACAGTCTCCCCCTATCGAAGCCCACACACAGAAATTAACAAAGTCCAAATAGATCAAATGGAGCCTCAAAGCAGCACAAACACACTGCATACATGTAGCATACTCCCCATTGGCACCCAAACATGTAACCCGCTGCAAAGAAAACCAGCCAGTCCCCACAAGCAACCCATTGAGCAAGCACAACTGGGAGAACCCCCCTCCCCCTCAAAAAAATAAAGCAGAGTTCCAACTAGAGTTCCGGGTTAAGAAAAACAGCATACGGGTCTAGCATAGTCACCCCGCTTCAGAAGCTCAACTCGAATTAGCAGCCGAAGAGGTAGACAGCATAGCTCCAGAATCCAGTAGAGTATCAATAAAAGCTTTTGCAGCCATAACAGAGTCATAAGTAGTGGTGATCCTATTGTGGGTAATGCCAAATTTAGCTGGATAGTTTAAAGCAAAACGGATATTTCTAGAAAACAGTTTGCTGCAGATCAGGGAGAATGTTCGCCACTGTTGTGCCACCTTGCTGGAATAATCCTGTTGTCCGGAATGAACCACCTGTACAAGTAGCAACCCCCTGGTCTTAATTGGGGAATTCTAACAGATGCGAAAGGAGAAAAAGAAGCACACCAGGTACACACACACAATTATGGATCATAAAATATACTGAAGCTTCAGGGAGACTTCTATCTGATGCTTAAAGCAGCTTCATCAAGAAAGATCTCTCTGTGACATACAGGTCTGCTTCCTTTTATTGAGAAGTTTGAAGGCCAAAATGACAAGCAAAGGTCAAACTATTAGTATTGATTACATATGTCACAGGATGCAAACCATAGGTCATATGGTCAATGGACAAAAGACACATTTATACAAGCCATGAATCACAAGGTTGTAATATCATAAAAATCCTTTACCTTCAAGCAAGGACTGGATCAGTGCTTAGCCCACCTTGAAGGCTGATACTTTTATGGTGTCAGAGAAGTGCACTAAAGTTACCCTCTGTGTATCATTCTCACATGATTTGTTAGATTTAGCAGAAATAAGCAGAGTTTGGTGTTTACTAGGACGAAATAAAAGGGGTTAAAGTTGGCCCACCCTGAGGCGGTTGGATTAGTTCCTTTTAGCAGTTAATTTTATATTTCCTGCCTTCCTGCAGATGGTCAGAGTGATAGGTTGATTGCTTAACAAGCTCCTGTTGCCTATTGCACTTGCTTAATAAGTTTCTGGGGCATAGTGCAAGCTTTCTGTCATAGCAAATCTTTGCTGAAATATCAGAGCAATATTCTTTATGTCTGTATTTCACTATATATGTTCTCCTTGGGGGGCCTAATCCTCACATAGCCGCTCTCAGGGTCTACAATCCTGAAAGCAAAGCATCCGATGGTTCTCATATTGCAAGGACTGGCCAGAGTGGAGCTTCCTTAGAATTAAGAATACTTACAATGACTACGTGGGGCCTCGTATCCGATGTTGGTCGGCTGCCAATTCGGTGAGCATGCTCTATATGCAGCGGTTCCAAGGACCCTAGCTTCCCTTCAGGTAAGGACTTGGGGAGACCAACGAAACAGAGGTTATTCCTCTGGTTACAGTTTTCTAAATCCTCAAAGTGCTCCTTCAAGATCTGCAGACGATCCGCTTGGCTATTAGTTGCAGTCTGCATGTCCTGGACCCTGTCCTCCACATCACTCATCCGTTGATAGAAAGTGCCCAACTCCCGGTTCACCTCCTCGATTTTCCCATGCACCAATTTTAACTTGTGGTCAATTTGGGAACAGGCATTTATTCAAAATTGTTTCCATCGCCACTGTAACTTCCAAGGTGATCTCTGAAATCCATGTGGAGGCAACGGATGGGCCTGCAGGGCTGGGAGACGCCGCCATCTTGTCCTCCAACCCTTTCGTATGGTCTCGATCTTTCCTCACTGTTTTAGAGGCCATAGCCTCAGTTTTCCTCACCCGAAAACCACCCAGATGATATCATGCATCTGAGAGAGCTTTTGAAAAGCACTCTGGGGAGTTTTAAAGGCAATTATAGGTAGATTACTCTGGCGGGCGGCAGGAGAGTCACTGTTCAGCAACTGCTCCTGAGCATGGTGTCCAGTCTTAGTCAATTTAAAACAGAACTTCACGCTGTAGCGCTGCTCATTAAGGTCGCACATGATAAAAATAGCCAATCACAAAAACATACTTTAACAAAAACTGCTGTAGCTTGGAGCCAAAAATGGATATCAACAAACAGATAAAAGGAGGTTACTTGTGAGGTTCAAGGTATTCAACGCTGTCTAGCATGTCTCAAAATAACTTCCTGTTGGCATGCAATTCAAACTGTCCTGGAACTTTTTGAACATATCTGGATTCTATTAAAAACTGTTTAATAGAAAAACTATATAAAGCTTGTTTTCTACATAACTGTCAAAACTTAACAAATTTCAATAAAAAAATTTGGATATATTAGATAGATTGTGAGCCTACCGGGACAGATAGGAAAATGCTTGAAGTACCTGTATGTAAACTGCTTTGAGTATGGTTGTAAAACTACAAAAGGCGGTATACAAGTCCCAATCCCAATATATCATCCTGAATAAATTTGCAGTAAGCCTGCATTCATGCTGACCACATTCCTAAACGATGTTGCTGTGACCTAGTGATTTATCGGGATATACCATTTTGATTTAAACATAAACATTTATCATGGTTTTCAGTCAAGAGGATCTGATTCTTTTAAAAAATTTGCTTCTGGAGAAAGGTTATGGTTCTCATAAACTGGTACAAGAGTTTCCAGTAAAGAGGTGAAAGAATAAGCATAGAATATATTTTTAAGAAATTGTGAGAAGCAGACTCAACTGATCATCAGTCAGGCAGGGCCTGATCAGTTTGCATTGAAGAAAACATCATAACAGTTGAAGAACCAGATGGTGAAATGACATCATTTAGATGAGGTGTCCTCTGTGGGTGTAGACTTACTGCAAATTTATTCAAGATGATATATCCCAAATGTTGTTAAAATTGGTCAAATTTTGACAGAGCTATGTAGAAAACAAGCATTGTATGACGGTTTTGTTTTTTTAATGAAACAGTCTGGATCTTCAAATTTGATTGTATTTTTTATTTTTGTGTCAGATTAGATTTATATTTAAATCTTCTTTTATTAAGACATAAACATCATACAGCTGCGATTGCCATGAAGCGCAACTGTTCAGTGCTAAAATTACAAAGGCTATACTGTTGTTTGTGTCATTATTTAAAAACATAACCACCCTTTCTCTCTTCTTCCTCCTCCCCACCCCCCTTGCACACTAAATTGTGTAGTGAGTCCTTGCGATGTGTGGTAGGAACTATTGGAAATGTAGCATTCTTCTTGCTGCTGGGGTTAAGGTATTCCAAAATGGTTTCCAAACCATACAGAATCATTGTTCTGCCAAGGATTTAAGATCTTTAACATCTCAGCATTCCGTGATAAGCTGTGAGATCATTTGTGTTCTCCACACAGTCAAGGCTGGAGCCTCTGAAGTTATCCACTTTAAAAGTATGGTTTTCTTTCCCATGGTTTTCTTTCCCAGCAGTAAGGGAGCCACTGTCACATTGTGTCCAAGTGTTGCACAAAAGCAAGGAGCTCTGTCGAAAAAAATAACACTACTAGACAAAACCAAAGCATATAGCCTAGTCTGATGCGTTGCACTTCACAGTTACTGCTAGGCTGGAATGACACTTTAAAGGCTTGATCTGGAGATATGTAGAGGCACAAGAAACATTTTTAACTAACCCCCCTAAAAATATTGTATGGAACATCTTAATCATACTTCTATAAGTATGACAAATACTGTCCTCCATTAACCCCTTATGGAGGACTTCTGACCAGTGCTGTACCAAGCTAGCATATGGTATCTCCTCTGTGGCTTACCCAAAATAATGGGGAGAATAGATTTTTGGTGCCAAATGGATACTAATGCAAGAGGCTAATAACTAATGGACACCATATAAATTAAAGTTCATACTGTAGTGCTTATGAAATGCTCAGAGATATTAAGCAGATGAGACCATAAGTGGTTTTACCTACCGGTATAATGGCTTATTTCTCAATCATTGCACTAGCACTTGAAGGTATTATTAAAGAATACTTAACAAACCAACAGGTCTCTACGAATAAAAACAAAAAAAATCAAAAAGCAGATGTCATACTTGCTGTACTGATATACATTTACAGCTAGACATTTGGCAACCACATGGATGGTACCTCAAATTTCATTCAACATTAACGGTTCACAGACACCGGAGTCTAAGCTCTGCCTGCTTTTGTCCAGATGGCTGGATGACCTCACTAACTTTGGAGCTAATCAGAAGATAAGAGTTTAAAGACCCAGAAGGAATTGGTGTAAGAACACCACTACTCAACCTCATGATTTACAGGTGGGAAACTGTCACATCATTTGACCTCCAAAGGTGAACCCTGTCGTTAGTTTCTCATACTCTGTTAGTCAATTGTTATTTAAGTATGCTATGCACATAATGCCAAAGCTTCATATACTCGTACGCAGAGTTGGGGTTTTTTTGTGTGTGATTTGTTTATTAAAGTTTTCAAAAGAAATACAAGCAATAAAAAAAGCAAAGCACATAGCAATGCAGATAAGAGAGCTACAATAACCAATCCAAAAACCCCCAACAGAACCCCCTCCCCCCAAAACCCTTCCCCCCTCCCCAAAACAATGCAAACAAAACCAAAATTAAGTAAAGTGCTTCTTCCATTGCACATAGGGATCTTAGTATAATTCAGAAGAGTATTATGTCTCAAAGGGGTCAGTTTAGACATCAACTGTAAATAATCCAGATGAGAATAAACAGTGAAAAGCGTAGGCATCTTGGGAGTACGCCAACATTGTGCCAAAGCAAGGCGGGCCGCTGTAAAAACAAAAGGCCGCCAATTTCTTCTCAGGGAGAGTGAAGCCAGGCATTCCCACATTTAGGCCTAGATTCACTAAGGGCATGGATCTGATCTGATCCATGAGGGATCTGATCCATGTCCGGGAGGCTGATTCACGAATCGCCCTCATGCAAATGAGGGCGATCGGAATCACGCACCCAACCGAGCGCCTGGATCGGTCTATAGCGATCCTAACGCATGTGCAGACCATCTGTAGATGGTCTGCGCATGTGCTGGCCCTCCGTGCCTGGCAGAACAGGAAACTTTTTTAATCTTTTTTTTTTTTTTTTTGCTTTTTTTTTTTCTTCACAAGCCCATGGTTTTAACCCACTTTAAGCCTGTGGGTTAAAACCATGGGCTTGCACTGCGAGGAAGGGCAGGAGAGTCAGGGTGGCAGGAGAGATTTGGGGCAAGAGCAGGAGATGGGGTAGAGAGCAGATCATGGCAAGCAGGCAATCAGGGCTGAGAGCAGAGAAGCAGGGCGGCAGAAGGCAGGGCCGTCAGAAAGGACCTGAGCGACTGGTCCTCAACATAGAAACATAGAAAAATGACGGCAGAAAAGGGCCACAACCCATCAAGTCTGCCCACTTATTGACCCACCCCATTGAGTCTGAGTGCTAGTGACCTAGTTCCTTAACTTGACCCTCGTAGGGATCCCATGTGGATGTCCCATTTATTCTTAAAATCGAGCACGCTGGTGGCCTTGATCACCTGCACCGGAAGTTTGTTCCAGTGATCTACCACCCTTTCCGTGAAGAAATACTTCCTGGTGTCACCACTAAATTCCCCCCCTCTGAGTTTGAGCGGGTGCCCCCTTGTGACCAAGGGTCCCTTGGGAAAGAATATATTGTTTTCCACCTCGACACGACCTGTGACGTACTTAAATGTCTCAATCATGTCACCCCTTTCTCTGCGCTCTTCCAGGGTATAGAGCTGCAGTTTGCCCAGTCTTTCTTCGTATGAGAGACCCTTGAGTCTGGCGACCATCCTAGTGGCCATCCGCTGGACCGACTCAGCTCGAAGCACATCTTTCCGGTAATGTGGCCTCCAGAATTGCACACAGTATTCCAGATGAGGTCTCACCATGGTTCTGTAGAGTGGCATTATGACTTCAGGTTTGCGGCTGACGAAGCTTCTATTGATACATCCCATCATTTGCCTTGCCTTAGATGAGGCCTTCTCTACTTGTTTGGCAGCCTTCATGTCTGCACTGATGATTACCCCCAAGTCCCGTTCCTCTGAAGTCCTAGCTAGCGTTTCTCCATTCAAGGAGTATGTTCTGCATGGATTTCCGCTGCTGAGATGCATGACCTTACATTTTTTAGCGTTGAAGCCCAGCTGCCATGTCGAGGACCAGTTTTCCAACGTGATCAGATTCTGCGTCATACTGTCCTTGAGGTTGCTTTCACTTACTATGTTACACAGTTTGGCGGCGTCGGCAAACAGTGATACTTTACCCTGAAGCCCCCGGGTCAAGTCCCTTATGAATATGTTGAAAAGGGATGGTCACAGGACTGAGTCCTGCGGTACTCCGCTAGTCACCTCCGAAGTCTCAGAGAGGGTGCCGTTGACCACCACCCTCTGAAGTCTTCCACTCAGCCAATCATTGACCCATGCAGTTAGTTTCTCACCCAACCCCATCGATTTCATCTTGTTTAATAGTCTACGGTGCGGGAAACTGTCAAAAGCTTTACTGAAATCTAAGTATACTATGTCCAGAGCCTCTCCTGAGTCTAGCTTTCCTGTCACCCAATCAAAGAAGCTTATAAGATTGGATTGGCATGACCTGCCTCTGGTGAACCCATGTTGACATGGATCCCTTAGATTCCCTTCATCCAATATCGAGTCTAATTTACCTTTAAGTAGAGTTTCCATGAGTTTACACACTATTGATGTGAGACTCACTGGTCTGTAGTTCGCAGCCTCTGCTTTGCAACCCTTTTTGTGCAGAGGAACGACGTTTGCTGTTTTCCAGTCCAGGGGTACTCTCCCTGTACTTAGGGAGAGATTGAAGAGCATGGCTAACGGTTTCGCCAGAACATCACCTAGTTCCCTGAGCACTCTTGGATGCAACTCGTCCGGTCCCATGGCTTTGTTCACCTTGAGTCCTGACAGTTCTCTGTACACATCAGCTGGTGTGAACTCAAAATTCTGAAATGGGTCTTCCTTGCTTTGCTTTGCTTCCAGCTGTGGCCCGTGCCCTGGTGCCTCGCAGGTAAAGACTGAGCAGAAGTAATCATTCAGTAGTTTGGCTTTTTCAGAATCTGTTTCCACATAATTCCCGTCTGGCGTTTTAAGGCGTACTATCCCGTTTGCGTTCTTTTTCCTGTTGCTAATGTACCTGAAGAATGATTTGTCCCCTTTCTTGATGTTCTTCGCTAGAGTTTCTTCCATTCGAAGTTTGGCCTCCCTAACTGCTGTTTTGACCGCTGTAGATTTTGTCCTGTATTCAATGTTTGCTTCTTTTTCCCCGGTGCGTTTGTACGAGAGAAATGCTCTTTTCTTCTCCTTGACGAGGTGCGAGACCTCATCAGTGAACCATTGGGGTTTCTTTCTTCTTTGTTGTTTAGTTACTGATTTTATCCCAGGACAAGCAGGCAGCATATTCTTAACGCATGGGTGACATCACCGACGGAGCCCCGGTACGGACCTTTTTAACTAGAAAGTTCTAGTTGGCCGCACCGCGCATGCGCGAGTGCCTTCCCGCCCTACGGAGGAGAGCGTGGTCCCCAGTTTCTTCGTTTCCGCGGAGCGAAGAAGACACATGTGTTTCAACGGCCGTTGAAATTTCAGATTTTGCCTTCCCGCTCGCGAAATTCTTCCTTTTTTGTTCTTTTTCCCTTCGGGTTTCTTTTTCGTTTTTTAAAAAAAAAACAAAAAACAACAACTTTATTTTCTTTTATTTTTCAAGCCGGCCCCGGCGGGGCCTGTTGCCACCATACAGGCCTCCGGTTTTGATTTTGCGGAGGCCGTGTTTCCCTTCACCCTCAGCCGGGTTTTAAGAAGTGCCAGCGGTGTGCATGCCCGATCTCTCTCACTGACCCGCACAATTGGTGCCTACAGTGCCTGGGTCCAGAGCATCGGGCTGACACCTGCACCCGCTGTGCTACTCTTAAAAAACGTACTTTAAAAAATAGACAGATCCAACAGAACATCCTGTTCGGTACCGGGTCTGCCATGGAATCGACCGCGCCGTCATCGGCACCACAAAAGTCGGCACCGACTACTTCGACGACGCCTGATCCATCCTCGGGGTCGCTGGCACCAGGTAAGCCGGCTAAGAAGCCTTCCACTTCCCTTGAGCGCCCTCCTGCCACACCGGCGACGCCGGTCCTCCCGGCATCACGCCGACCCCGCAAATGCTCCGCCCCGATCTCGGTGAGTGCCTCGTCATTGGCCTCCTCATCGCCGGGGCATGGAGTGGCACCTATGGTACCGAAAAAGAAAAAAGCGGTACCGGTGCCTCCTCTGAACGACCGCATTGCGGCCATACTCCATAGTCAATTGCAGGAACAACTTCAACAGCAACTCCAGCACTTGTTGCCCGCAATATTGGCCCCGCTCCTTCCGGTACCGGACCGGCCCGAGCCTCGCACCATACCACCGGTGTCGACACCATCGGTACCGTTGAACACCTCCATGCCGGTACTCGCGGCTGAACCACTTCATCCTCCGGTGCAACCCCGCTCTGATGCAGACCCTCCCCGACATCGAGACCGACAACAGTCCCCCCGTGACCAGGACCGGCACCGGTCTTCTTCCCCCGGTACCGTCTCGATGCGCTCTGGCAAATCTCTCTCTAAGACTCGCCACACTGAGCCGTCCGCACCACCGTCCCGCCCCGTGCACACCGACGTCAGGGACCCGGACTTATGGGAAGAGTCCCCACCCGGTACCGATGATGAGGCTTCATCAACAGACGAGGAACCCTCGATGGTCGATACCAGTTCCAAACCTGAACAGTCCTCGTTCACAAAATTTCTAAGGGAAATGTCGGCAGCTCTATCTATCCCTTTAGAGTCCGATTCTAAGAAATCCCAGGCTTTCCTTGACGCCCTGGACTTCGAACAACCTCCCAAGGAATTTTTAAAGTTACCCGTACACGACATCTTACGGGAAACATTTTACAAGAATTGGGAAAACCCCCTCACGGTACCGGGTGCCCCTCGAAAACTGGATAGTTTGTACAGGGTCATTCCTATTCCGGGGTTCGATAAACCTCAACTGCCCCATGAATGCCTTCTTGTGGAGTCCACCTTAAAGAAAACCCAGGGTTCAAGTGTCTATGCCTCCACACCTCCTGGCAGAGAAGGCAGAACGATGGATAAATTTGGCAAGCGCCTTTATCAAAATTCCATGCTTGCCAACAGAGCTAATAAGTACACCTTCCACTTCTCCTTCTATCTGAAGCATTTGGTGCAACAACTCTCCTCCATCCAAAAGTACATCCCTGAGCGTAAGATCCTAATTTTTCAACAGCAAATTTCCAGCTTACTCCAACTCCGGAAATTTATGGTGAGATCCATTTATGACTCTTTTGAACTGACCTCTCGAGCCTCTGCCATGGCTGTCGCCATGAGGCGCTTGGCCTGGCTGAGGGTTTCTGACCTTGATATCAATCACCAGGACCGCCTAGCCAACGCACCTTGTCTTGGTGATGAACTCTTTGGGGAGTCCCTGGACTCAACTACCCAGAAACTCTCGGCACACGAGACCAGGTGGGATACCCTGATCAAACCCAAAAAGAAGACTCCACCTGCTCGCCCCTACAAACAGCAGTCTTCCTACCAACGCAGGTTTTCGGCCAGACCCCTCAACCCGCCTCAGCATCAACAGCCTCGCCGACCACGTCAGCAGCACCAATCTCAAGCACATTCACAGTCTCACCATCCGGCCAAGCCTCTCCCGCAGTCAAAACCATCTCAGCCCTTTTGACTCTTTTCTCCAGAGCATAGCCAGTCTCCAATCCTCGGTGCCTCTTCCTCAACCTATCGGAGGCCGCCTCACAATTTTTCTCAACCGTTGGGAGGTCATCACATCAGACCAGTGGGTACTCAACATCATCCGCCACGGCTACTCCCTCAACTTCCAGACTCTTCCACCAGACAATCCTCCCGTAGAGTCTGCTTCTCATTCCTCCCAAACTCCACTCCTCCTGAGGGAGATCCAATCCCTCCTTCTTCTCAATGCCATCGAAGAAGTTCCCCCAGACCAAAGGGGTCAGGGATTCTACTCCCGCTACTTCCTGGTATCCAAGAAGACGGGAGACCTCCGTCCCATCCTCGATCTCAGGGACCTCAACAAGTGTCTGGTCAAGGAAAAGTTCAAGATGCTCTCCCTGGCCACGCTTTACCCTCTTCTCTCTCAACACGACTGGCTATGTTCCCTAAACCTCAAAGAGGCCTACACTCACATTCCAATCCATCTGATTTCACTTCGCTACCTCCGATTTCAGGTACAGCACCGCCACTATCAGTACAAAGTGCTACCCTTTGGCCTCGCATCATCGCCCAGGGTGTTCACCAAGTGCCTTATTGTGGTGGCGGCCTTCCTCAGGTCTCACAACCTCCAGGTGTTCCCCTACTTGGACGATTGGTTGGTGAAAGCACCTACTTCTCCGCTTGTGCTACAAGCCACTCAACACACCATCTCTTTCCTCCATCTCCTGGGATTCGAGATCAACTACCCCAAGTCGCATCTGCTTCCCACACAGCGACTTCAGTTCATTGGAGCACTTCTCGACACCACTCTGATGAGGGCGTTTCTTCCCTCCGACCGCCAACGGACCCTGCTCCATCTCTCCCATCAGGTGCTCCTTTGTCGCTCTATTCCAGCTCGGCATATGATGATCCTCCTGGGCCACATGGCCTCGACGGTCCATGTGCTTCCTCTGGCACGACTCCACCTCTGGCCAACCAATGGTCACAGACCACGGATCCTCTTTCTCATCCCATCTCTGTGACATCGTCTCTTCAGCAATCTCTTCAATGGTGGTTGAACTCCTCAAATCTTTCCAGGGGTCTCCTCTTTCATCTGCCCCCTCACTCCAGGATCATCACCACGGATGCCTCCCCCTATGCGTGGGGAGCTCACCTGGGAGATCTGCGCACCCAGGGTCTCTGGACCCCTCAAGAGCGTCTACATCACATCAATTTCCTGGAACTGAGAGCCATGTTCTATGCTCTCAAGGCCTTCCAGCACCTTCTCTACCCTCAGGTTCTTCTGTGCACAGACAACCAAGTCGCCATGTATTACAAAAACAAGCAAGGCGGCACCGGATCTCCCCTCCTGTGTCAGGAGGCCATCCGCATCTGGACCTGGGCCACGGCCCGCATCTCTTCCTCAAGGCCGTCTATATCCAGGGCGAACAGAACTCCCTGGCCGACAATCTCAGCCGCATCCTTCAACCTCACGAGTGAACCTTGGATCCTCCCACACTCCACTCCATCTTCACTCTCTGGGGCACTCCTCAGGTAGACCTCTTTGCAGCTCCTCACAACCATCAGCTGCCCCAGTTCTGCTCCAGACTCTACTCTCCTCATCGTCTGGCCCCAGATGCATTCCTGCTCGACTGGACGGATCGGTTCCTCTATGCCTTTCCTCCACTGCCTCTGATGTTGCGGACGTTATTCAAACTCCGCAGGGACAGAGCCACCATGATTCTCATCGCTCCTCGGTGGCCTCGCCAACACTGGTTCTCCCTCCTGCTCCAGCTCAGCTCCAGGGAGCCCATTCCTCTTCCTGTGTTTCCTACTCTACTTACACAGCAGCATCAGTCTCTACTACATCCCAACCTATCCTCGCTCCACCTGACAGCTTGGTTTCTCTCGGGCTGACCTCTCCAGAGAATCTGTCTCAGCCTGTCCGTCACATTTTGGATGCCTCCAGGAAACCGGCCACCCTCCAATGTTACCATCAGAAGTGGACCCGGTTCTCCTCTTGGTGTCTACTGCATCATCACGATCCCACCTCATTAGCAGTGGAAACTGTACTGGACTATTTGCTCTCTCTGTCTGACGCTGGCCTCAAGTCTACCTCAATCAGAGTCCACCTCAGTGCCATCACTGCGTTTCATGAGCCTATCCTCGGAAAACCTCTCACGGCTTATCCACTGGTTTCCCGATTCATGAGAGGCCTCTTCAATGTCAAACCACCTCTGAAGCCTCCTCCTGTCGTCTGGGACCTGAATGTGGTTTTATCAGCCCTCATGAAACCCCCTTTTGAGCCTCTTGCTACAACTTCGCTCAAACTTCTAACATGGAAGGTGCTTTTCCTCATTGCCATCACCTCTGATAGGAGGGTTAGTGAAATGCACGCACTGGTCGCCGATCCACCGTTCACTGTTTTTCACCATGACAAGGTGGTTCTGCGTACCCATCCTAAATTCCTTCCCAAAGTGGTCTCGGCTTTTCACCTCAACCAGTCCATTGTGTTGCCTGTCTTTTTCCCTAAACCCCATTCTCATCCTGGGGAACAGGCGTTGCACACGCTGGATTGTAAGCGTGCCCTTGCATACTACCTTGACCGTACCAGGGCTCACCGCTCGTCCCCTCAGCTCTTTCTGACCTTCGATCCTAACCGTCCAGGTCGTCCTGTCTCTAAACGGACGCTTTCCAACTGGCTTGCTGCCTGTATTGCGTTCTGTTATGCTCGGGCCGGTCTCTCACTGGAAGGTGCTGTCATGGCCCACAGGGTCAGAGCTATGGCTGCTTCTGTGGCTTTCCTCCGTTCCACGCCCATCGAGGAAATCTGCAAGGCTGCCACTTGGTCCTCAGTTCACACGTTCACTACTCACTACTGTCTGGATGCCTTCTCCAGACGGGATGGACACTTCGGCCAATCTGTGTTACAAAATTTATTTTCCTAATGGCCAACCATCCCTCCTCCCTCTCTGTTAGCTTGGAGGTCACCCATGCGTTAAGAATATGCTGCCTGCTTGTCCTGGGATAAAGCACAGTTACTTACCGTAACAGGTGTTATCCAGGGACAGCAGGCAGATATTCTTACGTCCCACCCTCCTCCCCGGGTTGGCTTCTTAGCTGGCTTATCTTAACTGGGGACCACGCTCTCCTCCGTCGGGTGGGAAGGCACTCGCGCATGCGCGATGCGGCCAACTAGAACTTTCTAGTTAAAAAGGTCCGTACCGGGGCTCCGTCGGTGACGTCACCCAAGCGTTAAGAATATCTGCCTGCTGTCCCTGGATAACACCTATTACGGTAAGTAACTGTGCTTTATGTAGCGGATAGTTGCCTCATGAAGGGTCGATTTCAAGGTTGACCACATAACCGCCACATTATCTGTTACTTCTTGAACCTGAAGCATCTGATGGACGAAGTCTGCCATGTGTGCGAAGTCAGTGCCCCGGAAGTTGAGTACCCTTGTTTTTGTTTGTGATCTAGGAAAGCCTTTCCTAAGGTTAAACCATACCATGTTATGGTCACTGGTGGCTAGCGGTTCTCCCACCGAGATCTCTGAGACACTTTCCCCGTTCGTAAGTACCAGGTCCAGGATGGCCTGGGCTCTAGTACCAATTGTTTGAGCCGTACTCCCTTCATGGTTGTCAATATCCTCCTGTCGCTTATTTATGGATAGTTCAGCCCAGTCGGTGTCCCTCTTTTTTTTTTTTTTTTTTAGTAAATTGCTGCCTGCCTACATTTGAATGCCGTTCCCCCTCATTGCATGCACGGATCGGAGGATGATTGGGTCGGAAGGAAATCAGGTCGCAAAGGGGTCGTTAAGTGGTTGGAAGTTGATCGGTGGACTTAGTGAATCTAGCACTTAGTAAACAATATTCTATCAATAAACCACAATGTTTATGTAAAATCTTAACCAAAAAACAACCCACCTGCTGCCAATACAAGTGCACTCCTGGACATGTCCACCATATGTGCATAAAGTCCCCTTTTTCTCCACAGTGGCGCCAACAGCGGTCCTTCCCATTATGAAAAATGGAGAAAAGTCGCTCAGGGGTATAGTACCATCTGTAGTAGCCATTTTCAATATAACTAATGGACAATGTGGGTTTAAATAACCTCTTATAGATAAAATCCCAATGAGGAAAGCTGCACCCCCCCCTCCCCAGAAGGTCCCGCTCCCATTGTGCCTGATAGGGATCAAAAGGGGATTTCCCTTTTCAACAAAACTCAGTATAGCCAGGAAACTCCCCCTCCCAGCTCAAGCCCTGACAGCTTGCTCTAGGTAGGTCTCTCCCAGTGATAGCTCCCAAAAAGCCCGTCGAGATAGAAAAATGCGCAAGCACTTATACAAAAAGGAATCCCTATCCTCTAATCCAAATTCCTCTTGCAAATCCTGAAAGGGACACGTAGCCATATCGTCCCAAAGCTGGCCTAACGCACAAAGGCCCGCCGGAATCCACTTATGGTGAATAGTAGCCTCCCTGCCCGGCCAGCCAGCAAGGCCACAATGGTCATGTGAGCAAAGAGCAAACGCTCTGGGAACATCTGCTGACAAAGTGCATACCAGCTCCGAAGCACCGCCTGCAAAAATTGGTTAGACGTTTGCAACGCCAACCGTAAATAGTCCCTCGGGACCCAAGGCAACATCCAAAGAGAAACCTTTGGAAGAAAACTCTGTTCAATGTGAATCCATGGACGATCTTCATAAGTTACCCACATGACCACTTCCTGCAGAAGGGCAGCCTGATAGTACAACCGAAAATTGGGAATTCCCATCCCCTCTTCCAATTTAGATCGATAAATAATATTCCAACGGACCCGTGGTGGTTTCTTCCGCCAAATTAAGCAAAAACCTTTTGCGATGCCTCTCCCTCACAGACAAACTATCAGACACAGTCCACCACCAATTGTGTTCAAATCTGTCTAAGTTCCTCAGAATGCCACACTGTATAGTTGTGTGGTAGCCGTCCTCATTGGAACATTTTGTAATGGGATATTTTGAACAAATGTGCAACTATGTGCATTATAAGTTATAATAAATTTTAAAGTGTCGGTGCTTATTTATAAAACTTATAAAACATTAAACATGGTGGTGGACTGTTTCTGATAGTTTGATAGTGAGACCTTAGTGCCTTTATTTAGTCTTGAGAGTTTTTCCTCACAGAAACATGGCTAACTTCAGACACTGACCCCAGAATAACGGAAGTTTGCCCACAAGGCTACAAAATACAAGTACTTTGTAGAGAGAAAAAACGAGGCGGAGGACTAGCCATCCTGGCCAAAAATACTCTAAATATAGCGCTAATGGACAAAACCTCCACCCCACATATGAATCTACTCGCCTGCCAATTATCGGGCCCCACACTCAAAGGAACCCTAACCTGCCTACTTTGCTACATAACACCAGGAAAATGGAACATACCAAATCGGAATTCAAATAATTTATACTCGGAAACTTCCTCACATCAACATACAGCCTAATCCTAGGCGATCTTAACTTACACCTGGAAGATGAATCTTCTAACCAAACAGAAAACCTCCTCTCATTCCTCAAAACCCTATCCTACAGAATCCTAGACCCACAAACCACACACGAGAAGGGCCACCAACTTGACATAGCAGCCTTCATGTCTCAACAACCCACCACTAAATGGAACATGGTCATGCACCCTCTGGTCAGACCACTACATATACTCCTTCAAAATCAACTGGACACAGGGCCAAACCAAATAAAATAACCAAAGCTTAACATACGAAGCACACAAAAAGATTGATTCACCTAAATCTGGAACAAAGTATACATCATGATACAAGATGGAAACCCCAAGGACTTCATTAACCACTGGTGCACCCTAAGCACATCCATCCTCGAAGACATGACACAACCACAGAAAAAGACCAGAATCTGTAGACGCTCAGATAAATGGTTTGACAACAAACTTCTGCAACTCAAACAAAAATGTAGATGTCTTGAAAGAATATAGAGAAAAAAACAACCTGGAGAACACTGAACAAACAATACAAACAAAAGCTAAAAGAAAAGCATACTACACCAATCAGATAGGCATAGAAATCCAAGACACCAAAAAACTTTTCAAATTACTAAAGGAACTCACAGACACCAAACCCTACCTGGCCACCAAAACCGCCCCGCCCCCCTCCCCCAAGCCAATCAATTGGTTGAATTCTTCAGAAACAAAATATCAACAGCCAAACCACCTCAACAAAATCTCGACACCACCTAAAGAAAACGAGGCCTACGCAGCAGACAAACTGGTCAGATTTCCCAGACACACAATGGCATGACCTAGACAAACTCTACAAAAAATAGTCATGCAGCCTGCAACCTCAACCACTGTTTCCCATACCTGTTAAAAGCTGCCAGCACTAGATTCTGCACCCACCTCATGTGGTGGATTAGTTACATGCTCACAGAGGATCAATTTCCACAAGAAGTCACCAAAATCATCATAACCGCTATTTGAAAGACCCAAAGGGAGCAACAGATCAGCCATCAATTACAAACCTATAGCCTCGGTACCGCTATATGTCAAACTAATGGAAGGCCTCATAGCAAAACTTCTCACCGAATACTTAGAAACCCATAACATTCTTCACCCCTCACAATCAGGCTTCAGAGGCAACTACAGTAGAGAAACAATACTAGTCTCTCTTCTAGACACAGCCAAACAACACCTAAGCAAAGGCAAAAAAATGCTACTCATACAACTCGATCTCACAGCGGCATTCGACCTAGTAGATCACGACATCCTACTGCAAACACTGGAGGCAATAGGAATCGCAGGCAAAGTCTACAATTGGTTTGAAGGATTCCTCCGCTCAAGAAGATACAGAGTAGAAACAAACAATGAAAAATCAGAATCCTGGAAAAACCCTTGCGGAGTCCTCCAAAGCTCCCCATGATCACCAACACTCTTCAACCTTTACATAGCCACACTTGGCACATGATTAGACATACAGTGTATAACACGATACCACCATCCTCCTGCCTTTTGACTAAACCACCCCCATCACAACGAACAAACTACACATTGCACTAGAATCAGTGTCAAAATGAATGAGAGACCACAAATTAAAACTGAACCAAGACAAAACCAAATTCTTACTTCTAGAAAGAAACAAAACCCAAACCATAACAAACCTAGAAATAAACTCCATCACATATCCCGTACAACCCAACCTAAAACTGCAGGGAATAATGATAGACAAAGGCTGTACCATGCAACTTCAAATCAGCAAAACGGTTCAGAAGACATTTGCAACCTTATGAAACTTAAGACAAGTCCAAAAATACTTCAACAATGAACAATTCAAACTCATAGTACAAGCACTAATCCTAGGACTCCTGGACTATTGTAACATACTTTACCTGTCTTGCCCCGGCAACATGCTGAAACAATTACAAACAGTCCAAAATACAGCCCTAAGACTAATATACTCAGCTTTCCAAGACACACACTGGCTCCCAGTACAAGCATGCATACAACACAAATTCTACTGCACCCTATTCAAAGCCCTAAATGGAAATGGACCAAGCTATCTGAACAACCGCCTAATCTGGAAAAATACATCCAGACCAAGGAGAACTCAAGCACACTTTACCCACCCCCCAATCAAAGGCATGCAAAGCAAAAAAATATATGATGGTCTACTAGTCACCAGAGCAGCAAAAATAGACCACCACCTCCTCTCAAATCTGCTGACCACGACGCCCAAGTACAGAATATTCAGGAAAGAACTGAAAACCATACAATTCAAGAAATTTGTCAAATGATCTAACCAAACCGTATCGATCATTCCCAGATCCTGATGCATACTATAGCTATTAACCTTGTAATCTCCCTGGGAATGCCCAGGCTAATTTCTTGTTGTAAACCACCTAGAACTGAAAGGTATTGGCGGGATAGAAGACATCAATGTAATGCAATGATAAAAGCCATTGAGTCATTGGATGAATAAAAGGACCTTTATGCAATAAAATTGTGTCCACTAGTCTGTTTAGGACCATTCCACTATTTATTTTTTGGTTTTTATTTTGTACCTCAGTAACTGGTACAAAAAAATAGACAAATATAGTGCAAAATATAGACAGCAGATATAAATTCTCAAAACTGACATATTTCGATCTCTAAATTGAAAATAAAATCATTTTTCCTACCTTTTTTGTCTGGTGGTTTTATTTTTCTAATCATTCTTTCCCAGTCTCTGGTTGCACTTCTTTTTCTGTGCTCTTAACTGTGTTTCCAGGGCCACTTTATTCATTGGCTGTTTTTCTCTTCTTTATTTTCTGTCCTACATCCATCGTTGGCATTAACTTTTAATATTCAACTTTTTCCCATTTGCTTTCTTCTCAAAATCTAAACTAAACCTTAAGTTTGTATACTGCATCCTCTCCATAAAGATAGAGCTCAGCACAGTTTACAGGTAATTCAATAAATGAGGAAAAGACATAATAAGAAATTAGAGGTTTTAAAGAGGATAGATAGCTTTACATTTTGGAGAAAAGTCAGGTTTTCAGATGCTTTCGGAATAATTGGAACGAGCCTAGATTCCGCATCGGGGCAGCAAGGTTATTCCAAAGCTCAGTGAATTTGAAGAAAAGGGATTTCCCTAATTTACCTACATACATGATTCCTTTTAACGAGGGGAAAGATAGTTTAAGTTTGTGGGCGGATCTGGTAGTGTCAGGTCTTGAAGAATTCTAGGATAGTGGAATTAGGGGAAGAAGAATGCCATGTAGGATCTTGAAAGTTAGGCAGGTACATTTAAAGTGAAGACTAGAAATCACCGTAAGCCAGTGAAGTTTTGACAGAAGCGAGGAAACATGATTGAATTTGCTTTTTGCGAAGATCAACCTGGCCGCAGTGTTCTGGTTCCGCTAAAGTCTTTGAAGACTTTTCTTGGGTTAGACTTAGATAGATGGAGTTACAATAGTCCAGTCTGGAAAGAATGATTGATTGTACAAGGACATGTCTTCCCTTTCCATCCTATCTCTCTCCTCTCTCATGGCCTGGCATATCTCTCTCCTTCCGTCCCCTTTCTGTGGTCTGGCATATCTCTCTCCTTCCCTCCCCTTTCTGTGGTCTGGCATATCTCTCTCTCTCTACCTCCTGCATGTTTCCTCTCCTCCAGACACCATTCCCTCCCCCAACCAACATCTCTCTGCCCCTCCAAGAGTCTGACACTGCACGCTTTCTCTCTCTCCATGTTTCCTCTCCTCCAGACCTCATTCCCTCCCCCAACCAACATTTCTCTGCCCCTCCAAGAGTCTGACACTGCACGCTTTCTCTCTCTCCTCTCCCCTCCCCTTCCCTTGTGTGACATCCCTCCTTCCCACCCTCCTCCAAATTCTTCAATTGGTTGCTATCCATTGGTTCCTTCTACCATGGTCCAGCATTTCTCGCTTCCCTCCCTTCCATTTTACAGCATCCTCACTCCCTTCTATCCTAGACATTTTCCCTATTTATCCCCTCCCATTCCTGCTCAGTATTTCTTCCTTTCTCCTCCACCTCATGTCTGTCTGTCTCTCTCTCTCTCTCTCTCTCTTGTTGTCCACTATCTCTCTTTCTTTCATTCCCTCGTTTGATGCAAAGGGAGTGGGGAAAAAGAGAGAGAAGGATCCAGGGTGCATCTTTCCCCACCCCCTCTACTGCCACATCCAACATTTCTCCCTTTATAGTCCACCGGACCATATGCAATATCTTTTGCCTCATGCCCAGCATTTCTCCTGTTATCACCCCTCTCCAGCACCATGCCACATCTCTCCCTCAATTCCCTCCACCACTATGTCCAATATTCCTCCCCCTTGCAGCCTTTTTAATCTGTCCCACTATTCCCTCTCCTCCACTATACCCAACATTTCTCCTTCATCTGTCTCTTCCTTATGCATCTCTACCTCACTCCTCTCTCCCTATGCCCAACAATTTTCCTTTCTTCCTTTACCCATGTGCACCATTTCTTTCCCTCTCACTCACCCCCCCAACAATTCTACTTTCCTGTTCCCTCCCTCCTATGTCCCAAGTTCATGCCCCCTTCCTACCTCCTTCCTTCCAGCCTTTGTTCTAAGTTCATGCCTCTCTTATGTCCTCCATAGCGTTGTTTTGTTTTTTGTTTTTTTTTCTGCTTCAGCTTGTCTGCGGTGTTCTTTGCTCACATGTTTAAAGACAATATACTGTTTTCAGTCCAATTCTTTATATGTGAGTTTGCAAACCATTGGACCCCTGAGGAAGGCGTGTTTGCCGAAACACGGACTGTGTAGGGTCCAGTTGGATTTTTATCACTGTATTTTTTATCATTGTATTTTTTTCATTTAATTTTCATGTTTTATATGTCATTGTATAATAAATTATCTCCGGAACATCTGTATCCACAGTTTTTTGTTTTCATCGGTGGATTGTTTTCACTGTGGATCATTGGGTCTCCCCATTTTTCTTTGTTGTGCTCTCTTATGTCCCAACATGCTCCTTCCCCTCCCTCCCTACTTCCTTTGTCCTATATTCATGTCCCCTGTCTCCCTTTTCCCAACATGTTAGCTCTCTTCAGGGCTGTCCAGGTGGGCTCCTTCTTTGTGCCTTCAGTTGCATTTGCTGCTTTGCAGGGCAATGATCAGCGGCTCCTGCACGTAGCTGACTTGGAAGCTCTGACATCAGAGGCAAGGCTTTGGGATTGGCTTTGGTGGCTTGCTGAAAGCATTCAGACGACTTTGTGGAGTGGGGAGTGTGGCTGGAGGGCAGGAAGAGGAGGCCTGCTGAGGTAATTCATGGAATCCCCGCTGGTGGTGATGATGACGGACGACAGTGGCTCCACCTTGAGGAGAAAGAACGGGATACCCACGCAGTGCCACATACCCCTAGGGGATAAGCTTATTGCATGTGGAGAACTTCTGGTCTAGACTAAGGAAGCTCTGCTTCTAGTTATAAATATGTCCAGATCATGGTTTGATCTGAGATTTCTTCGGGATCTATTTCTGCTGAGATCATGCTAAACAATTTCTCACTTAGAAAGATTTAATCTGACCTGGAGCTGGTGTGGTGAGTCCTAGAGATATGCATGTAATTGTGCTCTTCTGGGTAGAGGAGCTGCCAGGGATCTACTAAGGAGAGCATTTTACAAAATTAATAAAGTGGACAGGGCCCCTTATGGCGTGTAGTCAGCTGTAATGGTTCTGTCTAACTCTCCATCCCAAACCAAGTTAGTCACCAGCTACTACAAGGGGACCATCGACTTTATGTGCACAGAGGTCTATCAAGGTCTGATAAAAGGAAGCATCATAGGTATTCAGACCATATATATCGAAAAGATAACACTGATGACTCTGTAGATTCAGTTGCAGAACACAACTGTTGTTACTTATGTAAATGACTTTAGCCTGATATTGTAATGTTTTCCTAAATAAAATGGCCACTCCAGCACACTGCCCTCCCAAGGTAGAAGAAAATACTTCCCCCACCCAATGACATCTTAATTTTGCACTCTGCACAATGGATAGGCAGGTTTCTTAAAGACACACTAAATCCACAGTGTGATAGGGTACTCAACACTTTTAATACTTTTGACTGATGAAGTGATACCATCTACACTCTATGACAGGGTGTGTAATACCCTACCCCCTCCCAACCTGTGAATCTACCATTCCAGCAAGAGATGAACATCAATCTCTGCCCCCTCCCCTAAACACTAGTGCAAAAAGCCAAGAAATCACACAAAAATAAAGCAAAAATCTTCCAGACCACCACATCAGACACTACACAAGCATGCTATCCCTCCCCAACCTACATTTGTACCACCCTACCCATCCAAACCCCATCCTCCAATCTTACTCACACTCGTATATGAAGCACTCCCACACAAACCTATGGAGGAGCACTATTGATGCTGTGGGGCCCCACCCCCACCTTAACTCAGATATAAGTTGCTTAAATTTCAACAGAAAACCAGAAAAGCAACATTTCCTCTAAACAGTTAAGGGCAACAGTGAAATAACAAGCAGTGTACAGTATATAGGACTTCTAAAAGCAGAACTTCTGTAGGATTTTAAAGTAGCCTAATGTTAGTTTAAATGTTTAGCTGATGCATCCTCTAGTGTTAGAGTTCTGCCATCTTTGGATGTTGCAGTCAGGCTCACATCATTATAATCCTGTGCTGCTCCAATGAATCAAAGAATTTTCAAGCACCCTTATGATATATTTTGAGCAGCATGGTGCAAAAAAGCATAAATCTGGTCTTGCAGTCAATCAGAGTTTGACATAGTGGTGTAAACTTCCTTTTCTTTTTGATCAATGCTACATAATAGTCCTGGAAAATCTTTATTGGCACTCCTTCATGGAATAAGTTCTCTCTTGACCCTGTATACCCGCAAGAGTTCCATCTTGTGTACATAGTTGAACACTTTAGCAATTGCTACACGTGGCTTAGTGTGACCATCTTGTTTCTGTCCCAGTCTGTGCTTGCTCAATGCTGAAAAGGGTTGGATGTTCTTTTATAAGTAACTCCACTAGCAACATACATTCTAAAATTAGTGATAATTGTTGCTCATGCACTGTTTCTAGAATACCTACAAAGCAAGATTGTTACGTCCTGACCTGTTCTCCAGGTTATCTAGCTTTTCGGCTTGTAACCTAGCTGGTCATGAGCGGAAGTTAAGGCCATGCTTGTAGGTATCGTAGAATCTTCCAAGTCATAGTTATTCACTGAGTGGCCTCTATCAGTAAAGATGCCAAAGTATGCATTTGGCCAGGAATTTTATTGATATGCTACCCCAAAGCTTGACCCACTGCCGTAGTAAGTTGAGCAATATATGCTTCCGCTAGTGGTAAAATAGACTGTGGAGCCTCGTCTGCTATGTTATCCTACATTTTGGGCTTCTTGTCCTGTTTCTGTTTAAACACCAAGCCGTATCTTATGAAATAGTAAACAATCCAGGAGTGATCGTAGAATGTCCAAATCTACAAATAAAGCAGTCAGATTCAGCAGGATTGAGAAAGGGGCCAGAAACCAACCTGTCCCACTCACTGCTTCACGTGCAGTTAGAAGCTAAAAGTTACATTCACTGAAATGTGGGATCCTAATACAGCTCTGCCTAGCTTAAAAAATGAAATTTTTACAAAATTTAGGAACATAGCAAAGGTTTGTGGTAGCTCAATCATGCTGCTGCATTTGTAAAAGAATCAAGCCTAGTTAAGCCTGTTCTGAAGTTTTATTTTCTTCTACCCTTCCCAATTACCTCTATAGCTTAGGAGTGATCTCATGATGATTTTTAAATATGTGGAAATGCCACAAATGACCAAATCCAAAGTATATACAGCTTGCAGGCAATATTACTGTACATTTTAGAAAATTAATGTTTCTCTATAGCTGGACCATTTATGTGGAATGCATTGTCTGGTACCTTACAGTTTTGTAGAAATCTATTGCAATTTAGAAAGTTGCTCAAGGCCCATTTGTTTGTTTAAGCTTTTCTAAGCTAATATTCTGCTTCTTGAGTTAAATATTTTACTTTCTGAATAACATCTTTTTTTGCAGGTTATTGGATTTGTGCTGCTTGATTGAAGTGATGTAGTGGATAAGCGGCTGAGATGTAATTTATGGGTTGGGATGGTATAATCTTGTGATTTTTGCTGATGTAGGGGATCTTTGTGTTGTGCAAGTCCTGAAATATGTATGTAATATTGTGAGCCACTTTGGATAAAGGCAGATTAGAAATGTTTTAAATAAATAGAGTAGTTTACTTAACTATGGTAAATCCAGAGTATAGTAAATTGTATTATAGTTCTAATATTTAGCTGCAGTGGTGTCAGTACCAAAGATTTCTCCTCCCTTAGGCTTAGAAGTTGCAGTAAATAAGCTTTTGTCTCTAATCTGTATTGGTCAGAAATAATCTGTGTCTTCTGCATTTTTATTTGTATAGGTATTACCTGAAACTCGGATCTCCAATTATGCAGCCACTCTGCACAGAAAGAAAACATTAGTGTTGGCCCTCTATAAGGTTGTTCAAGACCCAAATAATGAGGTAGGATGTTATCAACCATAGGGAAATCTGTCATAAGGCAGAGGTCAGATTTAATCAAATTCTTGTGCCTAGTCATTTTACCAGCTTCCACTTTGATATTTGTTCAGGTTTTTAGTAGGATAATACAACCTTTGATGATAATTGAAATCTAAGGGGCTCTCTTTCTAAATCTTAGCATGCACTAACACAGTAGTTCCCAACCCTGTCCTGGAGGGCCACCAGCCAGTCCGGTTTTTGGGATAGCCCTAATAGGTATGCATGAGAGAGATTTGCATATATGATGGGATGCTGAAAAGTTCTCAACCCAGCCAACTTCCTAAATTCTGAGCATTATTTTGCCACTGTAGCTGAAAAGTGTTAATTTATTTTGCAAAGTGCCAATCTTCAGAATTGTAATGCTATGTTTTAATATTTTCAGATCATTGATTGAACCATGTCTATGAAAAGTGTGGAATTTTTCAAGTGTGGAACTTTTCAAGTGTGGAACTCCAAGCTGTCATGAAGTTTCCTATTCCTGCAGAAGAAAATGCCAAAGGAAATCCATGAATGTATGAAGCAAATATTGAGTAACAAATGCCCATCATATTCCACAGTGAAGAAGTAATGTGCAAACTTTTTCTGCATGGAGAATTTGAGATCGAAGATGCAGCAAGGTCTGGAATGCCTCAATTGGTGTCGGCTCCTGAAATTGTTGACCAAATTATCTGTGACCTAATTTGGGCAATTTCGGTTTACCCTTTGAGGCCTCCCAGACCTTGCTGCATCTTCGATCTAAAAATTCTCCATGCTGAAAGTTTGCACACCACTTCTTCACTTGGAGTATGTTGGTCATTTGTCACTTGATGTTTGCATTATACATTCATGGATTTCCTTTGGAATTTTCTTCTGCAGGAACTTTATGATGGCTCGGAGTGGAGTTCCACACTTAAGAATGCCATGCTTGTCATTTATATCAATAATAATAAAATGCTAGAGCGCACATGCGCTCTCGAAAATTTGTGAGTCCTTGGCGCCGTGAGGTGTACTTCTGTGGCAACATTCTAAATTGACACCTCACGGCGCATGCGGGGGCTGAAGGCGCGCGACTGTGGAGCTTTCTCAGCGTGGTCGTCTTCGCCCGCATTTGGCGGTTTGTTGACCGGCAGAAGAGTGGCTGTGACGGTTATTGTGGCGGTGGCGGTTTCAGAGCGGCTAGTGCCGGCATTTTCTCTCCTGTTAGTGGAGAGTATCAGTTCCGTGTGCAGCCGCTGTTATAAGGTAAAAACAAAAAACCACACCAAACGGCTCAGGAAAGTGATGGGGAAGAGGGAAAGGGGGCTACTTTGGAGGGAGGGGTGTGTTGGGAGGCCGACAGAGAGAAGGGGGCCAGAAGAGACAGAGAAATACAGGCAGGGGGCCAAGGACAGAGACAGGGGGCCAGGCAGAAAGAAAGACAGCAATCCATACAAGGAAAGAGAGAGAGACAGAAATAAAGGCAGGGGTCAGGCAGAAAGACAAGAAAGAAAGAAAAACAGGGGGCCAGGCAGAAAGACAGAGAGACAGACAAACAAAAACTGGGGGCCAGGGAGAGAGACAGGGGGCCAGGCAGAGAGACAGCCAGAAAGATAAACAGGGAGCCGGGCAGAAAGACAGACAGGCAGAAAGAAAGACAGCCATCCATACAGTGGGCAAGAAAAGAGAGAGAGACAGAAATAAAGGCAGGGGTCAGGCAGAAAGACAGAGAGAAAGAAAAACAGGGGGCCAGGCAGAGAGACAGAGAGAAAGAAAAACAGGGAGCCAGACAGAGAGACAGACAAACAAAAACTGGGGACCAGGGAGAGAGACAGGGGGCCAGGCAGAGAGACAGAGAGAAAGAAAAACAGGGAGCCAGGCAGAAAGACAGAGAGACAGACAAACAAAAACTGGGGACCAGGGAGAGAGACAGGGGGCCAGGCAGAGAGACAGCCAGAAAGATAAACAGGGGGCCGGGCAGAAAGACAGACAGACAGAAAGAAAGACAGCCATCCATACAGTGGGCAAGAAAAGAGAGAGAGACAGAAATAAAGGCAGGGGTCAGGCAGAAAGACAGAGAGAAAGAAAAACAGGGAGCCAGGCAGAAAGACAGAGAGACAGACAAACAAAAACTGGGGACCAGGGAGAGAGACAGGGGGCCAGGCAGAGAGACAGCCAGAAAGATAAACAGGGGGCCGGGCAGAAAGACAGACAGACAGAAAGAAAGACAGCCATCCATACAGTGGGCAAGAAAAGAGAGAGAGACAGAAATAAAGGCAGGGGTCAGGCAGAAAGACAGAGAGAAAGAAAAACAGGGGGCCAGGCAGAGAGACAGAGAGAAAGAAAAACAGGGGGCCAGGCAGAGAGACAGAGAGAAAGAAAAACAGAGAGCCAGGCAGAAAGACAGAGAGACAGACAAACAAAAACTGGGGACCAGGGAGAGAGACAGGGGGCCAGGCAGAGAGACAGCCAGAAAGATAAACAGGAGGCCAGGCAGAAAGACAGACAGACAGAGAGACAGAGAGAAAGACAGCCATCCACACAGCGGCCAAGGAAAGAGAAAGAAAGAAAGAATGACAGACAATTGGCCAGAAAGACAGACAGACAGCCAGCAGCCAAGGACAGAGAGAGAAAGAAAAAAAACCAGACAGATAGACAGCGGCCAAGGAGACAGAGAGAAAGAAAGAATGACAGACAGACAGAGGGCCAGAGAGACAGATAGAAAGAAAGACAGACAGCCATCCAGACAGCGGCCAAGGAGAGAGAGAGAGAGAGAAAGAAAAAAAATACAGAGAGACAGACAGCGGCCAAGGAGAGAGAGAGAGAAAATAAAATACATACAGACGGCCAGTGGCCAAGGAGAGAGAGAAAAAGAAATAAAGACAGACAGACAGACAGAAGCCAAGAAAAGAAAGAGAGAAACAAAAAAAAAAGACAGACAATGGTCAAGGGAGAGAGATAAAAAGAAAAGGGCCAGGGAGAGAGAAAGAAAGACATACATCAGTAATAATAAAATGCTAGAGGCGCATGCGCTCTTGAAAATTCGTGAGCGGTGGCGCCGTGAGGTGTGCTTCTGTGCCAGTCCTCACTGCACCTGTGCGTGACTGTGCAGAAGACACCAGCGACTCCTCCCTCCCGCTCCTCTTCAAAGCGGCCTGCTGAGGTTTGCCAGCCGCTGTAGCAAACCTCGCAAACCGCTCTCCACCTCCATGCAGAAGAAGGAGTCGCCGTGTCACCTCCCGCCCTCACTCGCCGCTGCCGCCGCCGCCACTGATTCTCCTCTTCAGAGCAGTCTGCGATCATGGCCGGCTTTAAAGAACCTCGCGGGCCACTCTCCAGCTTCAGTAGCACGCTCCCTCTGACGCACAGGATCACGTCAGAGGGAACGTGCTACCGAGTTGGAGAGCAGCCTGCGAGGTTCGCTAAAGCCGGCCACCACGATCGCAGGCGGCTTTGGTGAAGAGGAGCAGGCCAGAAGACGCCTGGATGTTGGGAGGATAAGAAGGGAATCAATACCGGGAGCCAGGGGGAGAGGGAAAGGGGGCTGCTTTGGGGGGAGGGGTGTGCTGGGGGGGAGACAGAAGGGGCCATGGAGATACAGTTAGGGAGAGGGAAAGGGGCCTGCTTTGGGGGGGAGGTGTGACCTGGGGGGCAGACAGCTTTGCTCAGGGGGGGGAGACAGAAGGATACAGACAGTGGCCAAGGAGAGAGAGAGATAAAGAAACACAGACAGACAGACAGACACATCTATTCTAGCACCCGTTAATGTAACGGGCTTAAAGACTAGTGGTTCAATAAGTGATCTGAAGCAATGTCAAAATATAGCATTACGATTCTGCAAATGAGCACTTTGCAAAATTAAAATAACATTCTGCTAAAGAGGCAAAATAATGCTCAGGATTTAGCAAGTTGGATGGGCCAAGAACTTTTCAGCATCCTCTCACATAATCATTGGTTTAAGTCTTTTTTTAATCAGGCAGGCACCTACAATTTGGAATACGGTTTGTTTGTTTTTTATACAAGCTGAAGGTAATTACATGACATTTAAGAAATTATTTAAAACATATTTATTTAAGAACTTTTCAGGTGATTTGTTGTAGACAAATTATTCATATCATTAACTGGGTTTGATCCTAGTCCTTGTTTTTCTTTGTGATCCACTTTGAGCTAATTGAGGTAGTGACAGAATATAAATTATAATGTAATGCATGCTTAGCATACAACAGGCCAAAAGTGTTGTGGTAGCCTGTTTTCATGCACTAATACTGTGTTAAAACCTTTTAGTGAATCGGCCCCTTAGTGATATGAGAGGATGAGCATGCAGCATCTGATATTTTTGAATTTTGCATAGTATAGGAGGAAATACATTTTTGTTTCCCCAAGTTTGTACCTTGTCCAGAATTATGCGTGTTTCAGGGTTTCAGTTCAGGTTTTATATACTTCTGTTAACTTGTGGTCACATATTTTTCTAATTTTTAATATTGTAAACTGTCCAGATACATGTGATGGTCTGTATATCAAGCCATAAATAAACTTGAAACCTGCCTGTGTTCTGCATGTATTGAAATAAGGTGTACTGCTGACCTGTAGGCAGCAGTGGTGTAGCAAGGGTGAGAGGCATCCCCCACAACTTCTCTACTCCCCCTACCCTCGCTGTGCGCTTGCATCCCTTCCCTGTACCTTTTAAACTTCATCGGCAGGATCAGCATCTCCATCCTGCTGTCCTTGGCTCTCCCTGTGATGTCACTTCCTGGTCCTGTGATCAGGAAGTGACTTCAGAGGAAGAACTGATGCCGGCGCAAGCACCTGGTTGGAGATGCTATTCGTGCTGGTAAAGAGTTAGAGGCATGGGGTGGGGGGAGAGGGCAGGCACATGTACAGCGGGGGTGGGAGGTGGAGAGGATGAGCGTTGCTGGCGTGGTCTGCACTCTTCTCCCCCCTTATTATGCCACTAGTAGCCAAACACCCAGTTTTGGTTGCGCTCCTCTCTATGGTACTCTGCCAAAGAGAGGGGACTCAAACTGGCCGGTCAACCAGCCAGCAGTGCTAGCTTGTAAGGCAAAGCACTGCCAGCTGGGAAGGTAGGAGTGCAGAAAAGGGGCTGTGGGGGAGGGAATGAGGAGAAACCAAAGGACACAATTTGGGGGGAGCCATGTCTCCCTTTTCCAATGACTATTCTGCAGCTGCCAGCCCCCTGGTGTTGTGCGTGTTCAGCTCTACCTAACCCAGAGAGCTGCGCTTTGTGGTGCAGCTCATAACCACCTGCCTCAGATTGGTGGGGATTAGCTGCAGGAGCCTGCTCCCATGGCTCTGTAGAAGGAGGTGGCTCTGCTGTTTTACAGCTGCCTCCTCTGCACCATCACTCCAATCGCGATCCTGTTGCTGCTGCGGGAGAGAAGGAGATGATATCTGACCACTGAATTAGTAAAGCTGATTTTTTTTTTTTTTTTTTAAAGAATCAATTCAGCCAGTGAATCGGTGAATCGATTCAAATTGAGAATCGGGCAGCTCTAGTCATTAGTAGTGATATAGAAGCTTCCAATAAACATTAAAAGTTGCCCCTATATCTGTATAACAATACATGTCTGTAAAATGTAGATGTCTTTTGCTCTCTTTAGCTCCTGGAGCCTGTTTGTCATCAGCTCTTTGAGCTTTATCGCAGCTCTGAGGTTCGACTGAAAAGGTTCACACTGCAGTTCTTGCCAGAGTTGATCTGGATTTATCTGAGACTCACTGCCAGCAAAGACAGACAAAGTAATGGCTGCATTGAGGCACTGCTTCTGGGCATTTACAATCTGGTAATTCAAATAATTAGGAAATTACTGAGGAATTTTGGTATGCTTAGAAATATTTAGCCTGTGTGAGTCAATCATATGTGGGTAAGTAGATTTTTAGTCTCCTAAAACTATGCATGTACTACACTGAAACATGCTTAGATGTAAAGGAGTTGTTCTGGGGATCTGTATTTTATGTATATGCTTGCTTATTATTTTCCGAAGGTTTGCCCATTACATGCTGCAAATGTTCTAATTTTACACTCTTGTTTTTCCAGATAAATGCTTGCACATCTTGCATGCACTGATTTTCAGACTTAAACTTATAAATACCTTGTGCTTGAAAATTGTCACTTACAGTGCAGACTTTCAAGTGTGTGTACTTTTTTTGCTGTTGAACTCCTTACTGAAGATTTACTTGATGTGAACATACAACTACTATTAATTTTATTCTATAGGAAATTGCTGACAAAGATGGAAACAACAAAGTTTTATCTTTCACCATTCCTTCTTTATCCAAACCCTCTATTTATCATGAGGTAAGTTGAGCATTCTGTTAAATTCAAAGATCAGTACTAGAGATTTCAAAGGTTACAAACACAACAGTGCCTGTTCTGATCTTTAAAAGCTGGAGAACATTTTTGTACTATGATTGTAAATGAGACGTTACCAGACCAATAGCATAAACCGTAAACATAGTTGGTGGTAGGAACTGCATCTGACACTGTATATATTGAAGGCCTAATGTACTGGATCCATCTCTTATTATATTAGGTTATGTGAAATCTTTTGAATTTATCTTTAGGTGCAATGATTACTCTAGTACCTGTACATTTATTTTCTCATATGCTTTCTTAGAATATGGCAGAGCTCGATGAATCCTGGGCACCAGGTTGCCATGGTGCCTAGAAATTACAATAGGATGAAGCAACTTAAGTTAGTATTAGAATAGTATAAACCAAAACACCACCTTTTAAATAATCAAGTTCATGAGAGTACACAATTTACGGAGAAAAAGACTTCAGAGACCTTTAAAGCAACAACACTGCTTCAGATTAGCGAATGTGGTAGGTCATGTCTCGATCATTGGTCAAAAAGCTCCCTGGTATAATCTAACTTTATATAAATAACTTGTTTAACAACTTATGTAATAAATGATCTTGCTTTACATTGAAGACAGCATCTGCATTTAAATGACAGTACTTCAGTGCTGGCATCTTGTGTGGCATTTCTCTACGCTTCCCAACTGAGATAAGTGCTGTCATTTAAATGTGGGTGCTGTCTTCAATGTAAAGCAAAATAATTTATTACAGAAGTTGTTAAGCTAGTTATTTACATAAAGTTAGATTATACCAGGGAGTGCTTTGACCAATGATCGAGACATAACCTGCCATGTTTGCTAATCTGAAGCAGTGTTGTTACTTTAAAGGTCTCTGAGGTCTTTTTCTCCCTAAGTTGTATACTTTCAAAGGCTTTATTATTTAAAAGGTGGTGTTTGGTTTATATTGCCTTGAAATTACATCCTTGGTGCCTGGGATTTCATGGGCCTGAAAGAATTTTATTTCTCTCTTCGCAGCATTGCATCAAATTGCTTCTCTCAACTTTGGCAATCAATCAGGCCCTCCATATATGTGAGCAGTGTGGTCCAGGAAGTTTAGGAAGTCTCATGGTTTCAAGTCATGCTAGACTTCCTGATCCCTCTTGCACCATATGGCTCAAGTATATGGAAAGCTCATTGCTCTGCTGAAAGAAGCAGTTTCTAAGGCAGTGCTTCAAATAACAAGGCAAGAGCTGGTGTCTCCAGAGAGCCAGAGAGAATTGGGTAAAGGCTGTTAGGGGGGAGGGGATTGAAATGAGAAAGACTGGATGTAAGCTTTGGGGGAGAGTTAGAATGAGACAGGGTGGGGCAGTTTGAGGAAAAAGAAAGAGGAGTAGACAAGCTGGGTGAAGGTTGGTGGAAGGATTTTAGGAAAGAGATAGGGACAGAGACGGGGTGATGGTGGTAGAGGGTTTGAGAAAAGAGAGAGCTATGGAGAAGGCTATGGGAAACTGGTTATGAAAGAGAAACTGCAAGCCTATGGTGAGAGGTGAAACAGGCAATTACCTTTGATTTACCTATCTTGAGAGTGCTATCACACAACTGACAACATGCTTTTGGGAAAGGAGACCATAGACCTCTACAATGATTAGCAGAAGCACCTTGTGGAACTGAATTATTGAAGTTTTTTCCCCACATATGGAAAATAGGAGAGAAAACCTTGGTCAATTTCTAAATGAGTTACTGCTAATCTTGGAGGGGGATTCAAACCCCCTTACCCCTAAACTTCACTGGGTACAGTGTTGGAAGTGTGGGGAAGGAGAAGCAAGAAAGATTTAATAAAAATTTTTGTCGAGGCCTACAACCATGCATCTTTAAAAACAAAATGTTTTTTAAATGTTGAATGTGGTTCTTGCTTAGTTGTTTAGAAACATGGATAAAGATAGTGTGCATTTTTTTTGTGTATGTACATATACATGTTCAAAACAATGCATGTACATAGGTTGCTAGGAAAATATTTTAAGCCATCTTTATAGTAGCCTATGACTTAAATTACTACAGTGATGTGTATTTGTTTAACTCTCTTTTTATAGCCTTCTACAATTGGATCCATGGCCCTGACTGAAGGAGCCCTGAGCCAACATGACCTCATTAGAGTAGTTTATAGTGACCTTCATCCACAGAGGGAAACATTCACTGCACAGAATAGGTGAGAGGACAAACAGAGGCATTAATTGTTGGCGACTGCCAATAATGATTTTAGTATGCATCCTAGAAGGGCTCAAAAGAAAAGGATGATTATTTTTCTGAAAATAGAGAAGACATAAGCAAAATGTGATAAATGCTGAAATTAAAATCACACTGGGAACACTTTTTTGTTTGGATGTCTATTTCTCTTTTTGCCACACTTTGAAGAAATTCTCCCAAGGCAGCATACGGAAAGAATATAGACAATAGACGATTTAAGTAGAAAAAAAATATTCAAACAGTACAAATTATTATTTTACTTATGTTACACAATAGAACATAGAAACACGATGGCAAATAAAGACCAAAAGTCCATCCGCAGCATCAATTATCGCCTCCTCTCCCTAAGAGATCCCATATGCCTGTCTCGCACTTTCTTGAATTTAGACAGTCTTTGTCTCCACCACCTCTACCGGGAAACGATACCATGCATTTACAACCCTTTATGTAAAAAAGTATTTGGTTAGATTACGTCTGAACCTATCACCTGTTAACTTCATCCTATGCCATTTCATTCTGATGCTTCCTTTCAAATGAAAGCTCGTGCACATTTATGCCATGTAAGTATTTAAATGTCTCTATCATATCTCCCCTCTCCTGCCTTTCCTCTAAAATATATATATTATCCCAGGACAAGCAGGCAGCATATTCTCACACATGGATGATGTCATTGATGGAGCCCCGCAGCGGACAGCTTCGAAAGCAAACTTGCTTGAAGATCTCGAGCTTTCAAGTGCTGCACCGCGCATGCGCGCGTGCCTTCCCGCACAAACTAGGGGGTGCATCTCCTGTGAGGATCCTCAGTTCAACGTTTTCCGTGGAGCCGAGAAGACTTGTTCATCTAGCTCTGCAGCGTTGTGCCTTCTCTCACCGCGGCTGGATATTTATTTAGTCGCTGTACGCGTTCGTTGTTCGATTTATTCTTTTCTTAAAAAACAAACAAAAAAAAAATAACAGTTTCATTTTTCTTTCGTTGGCGCGGAGGCTCGGGGCTTAGGCCCAGTCTCTCTTCTTTCCGGAACGGACTTCATTTTTTCTATGTCCCAGCCCTTGACCAGGTTCAAACGTTGCTACCAGTGCGGCAGGATGATTTCTATCACCGATCCTCATAGTTGGTGTATGATCTGTTTGGGTGCCACTCACAACCCCGAGGATTGTGTGTGTTGTCTTACCCTTCAACCTCGCGCTTTTCGCCGCCGCCGTGACCGGTTTTTGCAATTTTTCTCCATGGAGCCTGATAAAGCCTTGGCCTTGACTGTCTCGGCACCTTCCGGACCTAAGTCCTCGACCTCAGGGGTGGCCTCGGGCGTTAAAACTTCCCCCTCGACGCCTGCCCCGACCTCGACCTCAAAGGTCTCCTCGGTCCTGTCCTCGAAGCCTGCAACTGGGGGTAAGTCTCCTGCTTCCCTTTCAGGTACCGTACCCAAGAAGTCTCCAGAGTCTCTGTCCATGCTACCCGGGGCTCCGGGTGTGACTCTGTTCTCGAGGCCATCTGCTAAACGTGCCTCCAAGTCTCGGGAATACTCTCACTCGAGGTCGCCCTCCTTGGAGCGCACGGGAGCACCTACGAGACCGAGTCCTTTGGTCTCGGTGCCCATGTTTGAAGATATGCTCAAGTCCATCTTGACCACCTAAATTTCTTCAATTGTAGCTCAGTTGGTCCCGTCCTCGACTTTGCCTCCGGTGAGCCAGCCTGAGCAGCAGCCTGAGACCCTTGTACAGCATCCACGGGGAAGGTCTCGCAAGAGAGTTTCTTCCTCAGACTCCTCGCCGGATCTTCCTTCGAGATCCTCTTTGCCTTGTCCGAAGCATCGGTCGAGGCAGTCGAAGCACCTTTTTTCGAGGACCTCGAAGAATCCGGAGCTTTCTTCGAGGCAACCTCCTCGTGCTGAGGTTAAGGTCGCCTCGTCTCCTCTGTCTTCGAGGCATTCGAGGTCGAGAACTCCTCCCTCGAGGCCTTTGCTTCAGGATTCGTCTCCTCCAGCTTCGAGGCATTCCACACCTCGGACTCCGAGGACGTCGCTGTCGAGAATCTGAAGAGGAAACATTCCTTCACTCCGCCACACACTGGGAGTGGTGCTTCCTCGGTGACAGTGCGCTTGGAGTCGGAGCCGGTGTCTCAGTACTCCCGTGAGGCTTCCCCATCTTATTCGGTGGCTCCTCGTTCCCGGTCTGCCTCTCCTGAGGGGGCTTCGTCTTCGAAGTCGTCCTCGTTTGCAAAGATTGTCTTTGACATGGGGCAAGCTCTTAATTTGGACTTGCACTCAGATTCCAAATACACCCCGGAATTCTTGGCAGACATGGAACTCTCACATGCTCCCAAGGAGACTTTGAGGTTGCCCATGACTCCGGTACTTAAGCAGACCTTCATGAGAAATATGGAAACTCCTTACTCTGTCACAGCTATTCCATCAAAGTTGGAGTCACGATATCGCACTGTCCCCTGTAAAGGCTTCGAAAAGTCTCAACTCTCCCACCAATCTTTGGTAGTTGAGTCCTCCCTCAAGAAAACTCACCCATCTAAGATTTCTGCAACTGTTCCCCCCGGTCGAGAAGGTCACACCATGGACAAATTTGGACGTAGATTATATCAAAATTCGATGATGGCTAACAGGATCTTAAACTACAACTATGTTTTACATCCTACTTCGACCATTTTCTGAAGATGTTGCCATCCTTCTATCCAGACTTGTCCAAGAGCCGCCTGTCTGAATTTAAACAAATCCTTCAAACTCTTTCGCAGTTGTGGCTTTTTATGTTGTAGGCATCTTATGATGCTTTTGAGCTTTCTTCGAGAGTGTTGGCTTTTGCGGTCGCCATGCGTCGCCTTGCCTGGCTCCGCATAGTTGACATGGACCCGAACTTGCAGGACCGTCTCGCCAACTTGCCCTGTCAGGGGAATGAGCTGTTCGACGACTCGATTGAAGCTGCTACCAAACGGCTCTCTGAGCATGAGCGCTCTTTTGCTTCTCTGCTTAGGTCAAAGCCCAAGCCGTCTACTGCCCGGGCTTATAAACCACCGGCTCGTCGTTATCCTATGAAGATGACCCCTGCTTTTTCTAGGCCTCCTCCTCGACGTCCTCAACAGCATCAACGTCCTCAGAAGCCTCAGGCGCCTGCTGCCGCCAAACCGGCTCCGTCTTTTTGACGTTCCGGTCTTGAGCATACCATCCTCCCTGCGAAATTCTCATCTACCCATTGGAGGTCGCCTTTCCCTGTTTTCTTCCCGTTGGGAAAGTATCACATCAGATCTCTGGGTGCTGACAACTATCCGCGAGGGATACTCTCTGAGCCTGATTCAGGTGCCCCCCGATCACCCTCCAAGAAAGTGTCATTCCAGTTCCTCGCAACTCCCCCTTCTTCTTCAGGAGGCTCAGGCGCTTCTTCGCCTTCGAGCGGTAGAGGAGATTCTTCCTTCCCAGCACAATCTGGGGTTCTACTCCAGGTACTTCCTGGTCCCCAAGAAGATGGGGGATTTGTGACCCATTCTGGATCTTCGAGCCCTCAACAAATTTCTAGTCAAAGAGAAGTTTCGCATGCTCTCGTTACTGACCTTGTACTCCCTCATGGATCGGGGGGATTGGATGTGCTCACTGTTCATCCAAACTTTCGCAAATATCTCAGATTCAAGGTGGGGAATCTCCATCTCCAATACAGGGTTCTTCTCTTCGGCCTGGAAGCCTTCCCCAGAGTGTTCACCAAGTGTTTGGTTGTAGTGGCTGCGGCTCTGCGCTCTCAAGGTCTTCAGGTGTTTCCCTACCTCGACGATTGGCTTATCAAGGCCTCTTCTCTTCCAGAGGTTATTGCAGCGACCCATCAGACTATTGCATTTCTTCAAAGTCTGGGGTTCTATGTCAACTTTCCCTAATCTCAATTGGTTCCAGCACAGTCTCTGCAGTTTATTGGCACGACTCTGGATTCTGTCAGCATGAGAGCGTACCTTCCACTGAATCATCAGGCGACCCTCGTTTGACACTTGTCAGCAGATGTCTTGTCTTCCAACCATCTCTGCTCGCCAGATGATGGTTCTGCTCGGTCACATGGCTTCAACGGTTCATGTGACCCCCCTGGCCAGACTTCACCTTCGCATCTCTCAGTGTCAGTGGTCTCAAACTCAAGCCCTTTGCAGGGCCACATTTTGGACTTGTAGGTACTTGGAGGGCCGCAGAAAAAATAGTTTAATGCCTTATTAAAGAAATGACAATTTTGCATGAGGTAAAACTCTTTTAGTTTATAAATCTTTCCTTTTGGCTAAGTCTTAATAATAATATTGTCATTTATAGCTGAAGAGACATATGATTAAGAAACTGTTTTATTTTATTTTTGTGATTATGATAAACATACCGAGGGCCTCAAAATAGTACCCGGCGGGCCGCATGTGGCCCCCGGGCCACGAGTTTGAGACCACTGCTCAGTGTGGACCCTGGCATCTCAATGGCAACAAGCACTGGACCCGCCTTCTCGCCGAATAGCGGTAACTCCTTCATTGAGGAATTCTCTCCGCTGGTGGATGCTCTCTTCCAATCTTTCCAGAGGTTTGCGGTTTCACAATCTTCATCATCAGAAAGTGCTCATGACAGATTCGTCCACCTATGCGTGGGGAGCCCACGTAGATGGTCTCCGTATGCAAGGTTTGTGGACTTCCACAGATCTTCGGTGTCATATCAATCTGTTGAAACTCAGAGCGATTTTCCTTGCTCTCAAAGCTTTTCATCGTCTTCTTCACAACCAGGTGGTACTTGTTCGAACAGACAATCAAGTGGCCATGTATTATGTCAACAAACAGGGAGGGACGGGATCTCACTCCCTTTGTCAGGAAGCTCTCCGGTTGTGGCAGTGGGCGATTTCTCCCAACATCTTTCTCAGAGCTGTCTACATACAGGGTCACTACTATCAATACAATGGTGTCAAGTTCCAATTTGAACCACTCACAACTATAGGGAACTTGCACAACTTGGGCTAAACAACTTTCCCAAGTCAAGTAAATAATTAATATGAACCCCTTAGATTCCTGCGCTGTTTAGTATGATTACTATAACAGCTGATGGCAGGTAGGCAGTTTTCATTCATTGGGTGTTTATATTTTTGTTTTTAGGTTTTTTTGAATTATGCATGAAAACTTATTTTCTTATAGTCAATATATTATACGTGACTTCAAACACAAAAATGTGTATATATATATATATATATATATATAGCTTAGCGGCACTTATCTTTTATGTGAATCGCTGATGCTTCCACTACACTCTGCCGTTGCTAATGTAGCCCCGACGGGACCCGTTTCGCCGAATATGGCTTTATCAAGGGTCAACTGTAAAAGAGAGTGTACAAAGTCAGTTTTTAAATACCCGAAACTTATCAGATATAGTCAAGTACTACAAATAACATTCTTAGAATTTACTCACTGTGCACAGCTACGCCTGTGTATAACAGGTCTTAGAAATGGCGCCGGCAACTGCCGGCTGTTAATTGTTACGTTTTATGACATGTTGGTAATGACGTCATTGACATTCAAAAATTATCAGAGGTTATAATTCCACTACACTGCAGCATCATTGGTTGAACATTGTGTTCAATTCAACCACAAGTTTACTGACTTGAAATGTTTCTGTATTGATAAAGTTGAGAGCCACGTCAGAGGCGGAAATAGACAGAGACTGTTGCATCAGAAAGAATGCCGGTGGATCTTTAATTTGAATACGGTAAAACCAGCAGGGCTAAACAATACAATAGATTGGTATGCCTTCTTTTAATTTCAATTTCAACATTGCAGATTGGAAACAGTGTAGTGGAATTATAACCTCTGATAATTTTTGAATGTCAATGACGTCATTACCAACATGTCATAAAACGTAACAATTAACAGCCGGCAGTTGCCGGCGCCATTTCTAAGACCTGTTATACACAGGCGTACCTGTGCACAGTGAGTAAATTCTAAGAATGTTATTTGTAGTACTTGACTATATCTGATAAGTTTCGGGTATTTAAAAACTGACTTTGTACACTCTCTTTTACAGTTGACCCTTGATAAAGCCATATTCGACGAAACGGGTCCCGTCGGGGCTACATTAGCAACGGCAGAGTGTAGTGGAAGCATCAGCGGTTCACATAAAAGATAAGTGCCGTTAAGCTATATATATACACATTTTTGTGTTTGAAGTCACGTATAATATATTGACTATAAGAAAATAAGTTTTAATGCATAATTTAAAAAAACCTAAAAACAAAAATATGAACACCCAATGAATGAAAACTGCCTACCTGCCATCGGCTGTTATAGTAATCATACTAAACAGCGCAGGAATCTGAGGGGTTAATATTAATTATTTACTCGACTTGGGAAAGTTGTTTAGCCAAGTTGTGCAAGTACATACAGGGTCAACAGAACTGTCTGGCAGACAAATTGAGTCGTCTGCTGCAACCTCACGAATGGACGCTCAATTCCCCCATGCTTCGTCAGGTGTTTACTCGGTGGGGGACTCCTCAGATAGACCTTTTTGCGTCGCCAAGCAACTTCAAACTACATCTGTTTTGCTCCTGCATTTTCTCAACTCACCGTTTCGAAGCGGATACTTTTTTGCTGAACTGGAGGAGTCGGTTTCTTTTATGCCTTCCCTCCATTTCCTCTGATTCTCAAGACTCTTGTCAAGCTGAAGTCGGAACATGCCACCATGATTCTGATTGCTCCTCGGTTGCCCAGACAACCCTGGTACTCCCTTCTACTTCAACTCAGCATCAGGGAGCCTCTACTTCTGCCTGTTTTTCCTTCTCTGCTCACTCAGAGTCAAGGGTCCTTGCTTCATCCCAATCTGCAGTCTCTACACTTGACAGCTTGGTACCTTTCTGCTTAACAGACCCTTCTAAATTTTCGCGGTCTGTTCAAGATGTTTTCCTTGCTTCCAGGAAGCCGTCCACTTGTCAATGTTATGGCCAGAAGAGGACTAGATTTTCTGCTTGGTGTTCCACTCGTCAGCTTCATCCGATGTCTTCCTCCTTAGCATCAGTTCTGGACTATTTGCTTTATTTGTCTCAATAGAACCTTCAATCTACATCTATTCGAGTCCATCTCAGTGGTATTGCTGCTTTTCATCAGCCTCTGGATGGGAAACCTCTCTCTGCACATCCCATAGTTTCCCGCTTTATGAAAGGGCTTTTTAATCTTCATCCACCTCTTAAACCACCTCCTGTGGTTTGGGATCTTAATGTTGTTTTGGCTCAACTGATGAAACCTCCATTTGAACTACTCGACAAAGCTCACCTCAAGTATCTCACTTGGAAAGCTGTATTCTTGATTGCCCTCACTTCTGCGCGACGGGTCAGTGAGCTGCAAGCGTTGGTTTCGGACCCACCTTTTATGGTTTTTCACCATGATAAGGTGGTCCTTCGTACACAATCTAAATTCTTGCCTAAAGTTGTTTCAGAATTTCACCTTAACCAATCTATTGTTCTGCCAGTATTTTTTCCAAAGCCGCATTCTCACCCTGAAGAGGCGGCACTTCATACTTTGGACTGCAAACGTGCCTTGGCTTACTACCTCCAACGCACTCAACCGTACAGAACATCTCCTCAACTCTTCATCTCTTTTGATCCGAATAGGTAGGACGCCCTATTTCGAAGTGTACCATCTCCAACTGGATGACTGCTTGCATCTCTTTCTGCTATGCTCAGGCTGGTCTTCCTCTGCAGGGTCGAGTGACGTGCCATAAAGTTCGAGCTATGGCGGCGTCTGTAGCTTTCCTCAGATCAACTCCTATTGAGGAAATCTGCAAGGCTGCCACTTGGTCCTCGGTTCATACTTTCACCTCTCATTACTGTCTGGATACTTTATCCAGGAGGGATGGCCAATTTGGCCAATCTGTTTTGCAAAATCTTTTTTCTTAAATTGCCAACACTCCCTCCATCCCGTTTTGCTTAGCTTGGAGGTCACCCATGTGTGAGAATATGCTGCCTGCTTGTCCTGGGATAAAGCACAGTTACTTACCATAACAGTTGTTATCCAGGGACAGCAGGCAGATATTCTCACAACCCTCCCACCTCCCCTGATTGGCTTCTTGGCTAGGTATCTGAACTGAGGATCCTCACAGGAGATGCGCCCCCTAGTTCGGGCGGGAAGGCACGGGTGCATGCGCGGAGCAGCACTCGAAAGCTCGAGATCTTCAAGCAAGTTTGCTTTCGAGGTTGTCCGCTGCGGGGCTCCATCGGTGACATCACCCATGTGTGAGAATATCTGCCTGCTGTCCCTGGATAACAACTGTTACGGTAAGTAACTGTGCTTTTAGATCTTTGTTAGTCCCCATATGCCTTATGATGAAGACCACAGACCATTTTAGTAGCCTTCCTCTGAACAGATTCCATCCTGTTTATTTTTTTAAAGGTGCGGTCTCCAGAATTGTACACACTATTCTAAATAAAGTTTCTCCAGAGTCTTATATAGGAGCATTAGTACCTCCTTTTTCCTAATGGCCATACCTCTCTATGCACCCTAGTATTCTTCTAGCTTTCGCAGTCATCTTTTCAACCTATTTAGCCACCTTAAATTCATCACATACTATCACCATACTATCACCAAGTCCCATTCCTCTTCCGTGCATAAAAGTTCTTCACCCCCTAAACTATACCTATTCCCTCAGGTTTTTGTAGGCCAGATGCATTTCTTAGCATTAAATCTTAGCTTCCAAATTCCAGACTGCTCTCCAAGCTTCACTGGATCCTTCCTCATGTAATTCACACTATCAGGGGTTTCTACTTTATTACAGATTTTGGCATCATCCGCAAAGAGGCAAATCTTACAAGCCAGCCCTTCAGCAATTTTGCTTACAAAAATGTTAAAAAGAACAAGCCCAAAAATCGAACCTTGAGTCACACTTCTAGTAACATCCTTTCTAGTGCAGTAGGTGAGACATTCTAGACCAGGGGTAGGCAGTTCCAGTCCTCGAGAGCCATAGGTAGGTCAGGATATCCACAATGAATATGTATGAGATGGATTTGCATGAACTGCCTCATTGAGGTTCAAATCTATCTCATGCATATTTATTGTGGATATCCTGAAAAACTTGATCTGTGTGTGGCTCTCGAGGACTGGAATTTCCTACCCCTGTTCTAGACAGATGGGTAATATCCCCATGGCCACATACCATCTGCAGAAGGAATCCACTCCGGATTTTTTTTTCTCTGTACCTCTACTGTACTTCACTGTGCTCTCTAGCTCCACCTACATTTTTTTTCCTTCTGCATGCTTGCCAGCAGAAGTGTGTTGTTCTGCTCTTCTTAAGTATAAGAAGTCCACAGTTTCTGCTTACACTAAAGCGTGGAAGGCTTTTCAACATTTGTGGGCTCGATACCAGGTGGACCCTTATTCGGCTCTCGGTGATTCTTCCTTTTTTGCAAGCTGGACTTGAAAAAGGTCTCACAGTAGCATCTCTTTGAGTCTAGGTAGCCGGACTCTCTTGTTTTAGAGCCTGGGATTGTCGTTCCTTTTTGGTGTCTCATCTTGATGTCCCCAGATTTTTGAAAGGGGCTCTTCACATCAGACAGCCGGTCAAGCAGCTACCTGGTGCTGTCTAGCATTACCAAGGCTCCCTTTGTTCACCTTCAGGATGCTTCCCTCTTGGATTTGATATCAAAGTTTCTGGTCACTGTTACCTCAGTGTGGTGGGTCTTGAAACTCCAGGCTCTCTGTTGTAGGGAACCGTTCCTCCGCATCTCAGAGACTAAGATTTTCCTGCTTACGGTTCCCTCCTTCCTGTTGAAAGTGGTTTCGGCTTTCCATGTTAATCAGGAAGTGCATTTGTCTGCTTTTCAGCCTACTGGTTCTAAGACACAAGATTGCCTATTGAAGAAACTGGATGTGCACAGAGTGCTTCTTCGCTACCTAGAGGTCACTAACGAGTTTTGTCTCTTTGACTATCTGTTTGTGCTGACTCATTCTGTTAATCGGGGCGCTCCCGCTTCCAAGGCCACAATTTCCAGATGGATCCATAGGGCCATTTCGTCTGCCTATATTCTTTCCATGAAATTCTCCTGTTTCCATCAAGGTGCATTCTACCAGGAGTGTGGCTTCTTTGTGGGCTGAAGCTAGAGTTGCCTCCCCTGAGGAAATCTGCAGGGCAGCAACGTGGTCCTCTCTACACACGTTTACGAAGTTTTACAGAGTGGATGTGGCGGCAAGACAGGACTTTGCTTTGGGTACTCGGTCTTACGGGCCGGCACAGCAAGCCTGCCCTAGCTTTTGGGGGACTGCTTTTGTATGTGCCATCTGTCTAGAATGTCTTACCTATTGCATTGGAGAAAGAGATTATGTACTTACCCTAGTAAGCTCTTTTCCAATAGATATTTGAGGCATTCTGGACTTCTGCCCATCCTTCTTGCACCTGCATACTGTCTCAGTCTGTTTATGCTTCTCCAGGTTATTTCTTGGATGGCTGTCAGCCTTTGAGGGCTGGGAAGAATACTGTATATATGTTACTTTTTCTGCGGGAGAAATTTCTGAGCTCCTTTGAAGCCTTTGTTGGCTGTTTGCAATTGTTGATCTAATCTTCATTCTTGAGCAGAACTGTTGTTGCTGAACTTGATTACCATGGGTGTGTCTACTTCACGTTGATTTGGTGGCTCTTAGTGGTTGGGTACTAACTGTAGGTGGAGCTAGAGAGCACAGTGAAGTAAAGCAGAGGCTCAGAGGAAAAATCCAGAATGGATTCCTTCTGCATATGGCACTTGGCCTTGGGGATACTACCCATCTGCCTAAAATGTCTCGCCTATCTACTGGAAAAGAGTTTATCAGGATAAGTACATAATCTCTCTTTCCTCATAAGTACATAAGTACATAAGTAGTCGCCTCCGCCGGGGCAGACCAGAGGTCCATCCAGCCCAGCGGTCCGCTCACGTGGCGGCCCATCAGGCATATTGTCTGAGCAGCGGTCCCTGACTAATTTTATACCTACCTCTACACTTATCTCTAAATCTTCCACTGTTCTTATCTGTACCCCTCAATCCCTTTGTCCTCCAGGAACCTGTCCAGGTCTTCCTTGAAACCCTGTACTGTGCTATTTCTTATCACGGCCTCCGGAAGGGTGTTCCATGTGTCCACAACCCTCTGTGTGAAAAAGAATTTCCTTGCGTTTGTTTTAAACCTGTCCCCCTTCAATTTCATCGAGTGACCCCTTGTTCAGATCAATTTCTATTGACCTCTACCACTCAACCTGTTTCCGACCCAGTCTGTCGCTTTGGGGCCCATTCTGAGGGTACTAGGTTTATTTATTAGATACCTGTGTGGAACATTGCCAGAGTCTTTGCTAAAATCTAGCACCCTCCTTATATCCAATTATCTGATTACCCAGTCAAAGAAATTGATCAGATTTATGTGAAAGACCTACCTCTATTGAATCCATATTGCCTCGGTTCTTCTAATCTACCAGATTCCTGAAACATCACTATTCTTTTATAAAAGTGCTTCCATGAAATTACTTACCACAGAAGTCAAATTTATCAGCCTGCAGTTCTCTACTTTTTCCTTACTTCCACTTTTGTGGAGAGCAACCACATCCATCCTTCTTCAGTCCTCCTGTACCATTCCCAACTCTAGAGAAGTATTGAAAATGTCAGCCAGCGGAGTCACCAATATTTCCCTAAATCCCTTCAGTACTCTTGGATGTACACCATCCAAGAGTATGGTCCACTTTGTCCACCTTTAGTTTAGCTAGCTTCTCACGAACATCTCAGTAGGCAGCATAGAGTTCAAGCAGAGCACACAGACAAACTAGAAAAAGCAGCAGGAGTCGGAGAACAAGGGAGCCAACCCCTAGATAGGTGCTTGTTAAGTCAGAAAGGTGCATAAACCTGATCCAAGCCAGGGCAGTGGTAGACAAGCAAGATTTGCAATAGTGCATGCAACCTGCCAGTTAGCCATCTCCTCTACCAAATAAATGGGGGGAAGAACCAGGCTCCTACCCATTCCCTGAAGTAGTGTGTGTCCCACACCAAGCAAAGACAGAGCGTATTTTCCAGAATTTTAAGTCCAAGGCACACCTTTGTTAACAAATTTACGACACATTACACTCTGCAGAGCAAGTATAGTCAAAATGGGAGAGGAAACTTTTGGCCAAAAGAAAGGCTAGGGAAGCACTGAAAGTCTCTCCAGAATCTGAAAAGGTCTGAAGAAGGCAAAGAAGTGAAAAAAGGAGGAGGCATGTCCTGCATGGTATGTGTAATGCGCAAAGCAGGACCTGACTGTCTGTGCCTCCCATGCTGCAAGTTAGTTCCCACACATTGAGGCTCATACTGTATCTAGAATGGAGCAAGGAATTTGTATTTACCAATGTACTTGGAAAGTAGCTTCTGCATATTTAGAAGCCACCACAGAGGTCTCTTGTTGCAGTGAGGTGTTGTGAGCAGAGCCCTGGGCTGTTCTGGACCTGAGCATCAGGCAGTAGTGAACTTTATCCCCATGATACACACCATGAAAGATTAGCTTATTTTAGTTGAAATATATGCACTCTGTTGCTGCTTTATACTTTCCCCATGTTCACCATGGGATGAACAAAGTGGATCTCGAATTAGAAAATAAATGGTATGAATTGAAGAATAGGGCTAGTACTAGGCAGACTTTCACAGTCTGTGCCTTGTATATGGCAATTTGGTTTAAAATAGGCTGGGATGAGCTTTGACAGGAACTCCAGTTATTTGGAACATGAGGACAGTGCTGGGCAGACTTTTACATATTACATTCCACAAATGAGAGGGTTTGGATAGGCTTGAGTGGGCTTTGATGGGAACTCCAGTAGTTGGAACCTAAGGATAGTACCAGGAGGGCTTCTACAGTCTATGACCCAGTAATATCAAGGAAATGTAACTTTTGGACAGACAGAATGGACCATTCAGGTCTTTATCTGCCATCATTTACAATGTTATCAACATTTTCTTTGCTAATTTCAACCTTAAGATGTCAACCCTTACCCCACCAAGTTAAACATCCACACTCATAGTATTTGATTATAAAATACATATATTTGATTCTGATTCGTCTTTGCATGCACAGAGCTGTAAATGCAGTCTATGAAAAGATTAGGATCTTACCTAGTTGGTTGGGGAATGGAATGAGGTCTGGAGGAGAGGAAGCATGCAGGAGGCAGAAAGAAAGAAATATTGGATGCCCAGTCAGAAGGAAGTGCAACCAGAGACTCATGAAATCACAAGACAGCAAAGGTAGGAAAATAATTTTATTTTCAATTTAGTGATTTAGTGTCTGTTTTGAGAATTTATATCTGCTGTCTATATTTTGCACTGTATTTGTCTATTTTCTATAGTTGTTACTGAGGTGCCATTGCATATTTTAAAGTCATCTGCCTTGACCTCTTTGAAAAGAAAATAAATATAAATTATAATTAACATTTTCTCTGTGTACAGTGTGCTTTGTGTGTTTTTTTTTATTTTGTGATTACCATTATGTATTAAGACTAGTCTTTAAGCCTGTTACATTAACGGGTGCTAGAATAGATGTGTGTGTCTGTTTTTCTCTCTCTCCTTGGCCGCTTTCTGTCTGTCTGTCTCTCTCTCTCTTTCCTCGGCTGTCCACCACCACCCTTTGCCTACTCCCCCTGTCCAACAGTAGCCCTTTTCCATTCCTTTTACCTCCCCCTGTCCAGCATCACCTCTTCCCTGCTCCCCCTGTCCAGCAGCACTCCTTACCTGCTCCCCCTATCCCTCTTCCCTGCTCTCCCTGCAGCCAGCTTCCTGGTGTCTTTGAACTGCTGATGCTTTTATTCAAAGCAGCTTGCTGAGGATCGTGGCTGGCTGTAGCGAACCTTGCAGGCCGCTCTGCACCTTGGTAGCAGGTTCCCTCTGATGCGATCGCGTATATCAGAGGGAACTTGCTACCAAGGTGCAGAGCGGCTTGCGAGGTTCCCTATAGCCGGCCGCGATCCTTAGCAAGCTGCTTTGAAGAGGAGCAGCGCCGTCAGCAGTGGTTGGTGAGTGAGGGCAGGAGGGAAGAGTTTCTGGCATGTTCCCTGCCTCCGTGTTCCAAAATGGAATTTGGCACGGAGGGACACAGCACGGCACCAGCTATCACAAAACCCTAAGTGCGCATGCGCGCTTAGGGTTTTATTATAGAGGATTATATTGTGTGTATATGAAAAATGGATGGAAGAAATTGCATTACAATTAATACTGTTATGGGGTGGGGTCAAGGGCAGAGCCTGGGGCTGAGCTTTTGGTGGGGATACTCAGTTGATATTTATTAGACTTAGGGCTCCTTTTATTAAGATGTGCTAGCGTTTTTAGCACACGCACAGAATTATCACACGCTAAACCGCACGGTACACTTCTAGAATAACGCCAGCTCAATGCTGGCGTTAAGGTCTAGCGCACACTATTCCGCGCATTAAGGCCCTAACGCACCTCAGTAAAAGGAGCCCTTAGGGGGTACTTGGCTTGAAGAAGTTGAGAAACACTGTCAAGACTGCATTTGCAGCTCTATGCATGCAAAGATGAATCAGGGTCAAATATATGTATTTTATAATCAAATATTATGAGTGTGGATGTTTAACTTGGTGGGATAAGGGTTGACATCTTAAGGTTGAAATTATCAAAGAAAATGTTGTTAGCAACATAGTAAATGATGGCAGATAAAGACCTGAATGGTCCATCCTGTCTGTCCAATAGTTACACTTCCTTTGATATTACTGGATCATAAACCGTAGAAGCCCTCCTGGTACTGTTCTTAGATTCCAACTACTAGAGTTACTTTCAAAGCTTGGTACCTTAGGTTCCAACTATTGAATTTGCCATCAAAGCCCACTCCAACCTATCTAAACCCTCTCATTTGTGGAATGTAGTATATAAAAGTCTGTCCAGCACCGTCCTCATGTTCCAAATTACTGGAGTTCATGTTGAAGCCCACCCCAGCCCATGTAAAATCAAATTGCTATATACAAGGCACAGACTGTGCAAGTCTGCCTAGTTCTTCAGTTTATACCATTCATTGTTCATTCCATGTTTTTTTAAATTCCGTCACCATTTTCTTCTCTATCTACCTCGGGAGAGCATTCTAGGCATCAGCCATCCTCTCCAAGACAAAGAATTTCCTAACATTACTCCTAAGTCTGCCATCCCACAACTTCAATTTATGCTCTCTAGTTTTACCCTTTTCTTCTCATTGAAAAAGATTTGGTTCTATATTAATACTTTTCAAGTATTTAAACGTTTGTATCTCAATCCTCTTGGGGTCTCAGAGACTTTCTACTTCTCGGGCTTATGTGAGGGTTTGGCATATATTTGAGGAGTGGTGTGCTGCGCATGTACTGGTCTCTTTTAGTGCTTCACTGCCTAACATCTTAGAATTCTTGCAGGATGGCCTGGACAAGGGCCTGGCTTGGTCTTCTCTCTGGGTTCAGCCTGCGCCTTGTCAGCCTTTCATGGGTTGTTGAAAGGTCAGCGTTTGACTGCCATTCCTGATGTGATTCGCTTCTTGCGGGCGGCCAAATTACTCAAGCCTCCCATGTGTCGTTCTGTTCCATCTTGGAATCTGAATCTTGTCCGTTCTGGTGCATCCTACTTTAGAACCTTTGGGTGACTGCTCTTTGAAGGACCTTACTCTTAAAGAGATCTTCTTTGTGGCAATTTCATCTGCTAGATGTGTTTCTGAGCTGTGGGCTTTCTCTTGTAGGGCTTCCTTCCTGGAGTTTTCTAGGGAGCGGATTGTTTTGTGGCCTGTTTCTTCTTTTCGGTGTTAGGTAGTCGGGAAGGCTCTTCTGAGCAGAGACAGTTGCGTAAGTTGGATGTCAGTCATGTCCTTCACTCTTATGTGAAGAGGATCCAGGAGATCAGGAAATCAGATCATTTTTGTCCTAGCGGGTCCTCCTGAGGGGGATGGCGCTTCCAAAGCTACCAATGTGCAGAAAAAACCTGTTCCAGAATTTCTCAAGGCTCATTCCACTCTAGTTCCTCCAGTGGATATTTGCAAGGCTGTGGTTTGGTCTTCTGCATTCCTTTGTCAAACACTACTGTGTGGATGTTCAAGCGCATCGGGACACGGTATTAGGTGAACGTGTTCTGGTGTCAGCCCTTCAGGGGTCCCACCCTTGATGGGTACTGCTTTGGTACGTCCCATTCGTAAGGACTATACTGGTCTACCAGGCGATAAAGAAGGCAAAATTAGATTCTTACCTGCTAATTTTCTTTCTGCTAGCCTGTAGACCAGTATAGTCACCCACCCTGTCTGTCTTTATGTGGTGATTGCGGGTTTTTGCTCGTGTGCAGATTTTGATTTTTTGCGGGTTCTAGTATTTTTCTAGGGCTGGGGAGATTTAAGAACAGTGGCTATGGCTTAGCTGGTGAGCTGTTGGGGACCCTCCAGGAAAGAGACTTGGGAGTACTTGTTGACAAGTCAATGAAGCCATCCACGCAATGCGCGGCGGTGGCGAAAAGGGCAAACAGAATGCTTGGAATGACTAAGAAGGGGATCATGAACAGATCGGAGAAGGTTATCATGCCCACCTGGAATACTGCGTCCAGCACTGGTCACCATACTTGAAGAAGTTCATGGTACTACTCGAAAGGGTCCAGAGAAGAGCGACTAAAATGGTTAAGGGGCTGGAGAAGTTGTCATACAGCGAAAGTTAGAGTTAGAGAAAGTGGGCCTCGTCTCCCTTGAAAAGAGGGGACATGATTGAAATGTTCAAGATAATGAAGGGAATAGACTTAGTAGATAAAGACAGGTTGTTTACCCTCTCCAAGGTAGGGAGAACGAGAGGGCACTCTCTAAAGTTAAAAGGGGATAGATTCCATACAAACGTAAGGAAGTTCTTTTTCACCCAGAGAGTGGTGGAAAACTGGAACGCTCTTCCGGAGGCTGTCGTAGGGGAAAACACTCTTCAAATTCAAGACAAAAGTTAGACGAGTTCCTGCTGAACTGGAGCCCATGCAGGTAGGGCTGGTCCCGGTTGGGGCACTGGTCTTTGATCTAGGGGCTGCCGCTGGAGCAGACTGCTCGGCACAATGGACCACTGGTCTGACCCAGCAGCGGCAGTTCTTATGTTCCAACAGTTGTTGCTTTTATTCTCCTGTTCGGAGTATGTTTTACTGTTCTCAGTTTTAGTCTTTCCTAGGTTCTGCTTGGCTATTCGGCAGACTGGATTGGTAGGGTGGAGCCTATCCTAATATACAAGTTTTGGTCTCAGTCTCCACCTGCTGGTCGCAGTGAGGCATAAACCCATTCGTAAGGATTATACCGGTCTACAGGCTAACAGAAAGAAAATTAGCAGGTAAGAACCTAATTTTGCCTTACATCTAGTGCACATCCTCAATCCAGTTCTCTGGTCACCCAGTCAAATCAGATTCGTTTGGCATGGTTTACCTTTAGTAAAACCATGTTGCCTCAGATCTTGTAATCCATTAGATACTAAGAAATTCACTATCCTTTCTTAATCAACGCTTCCATTGTTTTTACAATAACCGAAGTTAGGCTTATCGACCTATAGTTACCCACTTCATCTCTGTGATCATTTTTGTGAAGAGGGACCACATCCGTTCTTCTCCAGTCCCACGGAACTTCTCATGTTTGTAAGGATTTATTGAATAGATCTTAAAGAGGACCTGCCAGAACCTCTCTGAGTTCCCTCAATATCCTAGAATGGATCCCGTCTTGTCCCATGGCTTTGTCTACCTTCAGTTTTTCAAGTTGTTCATAAACACTTTTTTCCGTGAACAGCGCAATATCCACTCCATTCTCATGTGTAACTTTTGCCAGCCAATAGCAGTCCTTCTCCATAATTTTCTACTGTGTACACAGAACAGAAGTATTTGTCTGCTTTTTCTTCATAGCAGTTCTCGGCATCTTTTAGTCTCACAATTCCCTCTCTAGTCTTCCTCCTTTCTGTAATATACCTGAAAAAAGTTTTGTCTCCTCTTTTTACACCTGCAATTTCACCAAACGTATTTCTCTATTCTTTGAGTTTTATCTGGTTGGGTTGCTGGTTAATCTTGCATTGACAATGAATATGACTTTGCTGAAAATACAAAACTATTCTTTCAATATTGCTTCATATATAATTGCCTTTCTGTTATGTCCCTTCTGGTGTTCAATCCCAACCCGCAGTCCGGGTATTGCAGGAATTCACATCTTTTCAGAATACATAGTGTACTCCCCCTAGTGGTAAAATCAGTTTTTAATTTCTGCAATTAGTCTGGGCAGAAGTCTTTTACTAAATTAAACCTTTTGCTCTGCTTCTGTTTCTTATTTATTCAATTAAAGTTCGTTTAAACTTCATTTCTCAGTGGCTTCAGTGCCTTGAGACCCCTCCCTGGTGGTCCACTGTTGGAGAAAAGGACACAGTCCTGCGGAGCCAGACTGCAGCTTCACAGAGAAACTCTGTTGGATCTGTGAAGCTAGCCTGCCACCTTCTGGAAGTACCAAGGGTCCCTTCCGTGGAGTTTGCTGGCTGGTGACCCCACAATCACAGGTTTTTAGTGCAGGATGAGTGCATCTGGATAGAAACTCACCTGGGTTTCAGGACGCCTTTCCCGCCCTCGACGATGTGGTAGAAGATCAGTGGGGGCGGAGGTTGGTGTCATTCCGAAGATTTCCATTCCTGCACATTTGGAAATGTTCTGGGGCAGAAAAGTCCTTGTTTCTCTATTCAGCTACTGAAAAACGCTGACAGGCAGAAGGTATCAGACTCTGTGAGTAACTCCATTGTTTCCTATGGGAACTTCAGGGGTGGCTTGGAAAACATTTTAAAATTTGTTTTTCACAGTTTGGATAGGGTTCAGGTCCCCATCTCCCCAGACATCAAATCGCTATTTTTTAATTTTTGGATGTTTATTATTTTTACCGTTTTTGGTGCAAATTCATGACGGCAGCTATCTTGTATTTTAAAATTGATCTTTTTTTCTAACTTTAAATTCTGCCTCAAAAACCCCTCAGTTTGACTCAAAATCAGTTGGAATGGACTCCCCAGCCCCTAATCTATTGGAGTTGGACATTGATTGCGCTGGATGGGTGCCAGATTAGCAAATTTCAAACACATGCTGTAGCGTACCAGGGGAGGGGGTGAGAGCTTCAGACTTCACCTCCTTTGTGTCCTCTTGGGCTGGGGAGCCAGCCTGGATCCGTGCCTTTTGAAGAAAATCTCACCCAGGGACCATTCTGGAGTCTGACGCAGTTTGTCTGCATTCTGAGTCTGGGGACTCTTTTGATGCGCAGCATATACCTTAACAGTGCCCTGCCATGGTTGCAGAGTGGGTGTTTCACCGGATTTTATTCAGCTCCTCTGAACGGCGTTTCCTCAGACCCAGCTTGTTTGACACAGCCAGTGGGTGCATTAGGACATTTTTGGTCTATGGTGTCTGTGGTGAAGCTTACTTTCGGGTGCATACTTGTCTAGCTGTGCTAGATTTCGATTGCAGTAGTTGCTATTCAGATTTTCTGTTTGTTCTGTCTCCTGCCACTGTATTTAATTTGGATCCTGCTGCTGCCTCTACTGAGACTGGTCTGCTCGGATTCCCTGAGTGGGCTTCTGTCCGCCTCTTTACGGCTGGTGTTCTGAAAGAGCTCCATTTGGGGTTTTCACTTTCCAGGCTTCCTGGTCCATTCTCCTGTGCCTTTTCCATTACATCCACGGATCCTGGGACAGGTTTCAGAACAATGTGATCCCAGACAGCGTTTTCCAAATCTGCTACAACTGTCTCTGCTTTATCTCCTGAGTCCTGCTCTTTGGCAGATCTGAACAGCCTGAAGTAGATTCTGCCGTGATGCAGATTTCCAGTGTGCAACCTTCCCTAGAGATGGGGAGTGAATATTCAGGTCTCTCAGGATACAGGAGGCTGTTCTGATACAAAATATTCTTTTCTAGCATCTTCTAGCCAAGTGGCGATGGCCATTTCATTTTTGACACGTGCCTGTCATTCTGACCTGCGCAGTGCATCATCTGTAGTGGTGCATTCCTGTTCTCCGCTGGTGCAGGTTGGTGTGGCTGCTGCAGTGCCAGGCGTCCTTTATGATCTCTTTCGAGTCTTAGTACATGTTCTGCTGATGCAGAATCTGTGCACCAGACTCTTTGGCCCTGTCTTTGGATGCGGATGCAGCTTTGAGGTTCTCCTTCAGTGGCCATCCTTTCAATGGCCAGATTCTTTTTGGTATAGGTAGGGATGACCTCTTCTCAGATGTGCTGCTCGCATCTCCCCATTGTTCCCTGTAATCCAGTTTTGCTGGCCGTCGAGAAGGGATCATAGTTCTCTTCGTTCCCTCCCACAGGTGTCATCAGAGATATTCAGGTTTTTCCTCCTTGAGACATTCATAGAGCTATGCCTCCATTACCATGGTTTCGATTCCAGGCATCCTCAAGTTCCTGTGCAGTGGCTATGCCACACATGCACACGGACACGGACACAGACACAGACACAAAAAAATTAGAATAAAAAGTGCTGATGTTACCTAGGGCGGGTGTGGTTTCCTCACTCGCAGGCTGTGTTCTGCTGTTTTTCAGTGTGGATTCGACTTTCATTGGTCATTTGTTAATCTTACTTTGCCTGCCTCCGGCTTGGGTTCTGGACTCCGGCAAGTTGCCAGTAACAGAGTTTAGGGTCTGCGATATTGTGCAGCGCCTCTTGGTCTTTGGGATGCTTAAACCTGTTCTAGTACTCTGAATTAGGATTTAGGTGGATGCTCCTTATACTTCCTCGTGCCAGATTGGTTCTACAGTCGGCCACCCACTTCTTAGCTAGCTGTTGTCTCCAGGGGAGTTTCTGGTATTCTTGTTATTTCAAAGTCATGGTGGGGACGGTAGTGTCTCTGCTGCAAGTGTGGTCAAGTTCGAGAAGAGATGCAGGGCATCCTCCCAGTCTCTGGATTTTCTAGGCCTTCTCTTCGTCTCCAGAGGGAGTTGTGCATTTCTTCTCAGGGCAAGTAGACAGAACCTTCGTCAACAGATTAGAATTCTCTTGGATTGTCCAGCTCTCTTGGCCTGGGTTTTTCTGCAGGTTCTGGGACTTGGGCAGCCTCCTTGTGGGGGCGATCCCCAGAGCCAGAGCGCCCATGCACCCTTGATGCGAGTCCCTCTTCTCTTGATATTCTCCATTGAGTTTTTTTCACCTTTCATGGCCGCTCTCCTTGACGGAGCCAGATAGCAGCAATTTGAGCTAGTGGCTCTCGGCTAGGGCTGGCTTCTTCAGAGTTCCAAATGGTTAACTCTTAGTATGAATGCCAGTCTGTTCGGTTGTAGGCTCCTTGTGGGGCCTACTCCATTCAAAGGTAGTGGACTCCTGGTCCGCAATATTAGTGGACCTTTCGTCTAGAGCTTTGGAAATTTGGCTGGCTGGATCTCTCGCATTCTTTCTCGATCTCTCTTGATAGAACGTCAGCATTCCATTGGGAGGAAGCGCTTCTTCGGCCTTTCTCGGTGGCCCATGGGGCCAGAGACACCACTGTTCTGGTAGTTTTCCTCAGCCGACATTTGCTGGTTTTGAGAGCCGTTTCATCTGCTATTACAAGAGCTGGGGTTTGTCCCAGAGGATCTTGTTGGCTTCAGCAGAGATCTTGAAGGCCGGGCACCTTTTGAGCCAATGAGCAGCATGGAAGCTAGGGTCAGATGTATTGGTTTGGCCCTGGCTAGCTCACGAGTCTCTAATAGGTCAGGTCATCTGCTGGACAAGCAACACATTCTGGCCTAGTGTCTTTAGTGGCTCTGGTTTGGCCTTGCTGCCCATGGTATGCAGTTCTCATATGTCTTTAGCGGAACAAGAGGCTCCAGTTACCTTTTTATTAATATCTTCTCAATCAGGGACTGGTGTCCTTGGAAGAACCCATGGTGTTTGGTCTTACGGCACGGCTCTTGAGCGCTCAGCCTTGACAGTAAGCGGTTATTTGGAGGTAGTTATCTCTATTCTTTTTGTGTTCGAAGTATCCTCTACTTTGGCTTCTTCTGCCAAAGCCTGGTAGGCATTTCTCATGGGACGGGAAGGGGGGGGGGGGTGCTAGGAATTAGGTGGAGCCTGAGCAGGCTCCCAGTTAGGTAGGTCCTTGTTTTCCTTCAGGAGGGTTTAGCCAGAAGTCTGGCAGTGGCATCCCAAAAGTTCAGATTGCAGGCTTTGCGTGTTTTCAGTCACACGGAAAAGCTAGTTAACTTACTACTCTTTCAGATCAGACCAGGTGTATGAGGGGGACACTTTGTCCTCGTCCTTCCTTGAATCTTCTTTTCCCTTCTTGGACTCATAACATTGTTTTTTACAAGGCCTTGATGAGGCTTCCTTTGAACCATTATAGGATGTAGTTCTTCTGGACCTGATGCTCACGATGGTTTTTCTGGTCACTTTTGTTTCAGCACAGTGTATTTTGGAGTTTCTGCTCTTTTGTGCAGAGAACCTTTTTTCCGTGTGATAGACATGGGTGTTTTCCTCCATACTATTCATTTCTTCTTTTCTGCTGTGGTCTTGGCTTTCAGAGTCCATCAAGAGGTTAGATTGCCTGCATTTCATACGACAGGTTCAAAACGCAACGATCGGATCTTCCGCAGATTAGATGTCCGGAAGATCTTATTTCTTTATTTTAGCATTTATATACCACTTATAGCCTATTGCTCCTTTATTTGGAAAGGATAATTGAGTTCCGGGCTGTATGATCATTTTTTTGTTCTCACTGCTGCGCCTCACTATGTTGGGTTGGCATCCAAGTCCTCAATCACTCGATGGATTCGAATGGCCATTTCCGCAATTTACATCGCCCATGGTGCGCGGCACCACTTTCGCTTCCAGCACTCTTGATGGGAAGATGGCGGCAACATGGGGAGGTATCTTGCGTGATTCATCCTGATGAAGTTTGCAGGGCGGCTCTTGGTCCTTTCTTCATACTTTTTCCCAGTTTTACTGAATGGATGTGGTGGCGCATTCTGCTGCCATTTTTCAGGACCTTGGGTTTGTGGGCAGGCTTTTTAGTCCCTTCCTAACTTCCCGTAGCTTTGGTACGTCACCTAGCGTATGGAATCCAGAAGGGACATAACAGAATTGAAGATTAGGTTTCTACCTATGATAATCTTCTTTCTGTTAGTCCCTGGAGGATTCCATTCGATCTGCCCTCTCTGTATACACTCAGTGGTTTGGAATAGCCTGCTTCTTTCTGCCTCAGTTATTCTTCTTACAGGCTTGAAGATTTTCTAGCCAGTTGCCGGATCCTGTGGGGCATTTTCTGAGAGTATGCACATTGCCGAAGGCTCCTCTTGGGGTACTCGTTGCACACAGCAGGTTAGTTCTACATTGTTCATCAACATTTTTTTCTGCGTTGCTTTTGTGGCCTGTTTATTACTTGTTGATATTTTGCAGAGCATACCAATTTGTGACATACTTGTGTTGATGGGGATTTGCCCCTGTACCCCCTTTGTCCTGAATTTACAGGTATGTGCTTGGCTTTGGGACTGAACTGATTTTACCACTAGGGGGAGTTCACCATGTGTTCTCAAAAGATGTGAATTCCTGCAATATTCGGACTGCGGGTTGGAATTGAACACCTAGCGTATGGAATCCTCCAGGAACTATCGTAGGTAGAAACCTAATCTTCCATTCTGTGGCTGGTATTGTGGTGTACTGCCAGTTGCCTTATTTATAGTGCCAGTGTAATCATGAAGTGAGTGGAACCAGCAGAGTGGCAGGTGCAACTCTGCTTACCTTGATAGACTAGATTGGCCAGGCAGGTCTTTATCTGCCATCATTTATTTTTTAGAAAAAAAGTGTATGTTTTGATATACCACCTTTCTCTACACAAATATGTGCACAAAAACAAGAATTGCCATACTGGGACAGACATACCGAAGGTTCATCAAGCCCAGTATCCTATTTCCAACAGTGGCCAATCCAGATCCCAAGTAGTAAAACAGATTTTATGCTGCTTATTCTAGGAATAAGTAGTGGATTTCCCCATGCAATCTCAATAATAACCTATGGACTGTTCTTTTAAGAAATTATCCAAGTTTTTTTTAAACCCCTCTAAGCTAACTGATTTCACCACATTCTCCGACAATGAATTCAAGAATTTAATCACTCGTTCTCTGAAGAAATATTTTCTCTTGTTTGTTTTAAATCTACTACTCAGCTTCATCGCATGGCCCCTAGTCTTAGTATTTTTGGAAAGAGTGTACAAGTGACTCACATCTACCCTTTCCACTCCACTCAGTATTTTATAGACTTCTATCAAATCACCCCTGAGCTGTCTCTTCTCCAAGCTGAAGAGCCCTAGCCACTTTATCCTTTCCTCATAAGGAAGTCATCCCAAATCTTTTATCATTTTCATCACCCTTTTCTGTACCTTTATCTAATTTTGCTATATCTTTTTTGAGATACGGCAACCAGAACTGCACACAGTATTCAAGTTGCAGCCATACCATAGAGCAATACAAGGGCATTATAACGTTTTCATCTTTGCTTTCCATTCTTTTCCTGATGATTCTTAACATTCTATTTGCTTTCTTAGCCAACTCCGCCACACATTAAGCTGACGGTTTCAACATATCAATGACACCTAGATCCTTTTTCTGGGCAGTGACTCTGAACAGAGAACCCAGCATCATGTAGCTATAGTTCAGGTTCCTTTCCCACATGGATCACTTTGCACTTGCTCACATTAAACATCATCTGCCATTTTGATGCCCAGTCTTCCAGTTGCACAAGGTCCTCTTGCAAATTTTCAAAGTCCTCTTACGATTTAACAACTTTGTGTCATCAGCAAATAGGCCCAAAATCCACACGTAAAATGTAAATGCAGACTTTGTCCAATAATGGCCAGTTAGAAAATTGACTTTTAAATTAATATCATAATGTACATTTTATTCAAGGGATGTAGGGAGGTTAAAAAAATGCATCATATGGTGCCTCACATTTAAATTGCCTACAGAGCTTTTATGTATTATATTAATTTATAAGGAAACAATACATTTGTAAAATGGAGTAATGATTTGAAAAATGGGATTGAATTTTAGATTTATTACTCACCTTTTCCAAATCCAATCTCAAGCCAAATTAAATTCAGGTATAATGGCATGGTAACAGAATGAAAATAAATTTGTTGCACAAAGAGCAGTGGAGTTTAGCCAACAAATGTTAAGTGCTTTGATTATATTAAGAGCAACTAAACTTTGTGAAGCAGGGGAATAAGGTGAATGAAGCAGATCACCAATTGAAGCAAGCTACATGTTTTGGATTAGCTGGACAAATTTTAAGACAGAGGTAAATAGGAAAGAAAAGGGCTGTGGAAATCGAGACATAGCATGCCAAATAAAACTGAACGTTGAACCTATCCTAAGAATCTGAACCCTTTATTTAAGCTCTTAAAACTTTCAATCTGTCTTTTTTTCCAGTAATGGTCTTGTTCTCCTTTAGGTTTGAAGTGCTGAGTTTTCTTTTGCTGTGCTATAATTCGGCTATTGTCTACATGCCTGCTTCCTCATATCAGTCCCTTTGTAGGATGGGTTCCAGGTAAGGCAGCTGTATCAACTGAGCCTTTTCTGCCTCCTTGAGGCAAATATTCCTTTTGTTTCTATCACTATGCCATACGCATAGCTATATGTCCCAAATGTAATGTGCATTTTTTAATATTGTGTTGTATTTTAATATCTATTACTAGTCTTTAAGCCCGTTACATTAACGGGTGCTAGAACATATGTGTGTGTGTCTGTCTTTATTTCTTTCTCTCTCTCTCATTAGCCGCTTTCTTTCTTTCTGCCTTTCTTTTTCCTTGGCTGTCCATCACCACCCCTTGCCTGCTCCCCCTGTCCATTTTCCCTTTCTTTTACCTCCCCTGTGTCCACCACCACTTCACTGCTCTCCTTATGCAGCAGCAGCCCTTCTCCCTTTATTTTACCTCCCCCCTGTCCATCAGCATCTCTTTCTTTCTCCCCCTGTCCAGCAGTAGGCATCCCTTCCTTTTTTATCCCCCGTCCTCCTTCTTATCCCTATGATACTCTTACCTTGCTCTGCCCCTGATCAGAGGTTCACGATAGCCGCCCAGTTGCACCCATTGGAAAAGTTCCCACTGCCGCATCCCGCACCCCTCCTGACGCGGCTCCCGCTGTCCTTTCTGTCTGACTCTGTCCCTGGCCCCCTTTGCCTGTCTGTCTTTCTGTGTATCTCCCTGCCCCTGTGTCTTTCTTCTTTTCTTTCTGTCTCCCTTCCTCCCTCTGTCTGTCTGTCCAAAGCAGCATTTCATCCCCCTCCATTTCCCTTCCCCCACACCAGTTCCCTGTGCACCTGCCCCTGTGTCTTTCTTATTTTCTTTGTGTTTCCCTTCCTCTCTCTGTCTGTCTGTCCAAAGCAGCATTCCCTCCCCCTCCATTTCCCTCCCCCCCACACCAGTTCCCTGTGCAGCAGCATTAGCGTTTCCTCAACCCCCCCCCCTTTCCCTTCCCGCGGTCCGGACTACAAACGTGGTGATTCCAGCAGCGCTTGCATCAGTCTCCACACGCTGCTTCGGGTCCTTCTACTGCCCTGATTTACTCTGGCACGTCCCTGATGACATCATCAGAGATGCGGCAGAGCAAATCAGGGCAGTAGAAAGGCCTGAAGCAGCGTGTGAAGACTGATGCACACGCTACTGGAATCGCCATTCGGGCCCGCGGGAAGAGAAGGGGGTGAGTGGCAAGGAGGAACGGAGATCGTCGTCTGCCTGCGGTCCGGCTTACGCTGCTGCTGGAATCGCCATTCGGGCCCGCGGGAAGAGAAGGGGGTGGGTGGCAAAGGAGGAACGGAGATTGGCAGCGGCAGGAGGAACGGAGATCGTTGTCTGGCTGCGGTCCGGTTTGTGTAGACCAGGGAGGCTGTGACGTACTAAGCGAGCAGGTGGTGACGTAAAACGCGCACATGCGCAGTCGTGTTTCCGCGACGGATCAGGGAACACGCCTTTTGAGTGCGCATGCGTGGCCTAGCATTTTATTATATTAGATTGTTATGTCTATAAACATTTATAATTTTGTCATATTTTTGCTTGGAAATTATTAAGTCAGTGGTTCCCAACCCTGTCCTGGAGGACCACCAGGCCAGTCGGGTTTTTGGGATAGCCCTAATGAATATGCATGAGAGAGATTTGCATATAATGGAGGTGACAGGCATGCAAATCTGCCCCATGCATATTCATTAGGGCTATCCCAAAAACCCGATTGGCCTGGGAACCACTGATCTAAGTCATGTTTCTGTGAACTATGTTTGTTTATTTGTTTTTTCCACTAGTTTCTGTATCTGAAATACCCCCCCCCCCCCAAACAAAAAACAGGAAGATAGTCAGTCCACAAGATCCAGAATGGCAAACAGGTGAACAAACTAAAATAGACTGAATTGATCCAAAGTAGAATGTATTGAACAAATAGCAGAACCTATATCTGAGGGAGAGAGATGTACTTTTATCCAGCCTGGTGTTTGCAGTTAACCACAACAGTTTAGTATTTCCAGCCACTGAAACAGCCCTCCAGTTCTATTGCTTGTTCAATAAATTCTGTTTTGGATCTATTTGGTCTACATTCTGGTTTGTTCACCTGTTTGCCATTCTGTATCTATTCAAAAACTCCAAAAAAGTTCTGCCAGAGGAACTTGCAAAGACACAGACAAAAAGGCAGTGCAGTCAATAGATTCTCAGTGTGGTGTTGTGGCCAAACCCTGAAAGCAGAGTAAAAACACCCTGTAAGCGTTTTTACTTTGCTTTCAGGGTTTGGCCACAACACCACACTGAGAATCTATTGACTGCACTGCCTTTTTGTCTGTGTCTTTGCCATTCTGTATCTGACATACTACAGACCTGCTTTGTAAAAGGCTTTCCTCAGACACCAAGGGGATAATTCTTTAAGAAAGATGTTGACATTTAGGTGCAAAGAACACATGTAAATAACCAGAAAACCAGCACATATATGCATAAATGCCAGTATTCCAGCTATGTGCTCTTCTATAACATGCTGCCTAAATGGTGTATAGTTTGAAGGTAGGCATATACTTGGGTAGAGTATAGGCAGGGCTTAACATTTGTATTTGTAATTATATAATACTTTTTGCGTTTTTATTTTTAGCAATCTAGACATGAGCAACCCTGGTTGGTGTAGGTGATTGCACTTAAAATATACATATTTGCCCTGCTATGCTAGTGCAGGTACAGGATCCTTTATCCTAAATTCTAAAACCAAAAAGTTTTGAAAACCAAAATTTGTTACAAACTGGAAGTAGTCATTTCCCCGACATGACACACACTGAAAACAATGCAAGTGTGTGCGTTTCTCCTATTCTCTGTGCATTTCAGTTCAGAGTGCTGGAAAATGACATAGAGAGATGCAGATTGCACTCAGAAAGATAAATTGTTGAAGTTTTATCATGAGAGAGATGACCAGAAATTAATGAAAACCAGAAAAACATTGCATAGGGCAAAAAGTGAAGACTTAGCTCATGTGCTGATTGAGTGGATTTAGTAAAGAAGGTGAACACATATAATTGACTGGTTTGATGATAATGAAGCAGGCCAAAAAATACCATCAAGAGCTGAATATTGATGGTGAGTGTGATAAAAAAAATCTCAAGTACAAAAGAATCTTCCAGCCCATGTTCACCTTCCTCAGATTCAAAATCTGGAATGATCTCACAGAGACTATAAGAACTGAAACCAAACATACCCTATTCCGAAAGAAACTGAAAACTTCATTCTTCGACAATTAATTCTTCTAAGATCGCCTAGGATTAATGTTTCCTGTCCCCCTTCCGCTCCTTCCTCCCACCCTAACCTACTTTCTTCCCCTCTTTAAATCACCTAGAGCCTTTTTAGGTGTGCGCGACACACAAATATTAGATTAGATTAGAATATTCAGAAGGTTGGCTGCAGAAATTTAAGAAGAGCCATGGTGTTAAATATCTCAAAATTTATGGTGGTAAAGCTTCTGCTGATTACGAGGCAGATGGAAGTTATATTGATGAATTTGCTAAAAGGATATCTGATGGAAACCTTGGTCCTGAACAAATTTACAATGCTTATGAAACAGCTCTCTATTGGCGCTATGTTCTAGAAAAACACTGACAATAGCTGATAAACAAGCACTGTCTGATTTGAAGGACATAAAGGACATGTTAACTGTTTTTGCATGTACTAATGCCGCGGGCATACACAAATTAAAGTTTGCAGTGATTGGAAAAAGCCAAAATCCACAATGTTTCAAGGGTGTACATCATCTACTTGTAGACTGTTATGCTATCGAGAAAGATAGGTAACCAGAGAAACATTTAGTGATTGGTTCCATAATCATTTTGTGCCAGCAGCAAGAGCTCATTGTAGAGAAGCTGGACTGGAAGAGAACTGTGAAGTTTTACTAGTTCTAGACAACTGCTTTGCACATCCACCTCAAGAATGTCTTGTGAAAAATAATGTTTCTGCCATTTATCTCCCACCCAAAGTCGTATCCTTACTACAGCCTCATGACCAAGGAATTTTACGTTCTATGAAGACTAAGGGCTCCTTTTACTAAGCTGCGTTATGGCTTTAACGCACGGAATAGCGTGTGCTAAATTGCCACCTGCACTAGACCTTAACGCCAGCATTGAACTGGCGTTAGTTCTAGCCATGTAGCGCAGATTTAGCGCACTAAAATGCATGCGCTAAAACTGCTAACGCAGCTTAGTAAAAGGAGCCCTACATATAAAGACAGTTTTCAAATTTTTCGTTCCATAAGACGCACTTTTTCCACCCCCAAAAAGGGGTAGCTTTTTAATCACTGCCCGCCCTTTAAAAACACGGACTGCCCGCCGGCCCTTCCTTTTCAAATATCACCCCTGCCCGCCCCGCAGTACCTTTTAAAACGCCCCTTAAGCCTGGTGGTCCAGCAGTGTATCGGCTGGCAGGAACATGCTTTCTGCACTGCTGCCTGGACCCGCCCTGCTTTCTGAATGGCTGCATCAGTTCTCGTGGACAGAGGGCAGGAGGGGGAGCCACGAACAGCGCTGCCGAGGCCGTCAGACTTTCCGGCGTGGCAGCAGAGGGTAGGACACGCTTGGCTCAAAGGGGAAGATCGGGAATGTTGCCGCGAGCCACATAAAAAGGCCAGGCGGGCCGGATTCAGCCCGCAGGCCTTGTGTTTGACACAAGTGCACTAGAAGTTCAACTAACAGGGCAAATAATAATGGGGATAACATGCACACCTGGGTGTCCCAACCTAGAAAGTTGAAACACATTAGAGTAACCCTCACTTATATAAACTCTAGCAATTGGTGAGGAGTAAAAGTGTTGAAATACAACTATGAAAATTTGGCCCACATTCCATACATGTCATCACCTCCTGCATGAGCTCCCACTGTGTACTCATCAAATGGTTTTTTTCATCATTAATAGGAGTACCATGGGCATATTCTGAGGTTTTAGCCTGCCAGATCAAATTAAATATCCGCCTCACATTATCCCTGATTATGCAACCTGGGATAAAACCAAACTGATTCTCCCAAATCAGTGTCGCAATAATGGTGTTTCAAGTTAAAATTTTTGATGAAACACAAATTAAGATTTCTAAGCATTTTACAAATTATGTTAAAAAGAGGGAAATGAAATTGACAAATGTCCACTTAACAATAGTTAACTGACAAAAACATTAGGAAAGTTAAGAGAACTACAAATTAAAAGTAAAGAATACAAAAAAGGTAAACCACAACAGGGAGGGGAAGCAGGCAGGATTACGGTATTGAGCAACTCTGGCTATTATCGAGATCTATTTAGGAGTCTTATGCATCCTGGAAAAGGTAGGTCTTTTTAAGTTTAATCTATTCTCGAAATATGTAAACAAATGAACATGAATAGAAGTAACTTGCCTTACTCCTAAATACAAACAAGGAAAGAAAGGCAAGTATGATGTCCAATCCAACAAACTTCTGTTTTATTATATGAATTTGAAACCAACAAGGATCCTGGTTTCAGCAGGTAAATGTGCCTTCTTCAGGGGATACTAGAAAAATAAGGGTGTGTTAAAAACAACATTTAAAATATGGCATTCGTCAATAAAAAAACAAAATTGAATAATCATAACTAAGATAAAACGATTTATAAAAATATAAAATAATTAGATTTAAAAAATTGACAAGTATAAATTGTATATGCAAAAAATTTAAGAGACATTTGAAAAGATCAAAATAATGGGCAGTAAAAATCCATAGAATAGATATATCTAAAATAATCATACAATCATACATGTCAGGTAAAATTAACTGTATATATTATACATAACCTTTATGTATAACACATACCTGAATACTGTCAGAGTATAAAAGTTAATCGAAGTGTCAACCAAATGTAAGGTAGAATCAGCATAGCCACAAAGAATAAATTTTATATGAAGCATAAATCGATCTGTATTTACAAACACTCATGAACATTACTTCTTAGATATAACACATTCAAGAAACAGCCATAAAGTATGTTTGTGGACCAACAGAAAAATAAACTGCAAAACGCTACTAATTATATAGATACAAATGCTGTCGACATTAAAGATGTAAATGCTTGGATGATTTATCTTAATTTGAAAATTATAAAAGCATTCTCTATGCAAATGCAAGCAGTACCAAGTAAAGTGATGTGTACACATCGATAGCACCAGATACCCAAATTGAAAGGTACCATGTGAAGCATTAAAAACGCAGCTCATATCAATGTAAATGCCATTAGCATCTGGAGTGCTTAAGTATTGGATCTCTTTTTTTTAAAAAATAATAAATGTTCTCTGCAGGTGTAAGTGAACTATAATGTGTTCTCTTCAATGTTGAAGTTCGGATTTCCAAAATAAAACATGTCGCTAGAAAATAAAAATAAGTCATACCTAAGGTTACGTGAATATTGACATGTCACCATAAAGGAACCATGAAAAGAAACACATATTTTAAAAGTGTGTTAAAATCAACAACAAACTGATAAAAATATTCAATCAAGATCAAATTCTTACTGCTTTACCAAACTATAGAAGAGAAGACTTAGAGGGGATATGATAGAGACTTACAAGATCATGAAGGGCATAGAGAGAGTAGAGAGGGACAGATTCTTCAAACTTTCAGAACATAAAAAAACAAGAGGGCATTCGGAAAAGTTGAAAGGGGACAGATTCAGCTAGGAAGTTCTTCTTTACCCAACGTGTGGTGGACACCTGGAATGCGCTTCCAGAGGACGTTATAGGGCAGCGAACGGTACTGGGGTTTAAGAAAGGATTGGACAATTTCCTGCTGGAAAAGGGGATAGAGGGGTATAGATAAAAGATTACTGCACAGGTCCTGGACCTGATGGGCCGCCGCGTGAGCGGACTGCTGGGCGCGATGGACCTCAGGTCTGACCCAGCGGAGGCATTTCTTATGTTCTTATATAGAAAACAAACTTGTACCACGTCAGTATTCCTTTAAAGAAAACGCTTCGGCAAAACTTGCGCATATGTTCAAAAGTACTGCAAGAGAAAACTAGAGTGAACTGCATCTAAAGTTCCATACATGCGCACCCCAAACAATAATTCAAAAGACTAGCCACTGTAAAATGCTCTATTAGAGTACTGAAAACAAATAAATACTATCTAATTTCTCTTATCTGTCTATCTAATTGTATTGAAATGTCCATCCATATGGGGCATGACTTGGAGACGTAACTAGATGGTCGGGTGAGAGTCTAGCTCCATGGAGTCAGGCTATTTTGAAGGAAAATAAACTACAAAAATATATTTTTTTATATTTTAAAAGTGTTATTCTGATTGTAACATGGCATCAGGTAAGCAAATGAGAAGTGATTCAGCTGGTATGGGGGCAGGAAGTGTTAAAAGATCAAAACCGGAGCCGGCATCCCCCTCAAAGATTCCATTACCAACGGATGAAAAGGACAGCAGTGTTATTTTAAATGAGCTTCGTCAGATTAAAGAGTTTGTGTCAGATAATGCTAAAAACTACAGGAGGTTAAAGAAGAAGTTGCTAGCCTCACGAAGAGAATGCAGGTTGTTGATATTAAAATAGATCAATTGGAAAAACGGGCTGAAGTGGCGGAGGCAGAACGGTTTCACTGCAAGCAGAATCGGAAGAAGATTGAAATACTAACAAGAGACCTTGAAGATTGTGCCATTAGGGGGAGGAGGAATAATTTAAGAATAATTGGGTTACCAGAAGGGGTTGAGAAAAATGACCCAATATCATTCCTTGAGAATTTCCTGCCAAAAATTCTGCCTCTCAAAACTAATTTTCCATTGGAGTTTGAGAGGGCGCACAGGATCCCTGCAAAAAGAACAAATAAACAAAAGGGGCCATGTCCATTAATTTTCAAAATGCTCAGGTACCAACAAGTTATGGAGATTTTTCAATTGGCAAAAGAAAACAAAAACCTTAAGTGTCAGGACTCTAGGATTCATATTGTGCCTGACTTTGCAAGGGCTACAGCATATAAAAGGAAACGGTTATTAGAGCTACGCCTACAATTAAGATCTTTAGGGGCTAAATATGGTTTAATGTACCCTGCAATAATGTGGGTTACATACGCAAATAAAACATTAAATTTTGAAGACTCTAAAGCTGCAAGAGTTTTTGGATCATTGTGATCAGCCTATGTCTTCATAACAACGATATTCATCTGATGATTACTTTTTCATTTCATCTTATGTCATTATAACTTGTTTATTATATTTTATTTGTTTTATTTTTATCTGGATGGTTCAAAGATACAGAGTCAAAATTTTTCCTTGGAGGATGCTTCAATTGTTATTTGAACTTGTTCGAGTTACCGGATCCTGGCACGTGATAGTCTGAAGCAGAAGTGGTGTTCAGTTCGGTGCATTCGACAAGTTCAGCAAAAGAACTTTGACGCAAGATCAAAGCAATATTTTCTTTTCTTTAAAGTTTAATTCGATATGGACTAGAGAATGACACGGGGAAAAAATCTGTCCCCATCACCGCCCCGTCCCCGTCCCACCATCCTCGGCACCACCCCGTCACCGCCATCCCTTTCACTGCCCCGTCACCGCCACTGCCATCCCATTCATCGCCCCCGTCACCGTCACCGCAGCATGCATAAAAGCCTCAAACAGGTATGATTTTATATACTTATCTTTATTAACGTATTCCCATGGGTTATATACTGAACATGTGCTGGATTCCTCCATTCTTGCAGCACATGTTCAGGAATAGGATTCATTAACCCATGGGAATGGACATAGCACACTACTACACCAGTACTCAGATTAAAAAAAAAAAAAAAGAACCAGCTCCCAGCTCAACCAGACTCCCGTCTCCAACCGGTCAAAGAATTCCCCCCCCCCCACCCCTGCCGCCGCCAACCCTGAGCAGGCAAGTAGTAGGAAAGTGTGCACCTTACCTCTACTTGTAGCGCCGAAGTTTTCAATGAAATTTCAGCTCCTCAAAGTCTGAAGCAGTGACTCCTCTCCAATCCAGGCAGCGACTCCAAAAAAAATCCTGGGCTTGCCTCTCAGCTCCGAAATCCCCCGATTTCCAATCACTACTGCAACCCATTAAATATCATGTGTGGCAGTAGCGATTGGTCCCCTTCTTGAGCAGGAAAGAACTGTCTAATGAGGAGCCAGAATATTGAATGGGGCAGAGTCAGGCAACATGCAAGTCGGGTGGAGAGAGACGAGTTGGAGGAGACCACATGGCCGACAAGCATGGCCGCCGGAAAAAAGTCAGACACCTGTCCTGAAGTGAACTGAACACACGATGAAGACCCGGTAAATTGCGGTATGTAGAAGGGGATACATTTGCCTGCGGGGACAAATCTTTTCACTGTTTTTGCGGGCGGTGAAAACTTTTGTCCCCGTGTCTGCAGTGATTTGGCTATGGAGTCTCCATAGCCCGCAGCCACGCCGCGGTTCCCCGCGGGGATCGCTCCCCGTGTCATTCTCTAATATGGACCTCTATGAAAACGGTGTCTGTTAGATTTTTTTTGTCTGTAAGGAGAAAGTTGACACTTATCCTTGTGTATATAGTTGGGAGCGTAAGATCATTTGGTCACTGGTGCTGAATCACTGAACAATGGTCGGACATTGTATGAAAGCATGGCCATATAAAATATTGCAGAGTGACAATATTTACATTTGAGGATAGAGAGATATATTCCAGTAGAAGGGATAATGTTGTAGAAGTTATGCATATCATGAAATTCAACTGGAAAAATAAGGTTATGGATTTGTTGTGTAAAAAACTAAAAAGTTTTACTGCACAGACCGGACGGAGGATTCCAATCCACAGATGTTCAGCTTTAGCACACTACAACGATTGTGCCCATGCTTTGCATGAAGATAAAGCTGGAAAGGATGTAGGCATTTATCCTGACATTGGTGATTGAAATTAATATAAGGATCAATATGGTGGGTCACGGAAGATAGAAAACGTTATGAGGATATATAAATTTTCCAGTGCACTGATGGATATGGTTGTTCATATGGATTATGGCATGTCCAATGTGGAAAGACTTAAGGATGCCAGGGGTTACTGTTTTCCTTTGGTATAATGTGCAGAAGCACATGAGGTGCATTGTCCATGGGTCATGGAGTGTCTTATCTCTGTCAGTGAACTAGGTGCTTGTCATTGATGAGTGTTTTCGAATTGACTTGCACTTCAGATTTGAAGTCAGAGGATTTGAAGAGGAGAGGTTTCTCGTATGGTTCTCGTTGTAGAATAGCTTGCTGGAAATGACATTCACCCAGTGATGATAGCGATGAAGATATACCATTTTGGATTCCGAATAGGTTATCATATCCATAGTCTTCACTGCCACGTTTATAGAAGATGAATTCTGTTATGGATATGTTTGAAAGCAACTACAGTGGTACCTTGGTTTATGAGCATAATTTGTTCCAGAAGCATGCTCGTAAACCAAAATACTCGTATATCAAAGCGAGTTTCCCCATAAGAAATAATGGAAACTCGCTTTGATACATTCCCAACCCCCGAGGCCAGCGGCGCTGCTCTACCCCCCCGATCTGGCGCCCCCCGCCGCGATTGCCCCCCCGACGCAATCTGAAGTCCCCCAGACCCACCCGAACCCGCTTCTTACTGTCATCTGGGCCTTGGCACCGGCATGTCCTGTGTGTTGGTGCCGGTGCCCGAAGATCGGCCTCCTTGGAGAGAGCGTGAACTCGCAGGCCTTGAGCATGTGCAGATGCTCAAGGCCCAGCAAGAAAAGGAGACCGATCTTTGGGCACCGGTACCAACGCACAGGACATGCTGGTGCCAAGGCCCAGATGACAGTAAGAAGCGGGTTCGGGTGGGTCTGGGGGACTTCAGATTGTGGCGGGGGGTGCCGAATCGTGGGGTGGGGTGCCGGATCGCGGTGGGGAGGGTGCCGGATCGCAGGGGGCGCCGCTCGCAAATCGAGGCATGCTTGGTTTCCGAAGCGCTGATTTTGCGAATGTTTTGCTCGTCATGCAAAACACTAGCAAACCAGTGCACTCGTAAACCGAGGTACCACTGTATATGCATACTACTAGACACACCTAATGAGAACACAGTTATTCAGAAAACTATGATTAAGAGATTGTTCTTAAGAATTTTTTGTGTCAGCATGGGAGTTATTGGAAAGAATGCAGAGTAAGAATGTTGGACTGGTTATTGAACATGAGAAAACATTGAATATGCATTAAGGAGGAAGTTAATTTTAACAATATATAGTTTCATTTAATATATGTAAGGGAAGGAAAGGACAAAAAAATAGATAAATAAATGAATAAGTGAATAAATGAATGAATTATTAAAATACATCAGTTGATATGATTTACTCTCATGGAACCATATACAGTAAAACCTTGGTTTGCGAGCATAATTCGTTCCGAAAACATGCTTGTAATCCAAAACCTTTGTAAATCAAAGCAAATTTCCCCATAAGAAATAATGGAAACTCCACAACCCCAAAACTTTAATACAAAATATTGTATGTACTTGTATTGCAAGACCTTGCTTGTAAATCAAGTTAAAATTTAATAAAATTTTTTGCTTGTCTTGCAAAACACTTGCATACAAAGTTACTTGCAATCCAAGGTTTTATTGTATATGGTGTCGAAAGTAATTCTTGTTTAGATAGAGGGTATTAACTTAAAGGATCCATATGTTAAAATATGAATAGTTGATATGCTTGAATGAATATTTATTTATTCATTAATGTGAGTATATGTTTTATGACATTATTAATACAATTTTTAAATTTATTAGTTGTGAGTTAATGAATATTTATGATATTTATCTGATGAATATTTATTTCAGTAGCAACCTGATTTAATTATTTTGATTGTAAGGGATAAATGAGGGATGGGTAATTGTATTTATAAAATATGATTTTTAGTGGGAAGGTGAAAATAATTAATGTATGAGGGGTTGGGGAAAATGTATGCATGATAACTTAGTTGATAAGTCTTAATGAATTAGGAGATTTAATAGAAAATTTATAATTTTTATGGAGAGTTAATATCTGGAAGCAGTATATATTTCTAATCTAGATTTATTTAGGAAGGATTAAAATTTAAGAGATATAGTATCTTTTTGCTGAATCATAAATTTATATCTTTTCAAGACAGATATATTTATTGTAAATTATTATAGGAATTGGGGTAGCTTAATGAAAATAAACAAATATAATTTTATTTTTGCCTGAAAGGAGCTTTACACTACCTGGTCTTATATGTGCGTTACCAAGTTTTCACTATTAATTTGGAGGGGTTGGGGTGGGGAGGGATGGGGTTAAGGGAAGGGTAGGGGAGGTTAGGTATGTTAAATTGGGGGAAAATGTATATTTATTGAAAACTCAAATTAATTTGTGGCTTATATGCATTGTAGTAAAATCTTATAAATTCATCCAATTAAAAGGAAGAAAACACATTTATTTTTGAAACAACAGAATGCAGATATATGTTATCTTCAAGAGACACATTTGTCGGCCATAGAATCTTCAAAATTAGAGGGGGGTTGGGTAAAGCATTGTTTTTATGCCCCTGCTGTAGGAAAGAAGGCTGGAGTAGCTATTCTAGTGAATAAAAAATGTACTGCGATGTTCAAAATGACTGCTTCAGATCCTTCAGGAAGATGGTTGCATGTAGATATGAGCATGGGAAATATTACTGTGACGCTTTTTAATGTATATGCCCCTAATTTGAATCAAATTGAATTTTTCAAAACTCTACAACAGTTGATATTACCACTAGCTGCATCTAATTTAGTTGAATCAGGGGATTTTAACGCTGTCATGGATCTTCTGATGGATAAAAAACCAAGTAAAATTATAAAGTCATTAGGATTAGACAATTTTGTAAATTCTTGTGATTTGAAAGATATATGGCGAATACTTCATTTTGATGAGCGGGAATTTACTTTTTGTTCCCATGTTCACAAATTTTCTCAAGAATAGACTATGGGGTCCCTTTCCGCGCGTTAAACCGCCTGCCGCGCTAGTACCTAACGCCTCCATTGACGAGGCGTTTGGATTTTAGGCTGCCTCGGGGGTTAGCGTGTGATGAAATGTCCGCGCTAACCCCCGTAGCGCGCCTTCTTAAAAGGAGCCCCATATTTTTGTCTCAAATTCATTAGTTCAACAGGTTTCACAAGCCTCCATAGATCCAATTATTTTGTCTGATCATGGAGGGGTGTGGATTGAATTTAAAATAGTGGATCAAGATAATAGTAGACTGGTATGGAGATTTGATAATGCAATGCTTGCGGATTCAAAATTTGTTGAAGTTCAGCTAAAAATGAATGAATATTTTCAAATTAATAATACGGAAGATATTGCCTTCAAAATTTTATGGGATGCCTTTAAGGCAACAATGAGAGGACAAATTATTTCATATTCGGTATATATATTAAGAAACAGATTAAAAGACAATTTTCCAATCTGAAACTAGAAATCAAGATGTTGGAGTCAAAGTTGATAAATAAGTGGGAACAATCTATTTTACAGGCTCTTTTAAAAGCTAAATGTAATGTAATTGTAATGTAATTTATTTCTTATATACCGCTAAATCCTTTAAGTTCGAAGCGGTTTACAGAGAAATATACTTTAAAAGATACAATAAAAATAAGATAAATAAAGAATAGGTACTTGGAATTCCCTTACTGTCCCAAAGGCTCACAATCTAACTAAAGTACCTAGAAGACAGTTACTGAGCAGTAGGAGTAAAAAATAAAGACAGAGATAATAAACAAGATATGAAACATCCTAACAAAAGTACACTGATTTCTGTAAGGTCATAATTCTATTTAAAGCAAAGTGTACAACTCAGTAATAATTAAATGAGTAAATTAAATAAAAATTAAATTTTTTTGAATTAAAGCTAAATATGGAAAAATTTAAAAGAAAATATATGGACATAATAAATGTGAAAAGAATGAAATAAGGGAATATGAGTGGTAGACAAAACCGTTGAGCAATGGAATTCTGAAGAAAATTTAAAATAAAGATATAAAACAAATAAATAAACAGTAAAATAAAGATATGGTAAATATGATGATATAAGAGTCAAGAGGGACTCAGAATCACTTCAGTCAGACCAACAAAATCACTGTCCCAAGCACTTCAGCCGTTATATCCAATCAGCTGCTGTTTTCATCCAATGTACACCAACCACAGGATACCTCCTCCGATGAAAAAGAAAACATCTTTCGGTTTCCAGGTCGATGACCAGTGCGCTGGACAGTTCAGCTTTCACACAGATCTCGCCGACATCAATTCTCCGCTCCTAGGTCCGGCAGCGCTCATCTCTGCCAGCCCTCGCAACTGCCGATACCACCTCTCACCACACCACTCCTATGGTTGGCGAGTAATCGGACGTGGTGAAATTTCAGATAAACATAATGGCTCAGCGGACCTCCCATCCTGACGGTGTCACTCTGTCAGTAGAAAAACGTGAAGCTGCATCCTCGCCGACTTCAGTGTTTATGCAGATCACTTCAGATATAGCGCCTCCAGATCTTAAATAGCCAACCGCTTCACGAAGTCTCAGCCACCCCCGCTGACCTTAGCGCTGCTCCCCTCGTGTCTCTCCAACATCAGTATAACTTGCAATGGCTCAGTCGCCAGGTTCAACTTAAATCTGCCTGAAGTGCAAGGAATAACAGGTAGGATGTAGGCATTTTAAATTGTTAGACCAGAAACCAACGGTCAAATCGGTAGTTATCAGACTAGAATTCACAAGTGGAGGCTCAAGCAATATAAATCAATATAAATCAAAAATAAGATTAAATAAAGATTAATAAAGATAATTAAACAAAGTGAGCTACTAAATAAAACAAATAAAGCAACAGAGAAAACCAAAAAATAAAAAGGGAGAAGGAGACCGTGCAATTGATGACTTAACCGGCCGCCATCTTATTAGAAATGCAAGTATAATGAAATTTCTTCACATCTCATAAGGAAAGATTTGTTTTTTCAGCAAGCTTTGTATTATGGAAACTCAAATAAGGCTGAAAGATTATTGGCGAATTATCTTAAAGCAAAAAAAAAGAAAGACAAAAATAATTGCAATTAAAGGTGAAAATAAGGATACTTACTCTCAAATTGGACCTATTATGAAACAATTTCTAAATTTTTATAAAGCTCTTTATTCTGCTGAGTCTTATTAGACATGGAAAAAGATGGTTTAGAATTTTTTAAATTATTAGAGGGACCTAAAATTCCTGAGCATATAAAAGGAAGTCTAGATAAGCCTATATCATTAAATGAATTACAAATAGCGTTGAAATCCCTGAGAGCAGGATCCGCTCCAGGTGGTGATGGTTTTACAGTAGAGTTTTATAAATAATTTCAAAATACCCTATTGCCATATTTGTTAAATTTATATCAGGCTCAACTGAATAAAGGTTGCATTACAGGCACTATGGTAGTAATTAAGTATAGTTTTGCCAAAGCCAAATAAAGATCCCACATTGGTTTCAAATTACAGGCCTATTTCTTTAATAAATGAAGATGAAAAACTTTTAGCCAAGACATTGGCTTTACGATTAGCCAAGGCTCTCCCTTTTATTATTGGTATTCACCAAACAGGGTTTGTTGCTTAGAGACATTCTTCTAATAACACCAGACTGGCTTTTCATATGTTATATTTAACAAAAGCCATGAAAGATCCGGCCTTTTCTGTATCTTTAGATGCAGAGAAGGCCTTTGATCGGGTGGAATGGACCTTCATGTATCAGGCAATGGAATGGTTTGGCATGGGTTTGGGATTTATACAAATGATACAAACTCTGTATAGCTCCCCTTCTGCTAGATTATATATTAATAATAATTTTTCAGAGTGTTTTAAGTTTGCACAGGGGAGTTAGACAGGGCTATCCCTTATCTCCTTTGCATTTTGATATTGTATTAGATATTATTATTAGCGTTTCATCAAATAAAGGAGATACAGGGAATATAAGTTCTCTGCTTATGCAGATGACATATTGCTTCATTTGAGAAATCCTGAAACAACCATTCCACGTTTACTTGAATTGATTGAAAATTTTGGGAAATTTTCAGGATATAAGATAAACTGGAGTAAATCAGAAATTCTTCCACTTAATGTGCATTGTACAAAGGGTTTATTTGATCCATTCCCTTTTCTTTGGAGAGATGAAGGAATAAAATATATAGGTATTTGGATAAAAAACACACTGGAAGGCACATTGAAAGTAAATGAGAAATTTTTATTACAGAGAGTAAACAAATTATGTGAGCAATGGAATCCATTACATTTGTCTTGGTGGGGGAGAGTCCAAACTATTAAAATGATGATTTTGTCTGTGGTTTGTTATCAAATGGATATGATACCAGTTTTTTTTCCAGTGGTCCTTTTATAAAAAGTTAAATGGTATTCTTACAAAATTTATTTGGCTGGGTAAAATTGCTAGAGTTGCTTTAGTGTCTCTACAAAAGCCAATTACAGAGGGAGGGGTACATTTTTATAGGCATCATCAATCCTATATTATTCGCCAGGGTATGTATTGGGTCCTCCCAGAGCTCATGGAAAATATCCCAGATTGGTTATGGTTGGAATGATGACTCATGTTTCCTCTGCGATTATGCAATGTTCTCAGTATCAAAATGCCTAGGTTATATAAAGAAAACAGAATATTAGTAGATACATGGAAAACATTAAGATATGTGAGTAATTTAACACCTATTCCAATATATAAATCAACAAATCAAACTATATGGCTGATCTCCAAGATTCAAATTGGCGGATTTAAGGCCATCTGAAAGTACTGGATAGCAGGAATACACATTTTAGATGATGTTATATCTAATGGTAAACTGCTTGACTTTTCACAGTTGCAGCATAAATTTGGTCTTAATAAATCACAAAGCTTTAGATGGTTGCAACTGAAGCAGGCCATTCAGGCGGGGTTCCCTGAATGGAAAAATCTTAATAATCAATATAGGTTAGAATTCTTATGCTTTCAGGTTGACTTTCTGGGTCATCAGGCCGCTCAGTGGTATACATTGATAGCTAGATTTATTAAAAAAACAATAAAAAAACAAAACTGGACTTAGGAACATATGGAGCATTGAGATTAAGCATCAAATTTCTGCATCTCAATGGCCATGAATTTGGTCTTGGAGAATGAGGTGTACAGTGTCTGCATCTATGAGACAAACTTGTTTTTTTTTTGTTGTTGTTGTTGCATAGAGCATTTTGGACCCCTGTTCGTTTACAAAAATTGGATAGCTCTAAGTCTAATAGATGTTGGCATTGTCACCTTGAGGTAGGGACTTTAAATCATTTACTGTCCATTTATGTTGGCTTTTTGGAATTCAATATGGAGACAAATAAATTGTTTGTTAGAAAATCCGGTGGCATTATCTTATGATACTGTATTATATGGCATATCAAGGGCCAAATATCTTCAAATAATAAGCTATTACTTGTTATGACAGGAGTCGCCATACAACAGAAATTGGAAAAATTGGGAAAGATTGAATTAGTTTTTGGTGGAACTCTTTGTGTCATAAATATAAAATGGAAAAGGTAATAGCTAACCAGCAGGGGTATTTAAAAAAATTTCAGGTGGTTTGGGAGCCTTTAACAACTTATTATAATGAATAGATACTATTTTTCCCTTAATAAAACGTGTCTAAGATGGAGGAGAGGGAGGATTAAGGGTGATTCTTTATATAATTGTGAGAATTATTAGGAAATATTTTATTATATGAAATGTCTGTTATATTTTTGTTATGAAAGGGTGGGGTGGGAGGGTGTAAAACCTTTTAAATGAATATGTACAGAATATTAAGTGTTATTTGTATGTAAAATTGTTTTGATATTTTGAAACGCTTATTATGAGTTTTAAAATGAATAAAGATTTATATCAAAAAAGAAATGTCCATCCATTTTGGTGCAAAAAATATAAAATGTATGTTTAAAGGGAACTTGAGGTAGTCAAACCATTGTAATGATAAATGTATGGAGGGAACTAAGAAAAAATTGTATAAAACATAATTTTAAAATGATGAATATATATGAAAGGAACTTAAACCTAAAAAAATCATCATATAATGTAAAAATGAAGGATCTATATCAGGGGTCTCAAAGTCCCTCCTTGAGGGCCGCAATCCAGTCGGGTTTTCAGGATTTCCCCAATGAATATGCATTGAAAGCAGTGCATGCACATAGATCTCATGCATATTCATTGGGGAAATCCTGAAAACCCGACTGGATTCCGGGCCTCAGGGAGGGACTTTGAGACCCCTGATCTATATGGAAGGACTTATGAATATGTGTGTTTGAAGCATATAAACTCTTTCACTTATTAGTGAGGAATGGTGACAAGACAAGTAGATAATTCTGTATTGAGACCTGCAGGATGAAGGGTATCCAGAATCCTTGTTGGGTTTCAAACTCATATAATAATTGAAGTTCGTTGGATTGGACATCATACTTGCCTTTCTTTGTTTATTTAATCTATTCACCAAAATTGTGACTAAGAATTTAATATCCAAATTTAGATGACAGATCGGCCTATAAGAACCACAGGTGATGACTATTTCCTAGGTTTTGATAGCACTGTTATGCCTGCCTCCAACATGGATAGTGGTAATTCTCCTTATAAAACAGAATTAAAGGTCTTAGAATGAGATGCTTTAAAACTGTTAAAATCTCGAGGGTCGCTGTGGTACCGATAAATTGTCCAATTTGAAAACGGGATCGATGTTCAAACAATTTTACATGCAAATTAGTTTCGCGGAGGTCCACTGTAATCCCATCCGATCAGTCATTGGAGAAAGCAGCCGACACGTACAGCGCTGGCAGGGGAAGCTGACACATGCACAGAGCTGGCAGAGGAAACCCCGAAGCAGCCTCCTGCTGCTGAGCTGTTTGGGGCAGGAAGAGTAGTATTTTTTTTTTTTTTTAAATAACCACAGATTTGCATGTGTTACGCACATCTGTGCCCATTAAAAAAAAAAAATGTTGGGAACCCCCTGACGATGATCCCCCTCCTCCACCTGATCTTTAAAAAAAGGACAGGAAGAATGACCACTCCCTTCTGCCACCTGCACCCCCTTGCCCATTGAGGGTTTGCAGGAAAGATGCCCACTCCCTCCTGCCTTGGCCATCCAAAAATGCCCCAGTCCCCTGTACTCCCATGCCCCCAACCTGCCCCATACCCCTCCACACTCCCGACTTGCCCCGTACCCTCCACACTTCCTACCTGCTCCCGTACCCTGCCCCACCCCTTGTACCTTATTCAAATGATGTCCACTCTCTCCTGCCAGCAGGCCTGCCTCTTCAAAATGACAGCCTTCCTCTTCCTGGTACATCCTGGAATGCACTGGGAGTGGCGTAAGATTCTGATTGGTTCAGTCTCCTAAAGCAATCCTATGAAGCAAAGATTGTCCCTTCAGGAGTGATTTTCAAGATCTTAAAATTTTCCTGCATTCTCGCTCAACCAATGTTCAAGGCATGTGATCTGTTCTGAGGCCACATGAGAAGAATCTTCAATGGTGGAAACTTTATTTTTTAGCTCACCCTTGCAGCAAACTTTCCCCCAGCAAAGTCTCCAGGTGTAAGATTTGACAGACACTCCATTTGCAGTTCTAAAGCTTTTGTAACCGCTGAGGTAAGCTGCAACTGTCCTTTGATAAATTCCACAACCACGGATGCTGGAGAGTATACCATTTTGTCCTCAATGAAGTGTGTCTTGCCTTTGTCTTTCTTTGCACATTTACTAACCATTATGCCTCCAGATTTAGCTAGCTATTTGTCCATAAGCACTCGATATCCTCCGTGCCAGAAAATTAGAGAGTCCAAAGTGAAAGATTTCTACTAAAAGCCCAGATGTGATGCAGATCCCCGGGAGTAGCAGAGAAAAACGTCCACTTTCCTCACTGCATCCTGGAATTAATTAATTCAGTTTGCCTGCTACATCCTTTCCTCCAAAATGCTCTCATTAAGCTACCAAAATTGAAGCTTTCAGTCGGCCATCCCCAATCTGCAGGCCATCTAGATTGTAGCATGATTTGACCGCACTATAGCCTCAATCTTTGAGTGAGACAAATGGTAAAAAGCTCAGATCAACAAATAATACACAAATGAGTCATGTGGCGCTGGAAAAAAAAGTAAATTGAATGCTTCCTTGATACATTACCGCAGTAGTTAAAGCTACAGCCTCAGCACCCTGGGGTTGTGGGTTCAAACCCATGCTGCTCCTTGTGACCCTGGGCAAGTCACTTAATCTTCCCATTGCCCCAGGTACATCAGATAGACTATGAACCCACTGGGACAGACGGAAAAATGCTTGAGTAACTGAATAAACTCATGTAAACTGTTCTGAGCTCTCCTGAGTTCTCAGTATAGAAAATTGAATAAGAACATAAGAAGTTGCCTCCGCTGAGGCAGACCAGAGGTCCACCTCGCCCAGCGGTCCGCTCCCGCGGCGGCCCATCAGGCCCACTGCCTGAACAGTGGTCTTTGACTACTTTTATAAATTACCTCTAATCCTATCCCTATAACTTTACCTCTACTCCTATCTGTACCCCTCAATCCCTTTGTCCTCCAGGTACCTGTCCAGACCTTCTTTGAAGCCCTGTAGCATGCTTCTGCTTATCACATCCTCCGGTAGCGCGTTCCATGTATCCACCACCCTCTGGGTGAAAAAGAACTTCCTGGCGTTTGTTCTAAACCTTTCCCCTTTCAATTTCTCTGAGTGCCCCCTTGTACTTGTGCCGCCCCTTAGTTTGAAAAATCTGTCCCTGAAGTTATGATGCCATTGTACAGAGCCATGGTGAGGCCTCACTTGGAGTACTGTGTTCAGTTTTGGAGACCACACTACCGAAAGGACGTGCTGAGGATCGAGTCGGTTCAGCGAACAGCAACCAGGATGGTCTTGGGGCTCAAGGATCTCACGTATGAAGAAAGACTAAAGAAATTGCGGCTGTACTCACTTGAGGAAAGAAGAGAACGAGGAGATATGATTGAAACATATAAGTATATCACGGGACGCATCAAGTCAGAAGATGATATCTTCCGGCTCATGGGACCCTCGACCACCAGAGGGCATCCGCTGAAAATCAGGGGAGGGAAGCTCCATGGAGACTTCAGGAAGTATTTCTTCACCGAGAGAGTTGTGGATCATTGGAACAGACTCCCACTCCAGGTGATAGAGGCCAGCAGCGTGACAGATTTTAAGAGAAAATGGGATACTCACGTGGGATCTTTAAGGGAGTAAACTCAGGGGGGGGATACTTGGAATGGGCAGACTTGGTGGGCTATAGCCCTTTTCTGCCGCTTTTTCTATGTTTCTATGTTTCTATGTTTACTTTTTCTATGCCCTTCATGATCTTGAAGGTTTCTATCATGTCTCCTCTAAGTCGTCGCTTTTCCAGGGAGAAAAGCCCTAGCTTTTTCAGTCTGTCAATATATGAGAGGTCCCCCATACCCTTTATTAGCTTAGTTGCCCTTCTCTGGACTCTCTCAAGTACTGCCATGTCCTTCTTGAGGTACGGCGACCAGTACTGGACACAGTACTCCAGGTGCGGGCGCAACATTGCACGATACAGTGGCAGGATGACTTCCTTCGTCCTGGTCGTGATACCTTTCTTAATGATACCCAACATTTTGTTCGCTTTCCTTGAGGCTGTGGCGCACTGCGCCGACGCCTTCAATGTTGTGTCTACCATCACTCCTAGGTCTCTTTCAAGGTTGCTCACCCCTAGCGGTGATCCCCCCCATCTTGTAAGTGAACATCGGGTTCTTTTTCCCAACATGCATGACCTTGCATTTCCCTATGTTGAAGCTCATTTGCCACTTTCTGGCCCACTCTTCCAGCGTTGTCAGATCTTTTTGGAGGTCTTCGCAGTCCTCCATGGTTTTGACCCTGCTGTATAGTTTAGTGTCATCCGCAAATTTAATAACCTCACATTTTGTTCCCGCCTCCAGGTCGTTAATAAATATATTGAACAGGAGTGGTCCCAGCACCGACCCCTGTGGAACTCCGCTCGTGACCCATTGCCAATCTGAGTAATGGCCCTTTACTCCAACCCTCTGTTTCCTGTCCGCCAGCCAGTTTTTGATCCATCGGTGGACCACCCCTTGCACCCCGTGGTTCCATAGCTTCCTTAGCAGTCTTTCATGTGGTACCTTGTCGAAGGCTTTTTGGAAGTCAAGGTAAATGATGTCTATGGATTCCCCTTTATCCACCTGGCTGTTTACCCCCTCAAAGAAGTATAATAAGTTCGTGAGGCATGACCTGCCCTTGTAGAAGCCATGCTGGCTCGACTTTAGCTGCCCATTGTTTTGATGTGTTCCCAGATGCTGTCTTTAATCAGCGCTTCCATCATCTTTCCCGGGACCGAGGTCAAGCTCACCGGCCTGTAGTTTCCTGGATCTCCCCTTGAGCCTTTCTTGAAGATGGGCGTGACATTTGCTATTTTCCAGTCCTCCGGAATCTCTCCAGTTTTTAAGAATAGGTTGCATATTTGTCGAAGTGGCTCAGCTATTTCGTTCCTTAGTTCCTTGAGTACACTTGGGTGAATGCCGTCCGGACCTGGCGATTTGTCGCTCTTTAGCCTGTCTATCTGCCTGAGGACATCCACCCTGCTCACCTCTAGTTGGACCTGATTTTCATCCTGATCTCCTTTTACGATCTCCTCGGGTTCCGGAATGTTGGTTGTGTCCTCCCTTGTGAAGACTGACGTGAAGAACTCATTTAACCTGTCAGCTATCTCCTTTTCCTCTTTTACCACTCCCTTTCTGTCTCCATCATCCAAGGGTCCAACTTCCTCCCTTGCTGGTTGCTTCCCCTTGACGTACCTGAAGAATGATTTGAAGTTTGTTGCTTCCCCTGCCAGTCTCTCTTCATATTCTCTTTTTGCTTTCCTAACCACTCGGTGACGCTCCTTTTGGTGTTTTTTATGCTCCTTTTGCTTGTCTTCTGTCTGGTCCTTTTTCCATTTTTTGATTGATGCCTTCTTATCACTTATCGCCTTTTTCACTGCATTTGTTATCCACACTGGGTTTTTTGTTCTATTTTTTTTGCACCATTTCCTGAACTTGGGGACGCACAGGTTCTGTGCTTTGTGCACCGTGCCCTTGAGTAGGGTCCAGGCTTTTTCTACGGACTCCATCTTCCTTACGGTATCGTTGAGTTTCTTTCCCACCATTTTCCTCATGGCATCATAATTCCCTTTTTTGAAGTTGAGTGCTGTCGTTGTGGTTCTTTTCACCTTTGATGATCCAATTTCTAGCCTGTACTGGATCGTGTTGTGATCGCTGTTTCCTAGTGGGGCTAGTACTGCCACCTCCTTAGGGGTCCCCCTAGTCCGTTGAAGATTAGGTCAAGAGTGGCATCTCCCCGTGTTGGTTCCATGAAACAGTCCCTCGTGACCTCCATGAACTTGGCCTCCCTCATACAGTTTGAGTGCCCGATGCTCCAGTCTATTCCCGGGTAGTTGAAGTCCCCCATCACCACCACACTTCTGCTTTTGCATAACTGCCTCAGTTCGGCCTCCAGGTCCTGGTCAATTTCTTCTGATTGTCCAGGTGGGCGATAGTACAGACCCAATTTTATGTCTGCTCCTGTTCCTCCTGGTAGCTTAACCCATAGTGATTCCAAGTCACCCGCCCTTGCTGTTGTTTCCATCCTGGTTGAAGGTATGGAATCTTTTATATATAGCACTATTCCTCCACCCTTTTTTTGTGACCTATCTCTCCTGTAGAGTTTGAACCCTGGTAAAGCCACTTCCCATTTATTGTCATCAGTCCACCACGTTTCTGTGACTCCAATTATTTCTAGGCCCTTTTTGCTGGCTAATACTTCCAGCTCTCCCATTTTAGCCCTTAGGCTCCTAGCATTTGTGTACAGGCAATGTAAGTCCCGGTTGTTCTCCTTTCTTGCTGGTTTTCCTCGTGGTTTGGCACTCCTGGCGTCCCCCTCGTGAGTTGCTAGTCCCCAAGCCTCGTTTCGGTCATCCTTCTCCTGTGGTGTATCTGTTTCGTCCTCAGCCTGTTTCCCCATTTTTGGTTGTCCCTCTGGATTCTGTTGTTCCCTGTTAGTCCTGCTTACCAATTTCATTTGTGCCCTAGACCCCTGCGATTCATCCTTAGGTCCTTTTTCAAAAAATTCCAACTCAGTCCTGAGCCCTCTTTTACAGTGCCCTTGTTCAATATCCTTGGCCCTGGTCCTCTGCATTGCGTCCTTAGGTCCTTTTCCCCCAAATTCCCACTCAGCCCTGATCCCTTTTTTACAATGTCCTTGCTCAATGTCCTTGGCCCTGGGCCCTTGTATTGCTTCCTTAGGTCCTTTTTCCAAAAATTCCCACTCAGTCCCGAGCCCTCTTTTACAATGTCCTTGTTCAGTATCCTTATTTGATACTTTTGTCCGATGTGTCAGATTGACTGTCGGCTTTCCCCTCTTCCTCAGTTTAAATAAAATAAAAATATACTGCAGAAAGGTTTCAAGGGATACTTGATCTATTCTGTGATGTTTAATTTTAAAATATATAATGGGGGGAAGTGTCATATTGAAGTCTCCCCTAGTTATTCATGTACCTGCCCCCAATTGAAGATGTTGTTCCACAGCAATATAAAACTCCTTCTATTGTTCATTTAGGACATATATTGAAACTATGTCATATAAAGATCCCTGGGTATCTGCATGGATAGCTAAATAACATTCAGATGGATCCACTATGTGTTGAGACAGAGTGATCTGGACTCTTCAGGAGACCAATATACCCCGTATCTTGGACTTTCTTGTTTGGGTGGGAAGCTAAAAGACACAAAGGAAACTTCATCATAGGTGCTATCTCTGTGGGTGCTTGAGCACCCATAATATTGAACAGATTCCTTGACTGTATCCAGGGAGAGGTAATTTCCATTGGGTTTAGCACCCCCAATAATTTTGAAAAGTTGGCTCCTATGCTGTTCATTATGAAAGAAACTGTTCCACTCTTTTCCTCAAGTGGGTGTCTGGTATCAAACACATTATGGAGGAGAGCCGAGATATCTCCCTGACAAGTTCAGGCCTTTGACAGTCAATGATACAACTTTAAACTTGAACGTTATCATGAAATCTAAAGACATATGCATAATACTGCCACTCAATATTGTCTGCTTCATGTCATGTAAGGAAAAAAAAACCCTACTCTGTTCCATAATCTCCCACCCTCTTCCTTCCTCCAAAGCCAAACCCTCTCCTCCCCTCCCCCTTACTACTCCCACTCAGAATTCCTTCACTCATCTGAGTATTCCAAAGGGTAAAGGTATGAGGAAGATCAGAAAAGTAACAGTTTGCTTTTCCTTTTATTGAGATAAGCAGCCCACACTTAAAAAAATATTCCTGGTATGAGACCGATTTTTAAGGAGCTTCACATTAGATACACACTTGATTTGGTTTCCACCAAGTTTAAAATTGCCTGATTTTTGTTGGTTTTTAGGATCAAGGATGTTACTTATATGCCATACTATTGCACTAATGCTCTTGCATCATAATTTAGAGTGCTTGTCTCTTTACTTGACATACTATTAAATCAATATTATGTTCTCTAGTAGAGCTGGGTGAAATTTGGCTAGACGTTTTGCCTTATCCTTTCAAACCCTGATAGAAATATCAATACCTAGTTTTAATAATGAGGTAATGTTTTACTAAAAGCTAGGTCTTAAGTACTTCCCCTTTATCTCTTCCTTGGTGCCAACTTGCCCATTTGTTCTGCTTTCAAATGCTGATGGCTATATATTAGTGGTAAGCTCATGCTATTCTGTAAAACCTGAGGTTAAGTAAATGTCTCAAATGCACTGAAGTCAAATTCATAACCTTTATAAAATGTTTAGCTTTTTACAACAGTGCACCAGATGTTGGTGTGTCTAACTTTAAATATCTAGTACATGGAAGCATAATTTCAGATATCTTAAGCTGAAATGTTTGTCCCTGCCCCCACCTCCACCTCCTGGACATTTGTTTTCAGTGAAAGTATAGCACTTATGTGATATTGTCTGTCAAAGGCAAAAGATCACACATACTATCTAACATTAAATAGGTATCAGAACACATTCTAAAGACCTAATATTTTTATTTGAGAGAGAAAATTGTTTAAGGAATATTTTTACTTTATAATGAAATCTTTGTGCAAAGCTGTTTCTCTTATTGTTTCTACCAGGCTTTGTGTATGTGGATTCCCACGACAACATGCGAAACGCTGGAAAGAAATCTGTGGGCGAATAGTACTGGACTCCAGTTTCATGGTGCAGCTGCTTACAGGGGTTTATCATTCTATGTAAGTGTTGTAGGTAGGACAGAAAAGATGTAGCACATTGAGATACATTTAAATGCAAATTTTGTTCCATGACAAGGTAGATCATACAGTGCTAAGAATTTGTGAACCCTGGATATACCAATAATAATTTAAAGTTCTTACCATAATACCCTTATTTAATTAAAACCAGTCTTTTATTGTGCTATAAAAATTCTAAATCACAGTTCCATGTTGAAATTTCTTACATTAATTTTGAATTTTAAATGAGCTGGTTATGTGCACCATTGAGTTTGGGCATAATATTCATGCCATGATCAAAAAAATATGCTAGAGGCGCTACAAGGAATAGTAGTTGATGCTCATCTGGCTGGACAGGATTCAAACAATTTTTAAACATTTTGGACTCCTCCTACTCTCAGCTTACAAATGGATAAAGTTGAAGATTACAGTGAATCTGCCCTGGAGTCATTCTCTTGGTGGCAGATAAGATCATTTACACTTTCCCTCTGTATTTGCGGTTTCCTTATCTATGGTTTTGATTATTCACGATTTAGTGCCAAAAAAATAATTTTCATTTTTTGGGCTATTTTTAGTCCTGTGAGTCCCCCTTTAAGCCTTACCTGGCAGTCTAGCGGGTTTTTGGGCAGGAGCAATCTTTCCACGCTCCTGCCCCATGCAGATCGCTCACAGGAAATGGCTGCCTTGAGCTCCTGTCATAGTCTCGAGAGACGACGGGAACTCAAGGCAGCCATTTCCTGTGAGCAACCTGCACGGAGCAGGAGTGTGGGAAGATTGCTCCTGCCCAAAAACCCGCTAGACCACCAGGTAAGGCTTACAGGGCTTAAAATAGCCGGGGGGAAGTGGGGTTTAGGGGCAGAGCTGGCCCGAATATTATTCACGGTTTTTTAAATATTTGTGGGCCGTCTCTGCCCCTAACCACCTTGAATACGGAGGGGGAAGTGTATTTATTTCATTTTCTATCCCATTGTCCCCAAAGAGTTAAAAACGGGTTACAGGTTGGTAGGCTCTTCTTATACAATCCCACTCTATTCCTGAACTACTGAGTTATTTTCCTATGATTACCAGACAGCTTGTAGGGCGCTCATTATACAGAGTCTTGAGCCCGTCCCCTCTTACTTTCAGGACTGTCCTTCAGGAATCTAGTTTTTTCCTACAAGCCATACTGTAGGAGCTTGTCTTTTCTGCTCGTATTTATTTTCTTTACCTTCAGTATTTTTCTTTGTGAATTCTGCCCTTGTACTGCAGAGGTTCCCTCCAATAGATCACAGATTTTGTGTAAAGTCTGTTTCCAGGGGGTTGGCTGATTGGTCAGTGTATACTCTGGACAACCTGCACGTCGGTTCGGGGCTTGGAGGCCATTCTCTTGGGAGCTGGCTCACCCAGGTTCATCTGGTAGTTCAGAGCACAGGCTGCATGGCTGCATGGAGGGAGGTGCGCCCGGGATATGAGCTGACTGCGTCCCTCCACCAAGTCGCGTCCGCGCAGGTGTCAGGTGGCAGAGGAGATCTCTGGACATTGGTATCGGCCCAGTGGGGCAGTCAGAAGACCAGCAGTCCAATTTTCGTGCTTGCAGAGGATCTCCCTGTTAGCTGTTTCAGCTTCTATTGCAGTAATACACAGCACATCATGGCACAGTGAGTACAGAGCTAATGGTCTGTCACAGCAATTGGGGGGGGTCCTTAAAAGTGGTTTTTGGGCTGTTTGGGAGTTAGCCCTAGTTCCCCCCATCCCTAAAATCCTAATATCACCATGGGGGGGAGATTTCCTGTGCTTTTCCTGAGCTATTTTCTTTTGAAAAATTGCTCGGTGGCCAACTTGGATTTTTCTTAATTGGAATTTAAAGTTATTTTATGCCTCTACAAGCTTCATTTTTGCAAGAAAACCACTCAGATGAGTTCTCAAGGCAGGATACTTCAGATTCATGCCTTATTTGCAGTGGATGGCTATCCGAAGGGCGGCCATGTTCCATATTCGCTGCGGTGCGAGAGGGGGTGAAATATCAGTGGACCAATACCCTCGACCTCTGGAGTAGGTCCTGCTTCTGAATCTGGCCGGGGGAACCCAAAAAAGCTGACCGTGTGCCCCAAAGAGGGCGCAATTTTAATTCCTGCTAAGTGCAGCCATGTTTCGTCGGCCAAACCTCTTAAGTCCTCCAAGAATGGTAAGAAGGATTTGCAGGAGGAGTGGATGACGGATTTTCCTTCGAATTTATTAACATGATGTTTTGGGCTTATTTGGCAAAGAAACTAATGCCAGCTGCCCTTCTGCAGGCGTCCTTGCTTGCTGGGGGTTCCCTCCTTCCCAGAATGCAGGGACTGTGCCAAGCTGTCCTGTGGTGGCTGAAGCTAGTGCTATGAACAAGGCTGCCCTGTGAACTTCAATAAGTTAAGTTGCTCAGCATTTCATATTCTGCTCTTTTCATTGGTTTTCAGCATTATATCTGCTTAATTTCTCTTCTCCTCCCTGTTTCTTACTTTAAAAAAAACAAAAAAGCACAAAAAAATAAACCCTTCTCTTTCCTCTGTTAAATCTTATTTCCTCTTCGTCTTCATAGGAATAAGGGTAAGACTTTATTAACTCTAATTAAATCCTGGTGCCTGTGGCTCAGGGTGACTAAAGTAGGGAAAATCCTGTTATACATCCTGTGTTTCAGGGTAGCCACTGATTTGTTATAGAACCTGCATTTTTGTTTAAAATACTGTGTTTTAGGTGGTATAGAGCCTGTATTTCTGACTTACTAGTTTTTAGCCATTGTGTCTGCTGATTAGGTGGAGAAGGGAGGGACTCTGATTTACTTCTAAGGTTAACTGCATTATCTTTGGGGCAGTGCTGTGAACAAGGCTGCCCTGTGAACTTCAATAAGCTAAGTTGCTCAGCATTTCATATTCTGCTCTTTTCACTGGTTTTCAGCATTATATCTGCTTAACTGCTCTTCTCCCTGTTTCTTACTTAAAAAAACACAAAAAAATTAAACCCTTGTCTTTCCTTTGTTAAATCATATTTCCTCTTTCCCTTTCCCTTCATAGGAATAAGGGTAAGACTTATAGTCCCACCAACCCCAGGGACCACTTTTCATACATAGAGACCCAAATAATCAGGACTACTCAAATCAAGTCACTTCACAACCAGTCAAGATGACCTTTATTCTATGCAATCACTGTGGTGCTTTAATTCCAAGACATTCTATTTGGAGGCTTAAGGCTTGCCCCATCTGTCTTCAACTTGTTAGTATTAAGGAGGAGCTCTGCAAACTTAAACAGGAATTGAATACAATTAAAGCAGCTTTAATCACTCCACAAAATCATACCAACTTAGCACCTCTACCTCAAAGAATAAAACAGTCCAGGAATAAATGGGTCACAGTAGGCTCAGGAAGACTGCGACATGTAACACAGAAACATCCACCTTCACTAATATTACTTCTACAGAATTCCTTCGCTCCACTAGTGCACTGCGATACTCAAAAAAACAGAATGGAGATGGGACTGGAACCAATGAAGGTAACTCAAGAGAACAAGCGCACCCTAAGTACAAATAAAAAAGCCAAAAACAGAAAACTATTACTGTTAGGGGATTCCATCATCAGAGGCATTAACCTTGGAACACAAGGCAAGGAGACCAAAATAGTGAAATGTCTTCCAGGATCCTCAGCTACCAGGAGTTCCAGGCAAATACAGACTATAATTAAGGAAGAAACGAAGGATTTTAACACTAATGTTGTTATCCATCTGGGAACAAATAACCTGGCCAACAACTCCACACTTGCAGCACAGAAAGCTTTTCGGGAGCTTGGTGAGGGCGTGAAACCTTTTGTAAAGACTTTAGCTTTTTCTGAAATACTGCCTGCATATGGAAAGGGAGAGCAAAGAGTGAAAAACACAGAGGACTTTAATAGATGGCTCAAAGCCTGGTGTCATCAAGAAGGCTTCAGGTACATAGGAGGATGGGGAAATACATGGAAGGACAAGAAGCTATATTGCACTGATGGGCTACATATTACTACAGCAGGAAAAAGAAATCTTGCAGCGAAATTTAGACAATATTTTTCTAGGCATTTAAACTA